>NC_089154.1:15737892-16052774 GCF_009819655.1 Sylvia atricapilla
CTCCACTCAGTACAGTCACATCACCCCACACTTAGAGGTGTCTCCTGCAAACGCTGACATTCTTCACAAGAACACTCCAAACAAATGCACGTTGTCTTTGTGCATCCAACCCTACACTGCTAGTTCATCACATGACTGATCTCCACCCAGTTCTACTTTGGCATTACATTCTTCTCAAGAGCTTTTTCTTTCTTGTCTCTAAGTCCCAGGCCTTTTCCATGCCTGCTCATGAGGACACCACTCAGAAGACAGCACTGCCCACATCCAGTGAAGACTGTGTTGTTTATTACCACTCCCACAGCAGTGTTCAGTTCAAGTTACAAATTCCATGGAATTTTAGAGGAAACCTAGTCACTTGCTCTTCAATTTTCAATCACCTGGTTCAGCATACCGATGAAAAGTCAGCTCAATTACAATTACATTCCTTTGAAAAATACTGACCAAAGCAATAAAATGATCATGTATTCCAGTTGCAAATGTCTTCACTTCAATCTTTATAGAGACTGAGGCTCAAAGGAATCATAATGAACACTTACCCTGACCTTAGTTTAAAACACACAAAGAACTCAATTTATTTATAGTGAAATTTAATCTTTAGAAAGTAGCAGTGAAATGTAACCCTCCCAATAAATGATTACTGTCACTGCTAATATTATGTACTTTCTAGCAAGGACATCTACAGTTTGACACTTTGCTAGCTGGATTTCACAACACCTTTGCTACACTGAATAGGCTTCACTATTAGATTTCTTGTCTCCACGTATGTACTTCTGGACAGAAAAGTCACTTCGTAAACTTCTTGCCAAAAAAAATTTTGTTCTTTAGAACTTTTCATCAGATCTTATTTCACCTTGTGACTAGCCACTGCCCTGCTGTGACCTTGAAGTGGGGATGCTAGAACCCAGTACAGGATTCCAGTAGGACTCAAAAGGTGGATCAAATACACACACCTCCCTGATCCCATTTAACAATCTTCCCAGGAACTGCATTAAAACACTAGCTGAAATGTCATAAAATCATTTCCAATTAATTATCTTCATTGGGATCAATACTGGATCTGGATACACTCATGTCATACCACCAAGCTCTTGGCCCAAAGCTGTATGCTCTAATGTGAATGTTTTTTAAAATGACACAATTTACATATTCTGAGCTCTGATAAAGGCAGCAATATGCAGAGAAATACATCAATATTTGGTACTAAATCTGGATTTATAAACAATTGCTTCCCCATCATCTGTACTTTTTAAATATTGAACTAGTGAATTTTTCACAAACTGTGTGGCCTAAAAACGTTGAGTATCTGCAGACTAGAGTACTTACCAAAACTACATCAGCAGTAGCACAACCCACCTGACAAGTCAGAAATCTCATGGACAAATGAAGTGCATCTGTTACTACTTAGAATAATGACTACAGCGTAGCTATTTCTTACTGCTGACTGGCAAGGCTGCACTACCAGGAAGACTTGGATTTCTGTAAAGCACTCAGTGCTTTTGTGCTTCCTTCTTTGACAGATTCTACGCCAACTTTAGAAAGGCATTAAAAATCCAGCATGAATACTACTACCAAACCTTATTAAGAAAGTTTGAAAATCTCCTTCCTAGGGGAAAGTTGTAAGAATGCTAGAGCAGTTTGAAAAGAAAAACTGGTATACAGCTCAAGTAGGAAGATGCTGAAGCAGGGAAATATATGTGAATTAATAATTATTAATTATTACTTCATTATTAAGTAACACAGTAAAAGCATTAAATTAGTTTAAAAATTATGAAAAGGCAAACAAGGCTCTGCTTGTCTATTTTTATGTATTCATCTCTAAACCAAGATTTAAATGGAAAACAAATCCTATTCTGAACAGTAAATATGACCACTACTGCTCATTCATTTGCTGAAATTGTTCTCAAACAGTTTTAAATACAAACTTTGGAGTGACACTGTGAAACATCCTAAATTCAGAGGGTCAATGTCACTATCTTATTCCATTCAACACTAGTTTGGCCACAGAGTGTGCCAAAGGTTAATCTTTCTTCCATTATGAGTGGAAACATAGCTGACAGCAAGAGACAGGCTGCCCTGCCCTACTCAACACTAGTATCCAAAGGCAGTTTAAAGGCAATATGCTACCTTCCTCCAAGCCTCTCAGTTCTTTACAGCAGCAAGCATTAAGGCAATCAGAGAATCACAGAATATCCTGAGCTGGAAAAGACCCACGAGGACCGAGTCGTGCTCCTGGCCCTGCACAGCACAGCCCCAACAACCCCACCACGTACTGAGCTTTGTCAAGCCCATGGCTGGGGCCATGACCATTCCCTGGGAATCCTGTCCCAGTGTTAAACCCACCCCTGTGGAAAGAACCTTCTCCTGATACCCAACACAAACCTCCCCTGACACAGCTCCACGCCGTTCCCCTGGACCCTGTCCCTGGCCCCAGAGGACAGAGATGGACACTGCCCCTCATGAGGAGGATGCAGACAGCGATGTGCCTTCCCCTGGCCTCCTCCAGCTGTTTCTCATATGGCTCCCCTTCAGAAACTCTGCTCCTCCTTCAGATGCTCCCTAAGAGCCCGAGATCCTCCTGATATTGTGGTACCCAAAGGTGGCTGCAGGACTCCAAGTGAGCAGTGAGGACCCAAACCAGAGCAGAAGGGGACAATGCCTTCCCTTGCCCACTGCCAGTGTGGGCCTGATGCACCCCAGGACACGGCCGGCCCCCCATCTGCCAGAGCACAAGGCACTGCTTTATCTTTTCATACAGAAACCTTAGAGGAATGCTTTTCCTACTCTCTCCCAAAGACAGCTGGCCTATCAGCAAACCACCTACATTTTTAAATTTATTTTGATAGGTTAGTTTATGCTCTCCATAAAAATCCCAATAAAAACCAAAGACAACAACCAAATTCCCATACCAGCACACTTCAACTTTTTTTTTTCTTTTAACTCAGGAACATTACGTTCTGTTCCCTATCTTAAGTGTTCAAATATCCTTTCTGGAAGTAATGCCTGAAAAAATTATGAAATCTACTAATCTCACTGAAAAAAAGTTTCAAAATTTATATATACTAGGCAACTCCTTATTTTAAACCTGTTGGTTATAGGGTTATAAGCTGTTCCTTTCTTCTCCCTAACTGCACTGAAAAACGTCTTTTTGTCTGTGATGCTCCAAAATCTCTTTCAGAGTCAGCACTACATAACTTATAACCATTACTACATACCACACCACAAATAAAATCTTAATAACTTTTTTCCTCTACGAAAAATGAGTCAGAGTGAATATCAAAATATTCACCCAGAACTTGCAATCTATGCAGAACATGAAACATTCTTCTCCAAGAATTGCTGAAAAGACAGAATGCTACGTCTAAGCGAGATTACTATCAAAAGTACTTTACTCTGCTTCTAGTAATTGAACAAGAGAATAATGACAGTGCAGAAATAACACAACGTTAGTGCACACAGATACTCCATTAAAACTATACCCAGTCAGACAACATTAAAAAATTACACACGCGTACAAACGATACTGTGCTCTCTGCTGTATTTACGAGCAGTTTTGCTATTCACGAACCCAAGCGCTTCGCACATCACTCACAAGCACCGCTCCTCGGAAAGACTGTCCGCGGCACAGGAGCCGCCGTGCCGCCCCTCACCGCGGCGCCGGGCCCCGCGCTCCCCTCACGCCGGCGGGATCCGGGCCCCGGGCGCAGCGCAGCCCCGGCGCGGCAGGCGGGGAGCGGGGAGCGGGCCCGCGCTCACCTTGTCCGAGTCCAGGTCGGGGTCGGCCTGGCACAGGCGGAAGAGGAAGGACTTAGGGTCCCTGCAGAGCGTCTGTCGAGTGGTCAGGAAGCAGGTGCCCCCCACGTTCAGCCGAACCCACTTGCCGGGCCCCGCGCCGGGCAGCGGCGCCGAGCTACACCGACGGCAGGGCCCGCCCGCGCCCGGGCCGCCAGCCGGGGACACCGGGAACTCACAGTGGTTCTCCGCCGCCATCCTCGCCGCCGCCGGAAGGGGCCGCCCCGGCTGCCGGGCCCCCGGCGCCCCGCCCACCGGAAGCGCCGGAGAACAGCCCCGCCCCTTCTCGCCCGGCGGCCCCTCACGGCGGCTGGCTGTCCCCCTCACGGCCGGCTGTCCCCCTCACGGCTGGCTGTCCCCTTCACACGGCCGGCTGTCCCCCTCACGGCCCGGCGGGACCCTCACACGGCCGGCGGCCCCTCACGGCGGCTGGCTGCCCTCACGGCCGGCGGGACCCCTCACGGCCGGCGGCCCTCTCACGGCCGGCTGTCCCCCTCACGGCCGGCGGGACCCCTCACGGCCGGCGGCCCTCTCACGGCCGGCTGTCCCCCTCACGGCCGGCGGGACCCTCACACGGCCGGCGGCCCCTCACGGCGGCTGGCTGCCCTCACGGCCGGCGGCCCCCTCACGGCCGGCTGTCCCCCTCACACGGCCGGCGGCACCCCTCACACGGCCGGCGGCACCCCTCACACGGCCGGCGGCCCCTCACGGCGGCTGGCGGCCCTCACGGCCGGCGGGACCCCTCACGGCCCGGCGGCCCCCCTCACGGCGGGCGGGACCTTCTCACGGCCGGCGGGACCCTCACACGGCCGCGGGCCCGCCCCGTGTACCCCGTGCCCCCGGCGGAAGGAAGAGGCGGAGGCCGCGCAGAACCCTACATGCCTTTATTACAGACTACCAAGCATAAGTGAAATCCGTCATCCAGTCACTAACTACACATCTACAGCACAGAGATCTGTCGAGAGGAGAATAAACAGTCATTAAATTATGAGATATGATTAAATCATCGACCAATAGAAAATTTATATAATAAAGCCAGAAAAAAAGGTGTAAAATATAGTTTACAATAATTATTCACATTCAAGGCTGTACATCAATACATACAACACCATGGCCCCGAACATGAATTCAATCCAAATAATTCATATATTAGAATTTAAATAACACAGACTGAACTAGAGGCCAACAAGAGCCAGCAAATAACCTTATAAGAATAAAAATACAAAAGTGTGTATCTTTTATCATTGCATTATTTGCTTCTGTTTTCACGAGTTCTTGGAGGAGGGGAGATTGTTTTGTGGTTTGCTGAAGGGGGTCAGGGGTTTTGTTTGTTTGGGGTGGGTTTTTTATTTTTTTTCTTTGTCTGTACATCACAGTTACAGCTACAAACCAGGTAGAGCATACTACACGCGTAACTTACTGCCACCAACCTGAAAAGAGCATACAACTATCAAAACTGATGATGGGTCCTGGTTCCTATGTTTTCTCTTTTGCCAGATATAGTAATTGTCAGTTCTGCACCCTTTCGAACATTCAGCACACGGCCATGGGACACTGGCAGATGGCAATCACCCACATTCGTGGCCCAGCGGACAGACAGGTGACTCCTGCCCAGGGACGGAGTGGAGGAATGGCATGAAGCTGACTCACAGGAGGTTTGTGCTAGTGTCGGGGAAAGGTTTTTCACCCAGGGGGTGGCTGAACACTGGGACAGGCTCCCCAGGAAGCTCCCCAGGAAGCAGTCACACTACCAAGCCTGCCTGAGTCCAAGGTGGTATCTGGCACATGGTGGGGTCTGGGGAGTCCTGTGCAAGGCCACAGTTGGACTTGATGACCTTGATGGGTATATTCACTTTATTCTAAAACCAGGCTATTGGGTGCTTAAGTACCTCTCCAATTGTTTGTTGCATAACAGTAATTTCTTCCATGAAAGAGGAAACATTCTGAAATTATCAGTCATAAATGAAAACATGCCATTTTGGGTCACAGAACTACTTGTCTATAAGCTCACTTGATCAACTGATGGACAATCTGCATCATGAGGCTTTGCAGGAGCACTTCCATTTGATTCATAAAGTATTTCCATGAAGTATTATAGGCATCCAGCAAAATTTCAGATATAAATATCACACCTATTTGTGCAATTTACTAGTAGAAAGAATGATCAAAATCCATACAGAGGCCACATCTTTAGGCACCTATTAATACACATATTCTCTCCTCAGCAAGGTGTTGAAATTAAATGTTTTTTCCATAGGCCAACTGAAGTAATTGTCTTGACTTTACTAAATAATTCAAAAGAAAATTTACATGTGGGAAATTCTCATAATTCTTCAAAGTTCCCAGCACAAAATATAATTGTATCAAGCACATTAAATTAAGCATCTTGAACTTTGAAAGCTGATTAGAATCATCACATCTTTGTTTCAATCCACAATTCTTTTCAGACATATATAGCAGATACTTTACAATTAAATGATGTCAGAAGGAGAAAAGTAGAGCACAGTATACTAATGGTTTGATCTCTTCAGCACCTAAGTGCTTAGAAATTGGAATTGTAATAGGCAGTATCAGTTTGCTAACAATGCCTCAACATCACATCTGAAGTAACTCTTTCTTAACACAAAACCTTTACAAAATTGGACTTTAGGGCAAAGGGTAACAAACTAATTTCTTAGTTTATTAAACCAGTCTTCAACTTCTTGTGACTGGGCAATAGTACTTCAGCCTTTCTTAAGCTACACACCACAGAAAAAGATGGAATAGGTACCTTTCTGAAGTTCAAATACCAAGCAAAGCAAAATTACATTACTGACCACATTCTTCACAAATGACTGGCAATTTTTAAATTGCAAGAGATGGAATGAATCAACAGATCAGGTTTTCAGTAGGTCTGCAGTAAGGAGCAATCTTAAGAAAAGTCTTCAAGTACCTAATTTTTTTTTTCTGCTTTGAAAACCTTAAAAGCAGAAAAATCACCTGGCTATGTGCAGCTCTGAAGAACTTTCCTTGCACATTTCATTCCATAAATTCCCATGAACCACAGGAGTGATCTTCAGGACTAAGAGATGAATCTACCCCACATCAGGTATAACCATTTAAAATGGGTACCTGCCCTTCAAAATATGCAGCACCTGTGAACACATTTAATTGGACAAACTGGTGAAACATACTTGAATCCACAACTGCTTTGTGATGCCTCACTCGATGCTCGTGCCAGCTTTCAAACCCACAAATCCTACATATAGTCCAAGAAATAGAAATACCTCTCCCAGGAAAGGTCTAGCTTCTTCCCAAAAAAGCAGTAGCTAAGCGAGACTGGATTGGGAATTCTGAAGTTCTAAGTGCAGTGATGCCTGTAAGAGATGCTCACAGTTTTCCAATAACAGCTTCCTCAATTAAAAACAAAGGACATCTAGAATGCAGACATCAACCTTCCAGATACCTTGGCACCTTACTGCTACCAACATCTGGCTGGCTGAAAGCTTTTGGTAGGCAGGATGAAAGCCTACTGAGAGATTTTCAAGGTGTGAAAAAACCATAATTAATTAGCTGTGGTAAAATGACTAAAAATCTAAATATTAGAGAAAACATGTTTAAGCACACCTAGATTTTCACCTAGTTAACGTGCCAATAGAGGTAATTTTGCCAGACCTTTTATGTGAGACCAAGTTTTGTCACACTGAACAGCAGTGGCACTGTGAATCTCCATCACTGCTCAACGATCCTGTATGAAGTTGGGAATGTCTGTCTGGATCTCTACACCAGAGACTAAACCCAAAAGTGGTAGGGTTGCTCCCAGCACACACAACACACGGCCAGAATTTGACAGCTGGAGAACAAATGGATAGCAACAACTTCTCATCTTGGTTAGAATGGCACATTTAGACACAGATCAAAGGTGCACTGTGCTATTCAAATTTGAGTGACAAGGAGTGTACTTTGTATGTGATGAAATTTCTCAGGATGCAGAGGAACACTTTTCTGTCTTCCTCAGCCATTTACAGGATCCCTTCTCTCCCTTAACACCAGATACACTAAGCCAGGGATTTGCTTCTCTCAGTTTTTTGTACATGGAGGGATACAAGACTACAGGAGTGCAGTAGCTCCAAAAGAAAAGGCAACTGCACTGTCTCTTTTAAAGACTGGAAAAGCTGAACTGCCATCAAGTTCAACTACATAACACAGTTTTTAAGAGGTCAATAATACATCTCCTTTGCCCTGTACAAGAAAATATTTGACGGTCATGTATTTTCTGCAAAATCTGATAAGCCATCCTATCTAAAATACTGTTTCTAGAAAACAGTAGCCTATGAGGTTTTCCAACATTGTACAGAAACCTTTCTTTGGTGGAAGGAAAAGCACATTGTACTATGACAACTCAAAATGCAATGGTACGTGTAGTGAGTGAATAAATAGGTGTGATGTTTATACTGCTTTTACAACAAGGAAGGAATGTCTTTGTCCAGACCTAGGTCATTCCCCTCTGCAAGGTTTAGGAACACAGGCATGTTGAAAATACCAGTGTGGAAGTTTTTTTTAGCACACAGGAAGTTGTGTCTTTGTAACACGACAAGAAATGTTTGACCACAAAAAATAGCCATAATTTGAAGAGACTAAAGGAGATAGATATGAAAAATATTTTTGTTCTACAGATATGCTTTAAGTACCATATATTTTCCCCTTTGTATCAATATTTGCCTTTGATTTTCTCACCAGATTACTTTATTATCTATATTTCAATTCCTTACATTTTTTCCAGAGGTCCTGAATGTTTGGCCAAGGACCAAAAATAGAACTGACATCTCATTACACAATGAGACAAAAAGTCAAGTAATCAATTGTACAAAGTTTTCACACTTCCTTCTCTACCCAAGTAAATAGGCTGGCCCCACTAAAATGCACAACACATGCACACCCTGGAAAGAAAGCTTCTAGCCCTCATCTGCTGAAAAGGTGAAAAACTATTTACTATTTCAATAGTAGCCTTTTCTCTCCCATACTAACTAGTTTCTCTTTTAGTTAGCATTAGTTAAAAGCATGCTGGTAAGTTTATTGTCCCTTGATTAAACACACATATGACTTATATTAAAATTTAAACTTAATGTTTAAAATGCTTCAGAAGCCAACATTTCAATTTTAGAAATTTCAGTGCTATGTTCAGCATCTTACTCTCTCAAAAGCTTTATCATTGGAGCCTGTCTGCCAGAGAAATACATCTGATTCATTCACATAATTACTAAAGTACCACACAAATCCTGCAACCAGAACTATGTTAGGAATTACACAAGGGTGCAATTGATTCGGCTACAAATGCCATATACCAATAAGCTGGGGGACTGTGAGGAAAGGAAGGAAAAACAAAGAGGTGGTACTTAGGAGAGGCATATAAAAGCTCCCTGATGAAACACAGTTTAATGATAATCTGAGAGTCACAGAAAAGTCCAGCCCCATAAAATGCAAGGCTGGGACATGATTCGGCGTGTGTGCGTGTGGATTGGTTTGAATTCATCTTAAGTGAAGCTGGTAATGCAAGATCTATCCACTAGTCTGCAGCAGAAATGGAACTGAAGTGCACAAAAGCAAGATCTTCACTGCAATGATATGCATGTGGAAGCCTCAACAGAAGCACAAAGAGCGAGCAAAGCAACCCTGAATTCCATTAGATTTTTGCTTTTCTTCCTTTTTTGTCCTTCTCAAAATAAAAACAACAAAAACAAAAATAAGAAACAAACCAAACAAAAAAAAAAACCCCACACAAACAAAACAAAAAACCAAGGGACAAAAAAAAAAAAAAAACAAAACAAAAAAAAAAAAACCACAAAAAAACCCCACCAAAAACAAAAAACAAAAATCAAAACCAAAAACAAAAACCCAAAACCAAAACAAAAAAAACCCCCAAGGAACATTTCAGACGTATGCTTTCCCTTGAGATGGCAATAGGTGGGTTGAAAAGATTCCTCTGATCGGCTGCACACGGAGTTCTAGCAGCAAGTAGGGAAACTGGGAAATTTTGGATGAGCTTTACTATTTTGCAGCATTCTGGTGGTATCTGTGCCGCCAAACTTCATGTATCTTTTTGCACCATTTATGAGCATTCCCACTTGGGTCCATCAGGTAATATGTCCTGTTTGGCTATAAGTGAACAACATTTGAATGATTACTCCAAACACAGTTTAACCAAAAAGCAGTAGTAATTCTGCACCAATAAGATAATTATTTGGAATTAGTTCATTAACTTTCTGAAAGTACAATTCAGTTACAGCTATATAACATTATTTATTACTGATTAACCATAGGCCTGGCACCTGAATATTTTTAAGCAGTGAACTGATAATAAATTATACACTTTTCATGATTCACTACATACAAAGAGGGCTAAATTTTAGAAGTCTTTAAGAATGTCCTTCAAAGCCCAAAATCCACTTATGGTTTGTTTAAACACTTATAATAAAAATACAGTTGCATTTTTGTGATAAACGTGTATGTCAGAATGAGGCTTTTTTTCGATTTTTGGTTTTTTATTATTATTTGATTCTGGTTGAGGGGTGTGGATTTTGTGCCTTTTCTGTTGGTTGACTTTTTTCAGGTTTTTGTTCAGTTTCATTTTAAGTTAGGACTATGAAATTTTCTATCTAAGCAATTATATTTTCTCCAGAAAAATATTTTTGATAACTTACAGAAAATGCCTAAGGACCTTAGAGCAATTTACAAAGAAATTCAGAAAAGTAACTTACCGTGTGAACAAAAAATGTCTTAAAATTCTTGGCTTCTGGACGCAACTCTAAAGACCATGGAATTTCTCCTTTGAGGACTTTGTTGACAGGATCCACATAATACAGGTGGGGCCCTTCTGTAAGCAGCAGCTGGCGCCGACGGGCAAACAAGCCCTAACAAGAAAAGTAGAAGCAGCAATGCAAAAACCAACCAAACAAACAAAAACAAAACACATGAGAGAATTAAAAATGTAAATTTACACATCTCCGAATGGAATAACAGGCACAGGATAAAACCAGCTCATGCTAGGATGTATATTTGGGTTTGGGCTTTAATTTTACTTTACCTATTTGACCTCACTCCTTTTTTATGGTGTTGCAGTGCGTTTCTACTACATGGCTAAACACAAGCACTATTTTAGGAAAGTATCTTCAAGCTCTAGCAAAACATAGAACACCTAGCAGTACAGAGTGAAGCAGAATCTGTTTCTCAAAGCAATCAATAGCCATGATTTTGTAGAAAAGACTACAAAGAAGCAGGCAGTAACTCAGACAAAAGAGAACCTTCTTTCCTCTAAAGCTGATGCAGACTATCCTTGCTCATCTGCAGACTGCTGAAGTTAACACTTAAAGCTGCTCTAATGCCACCTCTGTCTCTTTCAGGATAAAGGCACAAAGTCAGATATAGGGGAAAAAACACAGCTGAGAACAAGATGGGCTTGTATTTAATTTTTTGGTGTTTTTGGTTCAAACCACGTTCAGACATGCATCAAGAAAGAGCATTTATTTGAATATATCCTATTGGAAGGAGGAGGATGAGCAAAGACTCATTTGCTACAATCTCCAAATGAAAGCATCAACAGCAGATTTACTTAGGCTTTTCCAAAAAATCAAGAGCACATCACTAAATCAAAGAAAAAAAAACAATCTAGTCACAAGAAAACACTGAATCTTTAAAAATAACTAGTTTATAGGTGACAAATTGTTTAAACAAACAGGGAAGTTTAAAATAGGCTGCTTATCTATGCTGCAACTATGCAAAAATTTAACAGCTCAATCTTGCTACAGAAAATTAAGAAAAACCCCTTACCTTTCTTTTGTCCACTGGACCCATTTTTAGGATTAAGTTATTCTCTACAAACTGATGCCTTAGAAAAAGAAAAATAACTATTACTCCAGAAGTAATTCTTTCACAGAAACAGCTTTAATGATCAAGCAGTTTTTCATGTCACTCCCTAGCACAGTTTTCCATGAGAGTCCTGAACAAATTTAGTTCATGAGTTTTGGACTCTCTTAGCCCAAACCAGAGTTTTTTCTAAAATTTGACAGGGGGTAAAAAAAAAAAAAAAAACAACGCAACAAAACCAAACAAAAAAACCCCAAACAACAAAAAAAACAACATCCCCCTCAAAAAAATTTAACAAAACCAAACAAAACAGCAACAAAAAATAAAGAAAACCCCAAATCAACCAACCAACCAACCAAAAAAAAAACAAAAACCCTAATCCCCCCCCCACCAAGAAACAGCAACAAAAATTCACATGAGCGACTTCTCTAAAGAGTGAAAAGAAATGCTGTTACATAGTCTGGAGGTATTTTGGTTAGAGATCCACAGAATATTATCATGCAGAAAATTCCAACAACTTATGGCATCTGTAAAAAAGGAAGAACCTTTTCTAGCTCTGGGAGTGTAGAGCAAAGACTCCACAGCACAGGATAATGTCACTCTGCCTATCTTACAAACACACTCCACATCATCTTCTACACCTTGTACATTTTACAAATATAATATTAGGGGTTTGCTGCTATTGCTTTAAAAATAGAAGCCAAGAAAAATCTAGTTGCTAATTGTTTACTTAAAAATACGAAGATTGACAAATATTAATTTGAATCAAAATCACTTATTTTTCAGGATTCTTTATTGCTGTGCAAGTTATTTAGCTCCATTCAAAGATCCTACCAAGGATTTCCACCAGCCTGTTTTGCCAGAAGTAACCTCTTTTCATCTTCAGAAAACTGTAAATCCAGCTCAAAGGAATTGTTGTCCAGATCATGAATATACTGTTCAATATTTCCTCCTGATGTCTGTGGTGTACTTGTCTCTGCAGCAGACAGTGAATGGGAAGAGGCAGAACTAGAAACTTGCATGCAACCGAACTGACTCAGGAGATTGTCATACTAAAGGAGGAAACAAAACGAAGCAATTAAATGTCTTTTAATAAAAGCTTATTTTGCACTAAACTGTGGCTTTTAATTTAAGCATGCTTTAGTTTATTTTGCTTTTGGGCAAAACCCTAGCCTCCTCTCTCTGGATCAGCAGGCATTTATGCAAAAAAGTATGACTGATCAAAAGGAAGCCAGCCTTGATTTTTAAAAATACTCACTTTATCAGATCAAATGCTGATCTAGCACAAATTTAACCAGCAACTTTTATTAGATTCTTAATAATTAAAATATCCGTTAAAATATAACTAATCAGCAGTTTCATTAAAATATATTATTTATCTTAATATTCAATAATTATGCTATAATGGAAGTCTGAGGCAGCACCAGAGCCCAATACAGTAGTAGACAAGCATACATTTCCATAACAGTCCTCATCATCCTCTGACATGGCAGGTAAATAGGCTGTAAGTTTAGGGGGTGTCTGAAGATGGAGGTTCTCCCACACAATGGACTCGAAGAAGGGGTGAGCCTTAAGAGGTCCATATCCTCCCATTTCTTCACAACCCAATCGGTTGGTGGCATCTAGAACCTAAGCAAATTAAAATGAGGTGAAGCTGCATAAAATAATGACAAAGGGCAAGCATTATTCACATCTGCAAAGCACCATGTGGAAATGTAAAACCAGTTTGTTCCCCTGCCCTAAGCATACATATCTATAATGAAGAGGTTGTTTATAATTAGAGATGTTATTTGTCAGAATGTCTTGTCAACAACATTTTCTGTTACATCAGCTCGCAGATGTAAGGACAGGAGCACTTCTTTAGGTCCACACAATTTTTTGGCTTTGCTTCTTTGTAAAGACTGAAACAACCATACAGAGAAGGCTTGGTGATGCACACCTCATTTAAGTTTAGTCCACCCTCACATTCTAGTGATCCAAGAAGCTGTGGAAACTATAGTTGGTGTCAAACATCAACCTCTCAGGCACCTTAAAATCACACAATTCTCAGGACACAACCAGGTTAATACAACCTGGACTGCACCACTCAGGAGACACTGGCTTGGCCACAGAACTGGTCTTAGACACAGGAACACACTGATAGGTCTTTCAGGTTCATTTATCATCATCCACAAAGGTGTTTCCTCCTCATCACCTGCTAATATGATAGACTATTGAACTTAAAGCTTGTAACACCTAAAATGTTCTCTGCAGATCCCCTTGACTGTCATGACTATAATCTCACTGATGCAACAGTGAGATTTTCTTCTGCCTTTTCTTCCTACTTGTCAAACCTTCACAAGCACAGCAATTCTTAGGCTGAGACTATTGAGACATGTTAAGTGCAAGGTAACTGCATGCTAAAATGCAAGGCAACTGGATTTATATTGTAATGAATATTGCAATTATAATTCAAATTTTATCTGCCTGTGATGTACAGAATGCTGTTTTTGACTAAATGATCCCTTATACAACTCAAAAACAATCTGAGAACTATGTAAGCCTAAGTATTTGAATCTTAATTTCTGTTTGTAATGCACAGTATCTAGAATTGTTTGCCTCCATTTCATAGAAAGACACTCCTTGTCCATATTTTAAAATTCAGATTTAAAAAAACCAAAGTGCTGTTTAATAAGAGATGTTGATTTTCAAGACAGTCCCTTACACAGTCAATAATGTCCACAGAAGTTCATATTATAAGATTTGCAAGAGTGCATAGAAACTTTCAGAAAAGAGAACTACAGAAGCTGAATGTTTCCAATGTCATCAAACCATTTAATGACAAAGCAGTTTCAGTGATACCTTTTCTTTCAAGAAGTTAGGCACTTAGGTACTTGGTCAGTTATAAAACTGACCAAGACAAGCATACCACATTCAAGAAGAAAAGCATAAATATTTACCAATAGCTTTTCCACAAGATCTTTTGCCTTGGGAAAAAATTTTTCTGGGAAGTCATATTCCAACTTTATTATCTTCTGGAATATAAGATATTCATTTCTGCAGAAGAGAAAAATATTAACTCTTGTTATTAGTTCCCCATGGTTCTTTCACCTTAACCTGAATAACCCAGACAAACATTAAACAAGAAATCTAAAAGTTAAGTTACATTCTCATAAATCTTCCCAGGGTGAAGCAATACTAAGATCCTGTAAGCACCAATTACTCGAGCAGTAACAGGAAAAGCTCCAATGACTCAACAGAATGTTGAGGATATGCCTTATCAACCTCCTGACATACGGTTACATAGCTACCATCATGGCACAAATTACATGTGAAATTCTGAGATAGCTTAAGGAATCTCTCTCTCAGGAACTCTAGTTACAGCTGTCTGAGCAACCTCATGACACCAAAAAGGACAAATTAAAGCAGGCATGACATTAATACCAGCTCTGCATCATGGAAGTACTTCACAAGGGACCTTCAGTAAGGTAAAAACCCAATCTGAGACAATGTATTCATGATGCACATGTAAATAATTAGCTCAAATCTCTTACCCAGCTCTAAATGGAGGCAATCCAGCTACGAGTTGATATATTATGCATCCCAGAGCCCAGAGGTCAGAGCTTCAAAACAAAAAGGAAAAAAACATAGCATCTCTCTGTAAAAGTAATCTTTAAAATGTAATTTAAAAAGAAAAATTCTTAACCTTCTGCTACTTAGAACATAGCAAGGACCCAGTAGGCAAACCTTTGTATAATTTCCACACTATTTTCACTTCAGCCCTTGGCAGAAGAGTAGGTTAGCAACACAACTTTCAAGAAACAAACTTTAGAGTAACAGTCCCACAAAAACCGACTCCGAGCACAAGTGGAAGACTGCTGAATTCTCAGTCAAAATAAAGGGTAAGTAATGACTCTGAAAGGAATACTGAATATCCACGTGATGATTCAAAGATGCATCTAACTTAATTCAATATATGCCCCTTCAGGGTTAAATACTTCCCTCTAAATATTTGGCTTTAAAAAAAGAGATAATATATTACAATACAGTTTTTTACCTTTTTCGCTTAAAGCTTTTCTTAAGACACAAAGAGAGAGACAGGCTATAATGGTATATGTGGGAAAGCTACATTTTAGTGTGGTGGGTAAAGGAAAGTTAAGTTTTAGTGTGTTGGCCTGACGAACACTTTTAACTTATTCTACCTCGAGGTAAGCTATCCAAAGATTTGATTAAAGCTTCAAAATCCTCATGGAAGATTAAAATACTAACAAAGACTTCCAACTACTCAAATGATGAGTTTTCTGTACAGGTGAAGCATTATGCAACTTCTAAAAGGAGATGATATTCTAATTAAGTCTTTCCATTAGCCCAAAGAGTTAAAAGCTCTTCACTCAAATAAAATGTGGTAAGTCTAATGGTATCTCTATCACTTCAAGAAATGCTGGCACAAATTACTACACCATTCATAGAAATGATCCATTTTACCTGTGATTTGTCAGCAACTAGCTTACTCTTCCATCATTGCAATAAAATAGACAAACATTCAGTAGGTTACCATCAACAAGTGATTTTAATGAGTTAAGAAACTTCTTAAGGGCACCACTCATACCAGGCAGAGAGATGATTATTTTTAAAATGTTGCAAATCCTAAATACAGTTTAGGAAACATAGCTTTAAATTGTTCCAAATACAAGTCAAAGAAAGCTGCAGCCTTCTCCTTAACTGAACAGCACGTGACATTCTGTTGTTACTGCAGCAGGAAATACCATATTTGAGCAATCTTACATAAAATGGAATTAAATTATATTACTTGGAAAACAGAAGAAAGTTTTTCTGATCTATTCATGGGTAAGAAATCCAACTTCACCTTACACACCTCCTTTTCCAACACCACCTAATTCTGTTAGTAGAACTCTAAAAGTAGATTAACTGAGGAAACCAGCCCTCAGACAAGTAGCAATACTTGATAAGAAAAAAAATTTCAAGCCCTCTTGAAAGACTCAAGCATCTTGTTTCATTAAAACACTAAGCTTGCTTGCTTGATTTATCAACTCTTCCCCATTTGACAGTTTCCTGACAGAGTCAGTCAGGTTCTGGAATATGGACCCCTCACCTTTTACAGGCAGATTTCTCTGTCAGCAGTTCTGGAGAAACATACTGTGCTGTCCCTACAAATGAGTTTGCCCGTGCTGTTAAGGAAGTAGAAAGAAATAAGCAGATAGACACTTATACATAAGCCAATATTCCCCTTCTGCCCCTGTCCCCATCCAGTTAAAAAAACAAAACAAACACAAAAAAATACCCCAACCACAAACCCAAAAGGTAATCCACTGCAAGTTACATAATGCTGCAAAGAAGCCATGAGAATTTAACTTCTCTACCTATTCACAAAACCTGCCTGGACAAAACAAATCAATCTCAGTGATACTTAATTGGTCCAAGAAGCTAGGCATTTAGGTACTTAATCATAAAATCTACCAACCCAAGTTTGCTACAGTCAAGAAAAAAAGTCAATTGAATTCAGTTCAGCCTAGTGCTTTTTTCAGGCATTGTTTGCAGCATCTATTCACAGGCTATTAGTAACAACTGCAGACATACTAATTCTATAACCTTCACATTTGTGCAATTCTGACAGCCACTGGAGTTAAACATGTAAGCAGAGTTAAAACTGACTGTATCACATGAGCCATGGTACCTATTTGTTTGTATTCTTGTCTTGCAAATGAAAACTAAGTAATCTGTAGTAGTTCAACTTCCCAGTATATCTGGTAATCTTGCTGGTATTCCACTACACCAAATATTACCTCCTCTGACATAATCTAAGTAGTGAGAGTCAAAACCGTTCAAGATCTTCTAGTGATTTAGGTGAGTAATAATATTTGAAGGTCACAATCTGGTAAATACATGTACATTTTCAAAGGATCACTTGCTGTAATTATCAGTGTCACATAATGAATAATAGCAAACCTTGTCTGCTATCTGCAGATAACACTTTTGCTGTTCCAAAGTCTGTTATTTGAATGTGCATATCTTCATTTAATAAGATGTTCTCTGGCTTAAGGTCTCTGGAAAAGACAGATTTTTATATTCAAACAGTATACAAAATGAAGTTGAAGAACTGTCTACTGACTTAGGTACATAATGCTATAATAAGTGATGTAGGCATTCTATAAACATTGTCACAACACCTTCTATAACTTGTAGCCAATCTGCAGACAAACATTTTGGTCAATCCATTCATTAACTGTTTTTGTAAAATATCAAGCAAATAATCATCTCAAAACTAAGCTACTGGGCATGTCATGTGTTCAAAAATTTTAAAAAAATGAGACAAAGAAAAAACCCAAACAAATCCCAACAAAACCCTCACCTCACAAAAACCACAGAAAACTCCAAGCCCCTTCACTCCAAAGCCTTAATTTAAATAACATCTGACAGATATGGCATTAAGATTTTCTACATCTGTTTCCTCAGTGTAAAATTCCAGTTAGTCAAACACTGGCAAACCCAGCCCCAGCCAAATGTCCTGACCAGGTAAGAACCATAGATCATCTCCATGCAATAATCTGCATCTCAAATGCCTGCCCTTTGCACAGACACCCCCTCTTATTGTGAATAAAACCAGGCTTCACAGCACCACAAACACAACAGATAGCAGTAGAGAGATGTCAAAAGGTGCATTAGAAATCAGCTGCACTGATATGATATGCCTTTGCAACAGGTTTCCTCAGCTGATCCAAAAAACCCTCCATACTTCCCTCCTGAGCAGAATCTTTGAATGCCCATAAAGAAATCTAGGAGCATGGAAGTTGTTTTGTTTGACTGGTAAGCAAAAAGCAGTAAAAACTGAACGCCGTTTCCATCAATCACCATGCAGTGTTATTTTCTTCAGATTAAAGCCCCCTACTGCAGGAAAGTATGAGCTGTACAGTTTAAAGTCTGGAAACTAGCACAGAGAGCAACAAGTCATAAAAATCCTGTTGATTTTCCTGTCCTAAGAGAGAAGTAGAAAGTGCATGAATGGAATGGACCCTTTTAACAGTTCTGCTCAGGGCTTTTCAAGATACTTATGTATGTAGATATGTTGTACTCTGTACACACTTACATACTGATTATATAATATATTGTATCCCTACAGTAACACTGGAATATGAATCTACAGCTACATACAAGAATAGATACATAGATTTAATAAATAAATTTTCCAGGGTAGCTTGACATCTTAAAGTGGTTCTATCTCATGTCCTATTTCTTCAGGCAGCAAAAAATCCCAAGAGTTTTCAGGCACTGCTAGAGCTGTGTCCTCATAAACATCATCCTAAGCTCTCTAATTGCACAATTCCACTGTTTTCTTTTAAGCTTCTCATAGGGTCCTTCATATAAAAACAAGTATAAAGCAACTCTTTTCCAGTATAAGCTTAGTAACACTGGAAATCATGCTGCAGTCATTTCATAAGCATTCTCTCAGCCTAAACATATGAACTGTAAAATCAAAGTGGAGCTGGGAGTTCTCGAACTTCTCCCCACCCCTGTAAAATTCTTATGCTTTCAGTACCCTCCACATTCATCCCCCTTAGATTCTAATTCAAATTATTTCACAAAAACTTGTATTTAAAAGAAAAACCTGTCTTTGTAATAACTATAGAAAGAAATAATGCTATCAGAATTATAATCAGTCAGCTTTTTGCCAAATAGCATCTAGTGTCCCACAAAAACTGCTTGGTAACCTAGACATGTTAGATTTCTAACCAAACAGAAGTTCTGCAGCTCATATATCTAGCAGTTAAAGCTTTATTTAATAAACATGAATGACAAAAAAGATTATCCAAACAATATGTTACATCAAGAACAACTTCTAAAGTACTACTCAAACCTTTGCTAATTTCACTACTTACCAAATTATTGTGCAGCTGCAGCTTTGTGGAAATTGTTCACTCAGTGAAAACTGATATAGATTAATTTTACCTGATCATATCTTACACATTAAGCCCCACACAAAAAGAATTCTATTACTTTTGCTACATAACAGCACAGAAAAATAAGTAGTTAAACAAAAAGTCAAGTTTCTGGTATTCAGCCCAACCCCTGAAGCTTGAAAGACAAGCTTTTGGTAACATTAATTCAAGGCCAGAAGGTTTTCTTACTTTTTCCTGCTCCAACAGTTGGTCTAACAGCGACTGGCTCTCCTCCTCAAGTTTGCTATGTTTAGCTACTGACACTGAACAAATGCAATTTGTGCTCTTTAGCTTTCCACAAAATCCACCTTTGCTTTTAACTTCACAAAGAACATCTTTAGAAAAAAACCCACCTCTTACATGATCAACTGCATGTCTGTCTCAATTTTGTATTACCTGTGAATTATTCCTTTGCCATGCAAATACTCCAGAGCTGATACAATCTCAGCAGTGTAAAACCTAGTACAGGTCTCATCAAATGAGCCAATTTTGCGTATATACTTTAGCAGCTCTCCGTTTTTGGCATAGCTAAGTCCAAAATCTGAATGCAACTTAGTTAAGGTTGATCTCTAAGCCACTCTAAAACAAAAATCCCCACATCTTATTCCAAAGACAAGAATATTACTAAAAATACATGAACAACAGGGAAGAAGTTGGTTAATTTGAAATTTTACAAGTAGCAATCCCAAATAATTTCTTGAATATATTAACAACCTAGGACACGAGTCCAAATTTCTTGGCATAGCAAAAACTACATAAAGGGTTAACTGTAGTTTTCCCAGAGACTGACCTAATTAATTTAAATGACACACATAATTGCCCTCAAAGGGAGTTATTTACAGTAATAACTGATAGAAGTTAAAAATTGTCCCATCACCTGGAAAGTACCAGAGCAAGTGCTGGCACTACAGAAGAGGCTCTGTGAGCTCACACTGGATGATATATGGGGCACTATCAGCAGTGCCTCTGGGAAAACCAGAAAACTACTTACTACTGACCCTAGACTGATCTATGTCTTTAGGCTTGGCACAGCCAATTCCAAGCAGGGGCTTTAAGAGGAAATTCACATAATTAACATGGTCTTTGCAAGATTAAAAAAAAAACACAAAACAAAACAGATGCGAAGCAATGAGCGCCCAGGATGTAACTACACTTTGCAATTACTGCTAGAGAGAGCTGAGGAAACAGTAGCACAGTAGCCCAAACAGAGGAATCAGATTATTCTATAAGCACCTTCATCTTTACATTAAAAAAAAAAAAAAAAGCTCTAACTGTAGAAATTAAACTAGCAGGAAATAGAGCTGGCTACCCCTACTTTAAACGCAGAAATTACTACATTCTACTACAGATAGATAGATACACACACACATACATCAGGAATAAAACACTTCTAAAACACTTCTCATGCATCTCCTTGATGTAGAATTTTTAAATTATTTTAAACTTGGATTGTTACAAGTCACCCTTCACCATTTACCACATGGACAATTTGTTTAATTGCTCCCCTGTCCCACAAGACACCTACTCTTCTCTTTGGGGGACCCACTCATTCGATCTGCTAAATTTCTGTTAAAAGCATGACTACAAAAACTGCATCACATACATCAGGATACTTTAAACATCTCAAGTAATTTCTATCTTTTCTGTTAGACCATTTTTCAAGGAACCAAACCTGGGCATTGTTACTCTTAACAGAAGTGTTACAGCAAGTTTTAATATGCAAAGGATACACAGCTTTTCGTCGTCCTGGAAGGTGAAGTAGAGTTTGACAAAGAAAGGGTGATCCAGGCGGGACATCACATCTCTCTCCCGTGTCACATATGGTACCTTGTTTTCTTTTATGATATGGCGCTTCTCTAGAATTTTAACTTAATGAGAAAAGAGAGAGTAAAAATGCAACAGGTACAAGTAAATGAAGCCCATCTTGTTTCGGAGTTTTTTGTTACATATAATTAACATGAAACCATTAATTCTGTTCCTTCAACAGGTGTTTTGTAACTGGACTACATAGATACTAGATTTTCAAAAAGTTAACGTTAAAGAAGTCAATACTTACTGGCATATTCTCTAGAACTTGCCAATTCTCGAGCCAAGACAACCTGTTGCCAGAGGAAAGGAAATATATTGTAACTGGTTAATAAAAACATACATAACACTGAACTTCCAGTAGGTATTTGGAACGCAGTAAAACATTCAATGTGTTCATATTATTCTGGCTTCAGCAAGACTTGGGCAGAAACTCAGCTCAGCAGACCAATGTTTGCTTTGCCAAAAGACTTACACGTGTAAGAGGGTGAATACCAAATTATTTTTTTCCAGAAGAAATCTGAAGATTGTAATGTAAATCAAATGAAACTGCGGAATTTTCTTAAAGGGGGAAACGAAAAGCAACAAGTACAGTGAGGAATACTCATAAAAATAATTGTCACAATACTTTTGTTAACACTGATGGCAAAGATTGAAAGAGAAATTTTATCTGAGCAAGCAAAAGTAAGAAGTGAGACAGAACTTTCAACTACTTTCAATTTGTTAAGAAAAAGATTTAAATAAAAGAAACAGAAGATTTCCAATCAGTAGAAGCGAGGGATGAAATTTCAGGCAAGCAGGTTTACATTTTTAAAGAGAAAAGCTTTGTAGGAACACAAGGCTTTTCAAGAAAGAACTTAATAAAAGGCAATTTCAGAGACAATCTGAAAAGTCCTCTTGGCATGAATGCAAGCAATAACCTTGTAACAATAGACAAATACAGTTCTCTCTTTTTCTTGTTAGTTTATATCCATTTCAACACCTTGCTAAAATCTCAAATTTAGGCTATTTTTCTTTTTTTAATCACTGCACCCAGCTTGCTTCTAATCCCTTGCAAGATCAGTTATAACAGAGTACTCCAAAATATTACTACACACATCTGATGCTAAATGTCAGGTATTTAGGAATCTAAACGAGGCATTTTCTCAGATGAAAGTGCATGCAGTTACACTCCTTAGTACTAGAAAATTGACCTCAGTTCAGTAGTAATAAGCACCTTTATTTTTCTTTTAAATTTCATACCCAAAAAACACATTGAAGTTTACAGTAGTTGATCAATGAAAATTTCTATTACAAATGTTAGAAACAAGAAGGCTGTTAACATCTGCATCTCTGCAGAAGGAATTGTTGAGATCATTCTGTGTACACACGTAACACTAGATAAGATGTGCAGTCAAATGAGAATGTTACTAAATTTTCTAAATTTTGTAGGTTTCATCAACCATATCTACCATGAAAGCTTCTGAAGGCAGGTCTGTTTAAAAGGCAGTTATTAAATACAAGTCCACACACACAGAGACCAGACTCAGATGGCAGAAGGGATCAGCGGACACAGATGAAAATATTTCTTGGCAAATTAAGCTAAAGACTGACTCTCCTCCAGTCTTGCACTGTATCCACTTTCTTTTACCATTGTATTTCACACGAAATATCCACATAGAGTGCTATTAAACAGCTGTGCTCTAACCACACTGAGCACTTACCTGATGGCAGGAGTACTTTGGTACCCTCAACAACAAAAAGGGACATGCCCCACAGACCAAAAGCTCTGAAGCTGATACACCAGAGGGTTGTGCTGCTGTGCAGGGAGACAGGCAGCAGAGTGCTGTACCTGGAGTCTGGGCTGAGCCCTATGAATTGCTCTACCTACATGGAACATGGCCTTAACTTTCAGAAATGAAAAGTGTACTGCTGCAGCAAAGTGCCCTGGAATACCCAAACCTGGTATATACAACAACTCTCTTGGATTCTCTAGGGAAACCTGCAAGTTCTGCAAACTGTGTTTGAGCACAAATTACTCCATTCACAAGTACTAGAGGCCTGCATCCTAAATGCTACAGTGCCCTGTACTGGAACCCCAACATTTAGACACCTACAACCAAAAACTGTGTACAACACATACATGAGAAGGATACAGAAATATTATTATCGTACAACTGGGAAACTACCAAACCATCAAACAAAACTATTACTGCTTCATGGATTCATTCAGGTAACATTTAAGTAATTAATTTTTGTGCAATGCTGTGAATGTGAGAAACAAACCATTTAAGGCTACTGAACACAAGCATATTGACTGTGACTCACTAAGAGTCCTCCAGGACCATGGGCTGAGAAAGAATATTGGAGAAGTATCAGTGCTCTTTCTTTCCAAAGCATCTGGCAGTGCCTCCTGCCACAGGCAGGACATCCTGCCATGGACAGGACAGGCTCCTAGACCACTTTCAAGTCTTTATATCAAACTTTTTACATAACCTGTTATAGCTATCACACTTACATTAGAAGGCAATGTTGACTGAACATCCAAACATCAAGTCATTAGGATACAACAGGACTTATGATCAATTTAAAAGCAGATTAAAAAAAATCACCACCCATATTTAGGGTGACACTTAATTTTAACAGTTAAGCTCAAATCCTCTATCTCCTGTTCATATACTCTTCAAACTGTTTTGTCCACATTTCCATCTCATCAGTCTTATACAACAAATCTGCAAGTTTATCTAAGATATTTGTCACTTATTAAAAATAAAGTTACCGTTGAAAAAGATCCTTCACCCAGGATTTTCCCAAATTTGAAGTCATCAGGTCGTTTCTTTCGAGGCTGTGCAGGCTGCTGTCCCGTGTGCTGCTGCAAGGAGCTGGAATTTGATCTTGATTCAGGTGCTGTGCCCTCCATGGTAGATCCCTGTCTGCTGCCACAAGTGGAAATGACAGATGGAGTGCTGGAATCTGCTTGGCTCCTCACCATTGAAGGGGATGAACAGGAGCATAACACCACACTTGATTGCATTGGAACAGCATCATACTAAAAAGAGAAATTTAATTATTATTCCCGTACCTGACATAATTGTCATGCACAACTGCACTTTATTTCCATACAAGGATCATAAAATTTCTTCTTTGAAAGGGTTAGCATTAAAAATCTCTTTAGGAGGGAATATAACTATTTATTTTAGAAATGGCAGCTTCATTTTGATAAATAACTCTATTTAGGTCATACTGTCATATAGCCATAGGTGAAACATCTGAACACCTCAATTCAAGAACGCTTTTTTCAAACTCAAAGAAATGCTCCTAACATCAAGTTATCAAATTTCATGGTATCTTCTCCTATGAATAACATGACTTAAATTTCTAGTCATACAATGAACACCTGTATTTACCAGAAACATCAGTCAGAGAGCCAAGTTACAATGAACTCTAAATGAATACATGAAAACTTTAATGGAGACAAAGGAGACTTTCTTGATTTTTTACTTGGAGTTTCACTTTAGTACACATTCAGTATTTCTCTTTAGTACACACTGGGGAAGGACAAGAAAAAAAGAGATAACATAAAAAAAGCAGATCAGCTGGGGGGTTTAATAATCAGCAACACCTAAAACGTTTTCTGAAGAATGCTTTGGTTCATGGCCTTTTAAAACGAGATTGTACTACTTAAACTGTACATATGGCCGCAGAAAGACAACCCAATGGCAAAACAAAAAGAACAGATATAGCCAGAAACCAGCAAATACAAGAGGACACACTCCTAAAAATGATCAATGGAATATACAAAGCAAATTGTCATTTGGTACCCTTCTATCAACCTTCCCTAAGACCAGGGAACCTTGCCAAGCTGCTTTCCACCCCTTTTGGTAACACACCTCAATTCGTCTGTCAGGGACTGCTTCTGGTGTTTTACTTGAAACTGGCCAGAAAGTACAAACAAATAGGAGAGCTCCGCTAAACTACAGCTGACAAAAAATCTGTATGCAAAGAGAGGAAATATTTAAGAAAGTTACACCATGGTTGAACAGTTTTTTAAAATCTCAACTAAAGTGATGCCAGTATAAAAACCATCCCAATAAATGAAATACAGTAAATAAAACACACATACACACAGACTAAATATCGGGATCTAAATGATGAACTGGCTCCAGTCACAAATGAGCAAATGAGGTTTTACAGGTAAATAAAGCAGTAGCATTGCAGGAGGGTCTAATTGGATTCCACAGCTAGCGGGATCACCTTGAAAAAGCAAACAAGCAAGAAAAAAATCCACCACAAAAGCATCAGTGAGCACTGTGAGAAAGGGGGAAAAGATGCTGGCTGCAATGTGTTTCTTTTCACAGCAGCTGAAACTAAGTCACAATGAATATCAAGTATAGAAAACTCCTGAGGGAAGAGACAGGAGGAAAGGACTTCGTAGGAAGAAAAGGTTATTTTCGGCCAGGGTATAACATCAATTAGTCCCCTGACTTTCTCAAAGGAAAGTCAAGATTAGGAATAAGGAGGACAGAGGAACATGCAAGAAATTTAACAGGATCAGTTACCTAACAAATGACAGAACTATGCAACTAGGTCTGTTATGCTGTAACTCAAGGTTTATAGAAAAAGATAATTCCTACATTTGCCCACCCAGATTCCGTATACTCCTCTTTACTATTTTGTCCTGTATTATTTACCTTCTCAGTTTTATTTTGAAAGGCTCCAAAAACCACGTCTGCAGAAACTGTATATGTCTGTACTTACAGATTGTCACATATGCCAGAGATAGACTATGGGGCAGCTTATCTGATCTAACCCTGTACCATCACTCTTGTAAAAATCAGACTTAGGATCCTTCTTCTGCCAGATGCAGTCATTTTTTTTAGTGAGATACAAAGTCAGTAACAGAAATTTTAAATGTTCTAAACTGCATCTCCAATTCTCATTAGCGTGAGGATGTTCTCCCAGCAATTATCAACATTTCTCAGCTGGCAAGCACAGATCCTCACACAGTAACAACAGACTTACCTACTGCATGTCATGTATCACCATGGACCACACTAGTAATTCTATCTCTTTAAAAAATAGTGTCTAATACTACTTTCCCAAACCCTTAAGCATTCTCCTTTTCATTTACTTTCATATAGAAGTAGTTTCATTCTTAGTGCAACATACTTGAGTTTGGAAACCTTTCAAGGAAGAAAATAACAAATCTGCTGAATGTATGTGGCATTATAGATCAACATTCATTTCAAAATCTTTATCAAGCAGTTTTCACTAAATGACTAGAAACAGGACTCCTTTTATTTGAAACACATGGAATAAGTACTAATACTGTTCTTTTCACCAGTTGTCTGCAAACAGTGGAAATAAACTTTACGTAAACCGGAATCAATGCAAAAACCCCACTAGATAGCATCACATTTTTCCTTTCCTCCCAGCCACCTAAAAGGACTCACACCTTTTCCCTCTGTAATTCAGCATTTTGAAAACTGCACTATCACTACAACTGCTAATGCATTTATATGCATCAAACACACACCACACTTCTCTAAAGCAACTACAACCACAACAACAACAAGTGCATCTCCACTGGCTTTTTCCCACCACAAAATCTGCTTTTTCCCACCACTACTTTGCTAAGACCGTTCTATCAACACTGACAGCAGCAAAAAATACTTTTAGAGACAAAGTTCTACAACTTCCAGTATCCTTTACTTCCGTACTAACTGACAGGATGTTGAACACTGAAGATAACTGAGAGTATCTTTGCTTTTGCTGAAATTCTACTGGAAGGACAATTACGAAGAACATGTCTATGAACAGATTCTGTATGAACAGATCAGTAGGGTTGGATTTTCCTGACCTCTCAGCTGTCTGAGAACACTGAGGCTGACTATTACAGAATCTCAAGCTGCATTAAGACGTAGGGCAGACATGATCACAAAACCTCTTCCATCTAACTACTTATAAGGCTAATTTTTTGGAAGCAGACCTTGGTAAGAGAAAGTATTTTTTTACACAAAGCAACATGACCTTTAAACCTCAACGGATACATTTGTTTTGATTATAAACAATGCTAATGAGACTATAAGCTAGAAGATTGGCACAACCCAAGATTTTAAGTTAAGTTTAAGTTAGACAGGTTTGGCCTGAGCTCCTTTGACCTTGTTACGTAAGCACAAAGTTCTGAAACTGAAATTTATTTTGTACTGCTTACAATTTAAACATTGACAATCTAGACCTTTAAAGTGAACAAATTAAAAACTAAACAGTTATATTTAACATGTTCTTTTCATGGCACACTGTTTCAGAGGGTTAACAAAGATGCACCAATTTCATGTGACACACATGTCACATCTGAAAAAGAGCATCTGAGGGGATAAAGAGATAATTAACAGATATTACAGCTTTTCCAGCGGCCTCCTCCCACCTCAGATGTCACAATGAAAAGGTTCCCTATGCTCCCCAATACCTAGTCCTGACTGTGTCCAGTTTAAAGGTTACCCTGTAACACACCCTGGGAGTTCCAGCCTATTCCAAAAGAAAAAAGCAACTGGTCAGGTCAGACACTTGGCTGGGCCTGAACACATGTCCTCAAACTACACCTCAGAGTACCTAAAATGAGAATGCAGGCAAAAGCAGCTTAGTTCAGGTACAAGAAACTGAATATACAAATCCCCTGACTCAGAGTAACAAAATCCAACAAAAGGCCTCACATTTCAGGGCAGAGAGCACAGCACAGTTTGCATCAATAAATACCATTCCCAGAGAGGAGCTGTTTGCAGGAAGTGTCATGATTATTGTGTGATCTCTATCTCCTTTCATAAATTCTGTCAGTTGCTGCACCAGAATGAAGCACCCTGAATGAAGACAACCCAGAGCAATAACAGATAATGTGCTTTCATAAGCTGCAGTAAACATCAATTCTCAGACCTTATATGTGCTCATGTCTGTTGATGCTCTGGATGTCTGTCTGAAAATGGATTGTCAGACTTTCTGCTAAGTGACCAGCAGCATCCTCTTTCTATTAACCAATTGCACATGTATCTATAGAGAGAAACAATGTACTGATTAATCAAACTCCACAGCACACCAGTTTCTCTTTATATACACTTTGAATATGCTTAGAAGCTTGTCAGATAATACCAAAAATTTATCAATACATCAAAACAACTATGCCCACCTTCATGCCCAGTGCCATTCCAAAACTCTCTAATGCTCAAAGGGAAGTACTCATTGAAGCACTGCACGAAATCATTTCCCCCCAAAAAATCTATTAACAAAATATCTTGACAGAAATAATAATCATTTAAAAGACAACAAAAGAGCTTTAAAAATCATGTCTTGGTAATATATTTCAGGATTAAAAACTGTGCAAATTAATGCAAGGAGAAAGCTTGAAAGCTTCAAGCTTTCCCTGACTCAAACATCTTATTTCACCTAAATGGCCTGGTACCTCTACAGTAGTGGGAAACAGAAGTTTTGTTTGTCTACTGACATTTCTTGCTTTGTGCAAGAAATCCATAGCAGTTCATCTACAAGTGAGTAATGAGGATACCAGCAAAAATACAGCCAAGAGGCCCAATGCTTTGGAAGTGCAAAGAACACCTCTACATTCTTAGATTGTTTTGACCTTTAGGGAATAAAGGTATTTTATCCACAAGACCGTTTTTGTTTCTAGAGAAATTAATTTTTTACATACCAGGCAATGTTGATCCAAAAGTTTAGTTTATGCAAATGCCTTTTTCTAAACCTGACCACTTTACATACAATGGTGTTTCCTGCCACTGATTTCCAGAATTCTAGTTCCAAAATCAGGTAGGGATTAAAGCTAATGAAAGGATTTATAAGAACCTGCATATCAGCCAGTTACCTGCTAACCTCCTCTACTGCTAAGAAAAGCATTTAAGTTCCAATCATCTTCAGAGGCAGACTATTTAAGGCCTCCTTCCACTGCCTAGCACTTCAAAACAAACCAGAAACAGGAAACCACTCAAATCTCAAAGAACTTAAAGCCAGCCTATGGCCCAAATAGCTCTAATGTAAACAAGGCACTGAGAATTCATTTAACATAAACAGAGTCAGCTCACAAGAAAACAAAAGCCATGTGGGACTGCAGTAGTGAGGACCCCAGGCTGCCCCAGCAGCTCCCTCCCAAGGCACACTGGCACTCAGGTGTCTCAGCACAGGTGGGGGCTCAGTCCAGAGCTCAGGAGGGTCTCCTGTGGCAGGCAGAGAGAACAGCTTGGGCTGGGGAACAGAGGAGCAGGCACACCGAGGGGGCAGCACACAGATGGACTGGATGTACAAAGGATTCATGGCACAGTCAAGAACTGTAAATTCCTGCAGGATTACTAAAGAACCAAACACTGAATTTAGTATTTTCTCAGAAGAATGCGCTAAGCAAGTTAATCCCTGCAATTTTTCACCAAAAAGAATTGTAAAATATTTGCAAGTGAAGTATTTACAGCTCGTCTTTTAAAACAGAAATCAATTCTCAAGTTCAATATTTACTCCCACAACAAACCATTTATTTCCCCACAGCAATTCTGAGTAGAATTCGTATGGTATGAAAAATAAGGTTTTAGGCCAAATAGCTAGCTAGCTTTATGCATTTTGTCTCCAGTCCTTTCAGGCACTTTAGACTGCAGCAGGCTTCCACCAGCTTACCTGCAAATAAGACGTCAGAAGGGGATGTGGGGAGGGAGGAAAATCTACTTCTTCCCCTTTTTTTAGTTCTTTACTATATATACATAATCTAAGTTGGCCACTTGCAAAGAAAGTTTTTTTCCATTTGAAATACCAGAAACAATAATTCCTTGGAATCATACATATTCTTTGGAAAGCTCCAATATGAGGAACTTGGAAAAGCATTTTATATTTCAAACACAGTGTTTTCTAAATTAAGGTCACTCTCATATTTTCTGAATGCCATAAAGGTGCTACAGCATAAAAGTTCTACAGCAATCTGTATAGCTTTTCTAGACAAATACATATATCAATAATACAAGTTTGTTGTTAAAAAACAGATATTACTAAAATATTTCACATATTCATAGACCAAATTTATTCTTATTTCTTTGGCAGTTTACTAGATTTTTCAGTCCAACAAAGTGATTGTGCCCCTGGTTTCATGCCTTCTGTACAAAAATTCCTGCAGTACTTCAGCAGTCAGCATCCCTTTCGAAGTTTTTCTGGCAATGCTGCCTTCCAGCTGATGTGCTTTAGGAAAGTGCAAAGAGCCTGAGCCTGCAGGGTATCTCACAATATCCATCTACAGGAATCTACTTGGAGAGTTTCAAGAGCTAAATGAAACAGACTTTCCTTCTGGCACTGTAATAGATCAATAACCCAAAGAAAAAATTGTTTAAAAAAACAGTCTGTGCACACAGTAGAATCACTGTTTAGTAGAACATTACTATTATACTCATTGTTCTGTGTATCATGTAAGTTCCACTAGCTCTAAGAACTTTTAATGTTAGAAATATGAATGCATATAAAACGGCTCCCCTTAAAACTTCTTCTGATTTTTCCACCTTTGTGCACCTTTTCAACATCTGTGTCTTCTACTATTTTCTATTCCTTCAGCCTGCTTTGGTAAGGGATTTACTGAAAACTTATCCCAGTTCAAAGCCCACACATGAGTGATAAAGACTACTCATGACTTTATGCTGAAAACCAAGGAGAAGGGAACATTAAACAGATAGGGTTGAAGGGTTTTCCCTACATACACATCTGGAAGTTTTACCCCGACAAAAAACTAAAAACAAAACTCTTAACACACTGTAATCTAATTCTTAACACAGATGCAAAACTTACTCCAGGTAAGCTCTGAGAGCCCAGTCCCCCGAAAAGAGAGAGAAGAGATGTGTAGTTCATATTAGTTCCACTGGGGGAATAAAAAGAAGCTAGCAATTTTGTCCAGCCAGACTAATGTCTACACTATAAGCTTTATCAGGTCAGGAACACTGGTAGAATCCAGTAATAGCTAGTGCAGCAAAACGTTCCAGTGAAGACCTTGCTGCAAATGAAGATGTTAATTACCATACTTCCAGACTCCTCATTTTGAAAGGAAGGGCACCTCTTGGTTTGAGACCCAATATACTCACAATAGCATTAACAGCAAATAACTAAGACCACACTGGGACCTGCAACTAAAGCTGCACTAAAATAGTTTCCTTCTTAGAAGTACAACTCCCTCCTTATGTCACATCTTCAGAAAATAATGGAACATTTTAGGAATTGTCCCTGCACACAAGAACACAGGAATTAACTGTTTTGGCAGAGAATTTGCTAGAAGGTTCCTTTAAAAGTTGTGCTCTATTTGTACCTCCTCTCTCTAACCCCATCTTATGCATTTACAATTCAATAATCACAGAACTCATTATGGCATTAACTCCATCACATAAACATTAACAGTAACTTGCTCAGTCTCAGAAATACTGGATTTCCCATATTTGATATCATCTGAATTATGAAAAGATTAGTTGAACCGTGCCACCTCTATCTGGTACTGACTGTCAGTACACTCACCTGACCAGGAAAATATTAAATTGAATGGAAGAGGAGGAATTAAAAAGAATTATCCAACAAAACAGCCTAATTTTTACCAAAATGGTCATCAGTTGCATCCTTAACTTTTCCCCTCTCTGTGTATTTTTCTTATGGGCAAGGACCTAAATTGTATATAAAAAAGGAACAGAAATGCAAGTATTTTTGAGAAAAAAAAAAAAAACTGAAAAAAAATGGGCAATAAGCAAGAGCAGAAACACAAAGGGAAGCATATTCTCTGTTTAAGAGTCCAAGCAAACAGAAGTCAGCTCTGATGCTAATAAGCAGCTTTATAGACCTATATTAACTAGCAAGAAAGCAAAACTAATTTCTTTAATAAAAAAATCCCTGGTTTATCTCATAGTCCTTGATGTAGCATTTTACATACACTGCAGGGCTATTCACACAGTATTTCTCCTCTTCAGTAAATAAATATGACTCTGTGTAACACCTTGATGAAAAAAAAAATCACCGAGCATGAAGAGGAGAGCACAGTCAAACAGGACGTCAAGAATCAACACAGCTGTGCCATTCTCCACAGAAAACGCTCCTTAGCCAGTTCCCACTGATTAAAAGGTTTTAAGTGCTGCAGAGTGAATTCTGGCAACTTGCAGCTGACAGAACACACGACCCAACAGCCCAGCAGCACGCACACGAGGATAAGGAACACATCACTGCCAGCTAGTTTTGCCAACAGGAGTGAAAGCTGGTGATTATTTTTCTTTACGTGAGGAAATGTCTACACTAACTGAACCGTATAGCTTACAACAGAAAAGAAGATTTACCATTACCACGACTGTATACCAACTACAACTCCATCTTCTAGATATGTCAGTGCACACAAAACGAGTTTACGCCGTTAGACTAACGTAAACAACCGGCTTTGAAACGGCGTCCTACTGTGACCCTCACGATCCTCCTGACACGTTTGTCCGTACTACAAGAGAAAGGGATGACGGAGTGACAGGTCGCTCCCGCAGGACAAGAACGCCTGTCCCCCAGCGGAGCCGGCCCTGCTCGGCCACGCCAACGCCCCGTACCCGGAACTGAGCGCTGAGGTCCGCGGCAGGCCGCGCCGGGCCCCTCCACCCGCGGCCTGGCCTCGTCCCGCCAGCGGGCTGCGCTCGGGGGGAACGGGCCCTCCCGGAGCGGCGGCCGGAGGAAAGACGGCGAGCCGCGGAGACAAGCCTGGCCCGCGGACCACAGCGACCGCTCACCCGCCCCGCTCGGGCGGCCGCAGGAGGCGGGGCCGTCGGCCAAAGCCCACCGCGACCCCGCCGCCGCCAGAGCGCCGGGCACGGGCGGCCACCCCTCACGGGCCGGCCCCGGCGCCCCGGCCTACTTCTCACCCCAGCACCCGAGGGCCGCGGCCCCGGGCGGACTCACCAGGGGGCTGCCGGTGCCGGCCGCGGCCCGCCCGGCCCGCGGGCCGCCCCCCGCGCCAGGACTCACCAGGGGGCTGCCGGTGCTGGCCATGGCCCGCCCGGCCCGGGGCCGCTCCCCACCCGCTCCGCGCCAGGCGCTCGGCCCAGCCCGAGCCAATGGGACACCCGCGTCCCCCGCCCCTGACGTCACCACAACAATCCCCCGCCGTGGGCGGGCCTTCCGCGCGCTGCGCTCGCTCGTTGGCGGCACCGACTGCTACTCACGCTCGGGCCAGGCCGCAGCGCCCCCGTCAGCCTCAGCGCCCGCGCCCGCCAGAGGATGCGCACTTGTGCGATGACGCCCCCAGGAAGCTGCCAATGCTGAGGGCGGAAAAGGGCGGGGCCTCGGATCAGCACCGCCCCGGACACGCCCAGCCGGGTCCGTGCCACGCCGGCGGCGCGCCGTGGCGGCGGCGGGAGGTGGAGTCAGCGCGGTGGGCGGGGCTGGGGATGGCGGGAGGTGGAGTCAGCGCGGTGGGCGGGGCTGCCGGAGCGCGGGGGTGGAGTCAGCGCGGTGGGCGGGCCTGGGGAGCGCGGGGGTGGAGTCAGAGCAGTGGGCGGGCCTGGGGAGCGCGGGAGGTGGAGTCAGCTCGGTAGGCGGGGCTGGGGAGCGCGGGGGTGGAGTCAGCGCGGTGGGCGGGGCTTCGGGAGCGCGGGGGTGGCGTCAGCTCGGTAGGCGGGGCTGGGGATCGCGGGAGGTGGAGTCAGCGCGGTGGGCGGGGCTCCGGGAGCGCGGGGGTGGAGTCAGCGCGGTGGGCGGGGCTGAGGATCGCGGGAGGTGGAGTCAGCGCGGTGGGCGGGGCTGTGGAGCGCGGGGGTGGAGTCAGCGCGGTGGGCGGGGCTGCGCTCCGGACTCGGGCGCGTCACCGGTACAGCTCTGGAGCGTGTGCCCGTCCCTGAGAACCGCCCGGGAGCCGCGCTCCCTCGCCGCTCCTGACCGGCTGCTTCCCTGCCGCCCGTGCGGGACCGCGGTGCCCGGTAACGGCTCTCTGTCAGCCCCTGTGCGAGCCCGCCGGCCACAGACACACAGCGCTGCATGATACTGCAGCGAACAAATTGACTTTGTCAAGGAATTCGTAGATTTGTGAGGGATTACTCAAAAGGATGAGGCAGGAAAAGACCGTCTTGTTTACTGAACATCTGAATCTACAACCTACAGACACTTAGCTTTAATTGAGAGTGGCGTGGAGGGCCAAGGCAACCGCATCATGGCACTACCTGTTCATCCTTTCCCAGCTGGGGTTAGGAAGGTCATAGCATCTGTGTCGTATCTGCCATGTCAAATCTGGGAATCATTTCAGTGTGCCTGTCTCTGACTCTGGTTGTTAAACAGGACTTTGTAGTGTGCTTTAGAGACCTCCAAAAGGCTAGTCAGGTTAAGAGCAGCAGGAGAAAATGACCATAAACAAGCAATTGACTCCCTACTAGAAGCAAAATCAGCCTGGTTTCATCCCCACACTGGTCATGCCCACCAGTGTGCCCTGCTAGTTCTCCTGTCCACAGTTTGTCCTCCAAGCTCTGCTCCACACTGACAGCATCCCAGCCCTTGGCAAACAGGGATCTGTTTAACTGGGAGGAATGTTTGATCACTGTGTTCTCTATACTCTGCTCCAAGTATTATGAGATCTGGAGCTGTATCCCTGCCGACTTCTTATTGTGAGCAGAAGTGGCCTCAAGCATATTCACACTACTAGCTGCAGACATTTAATACAGGTGCCCTGAAAGAGAGGTGTGGTTTGAGGCAATGAAGGTAGGAGCAAAATTAAATGCCTATGATGATCTCCATTAATTAACCATACACCAACTCCCTTCCATTAGCTGGCCCCTAGTCTGCAACACTCCAACAAGCCATGGCATTGCCAGCTGAAGAGCTGTGAGCGCAGATGTGAGAGCAGTGATGCAGTATTGCAGCATGATTTCAGAGCAGCAAGGAGAGAAAGGTGAAGAGCATGGGAGCAGGAGGCACAAAGTCATGGGAGCAGTGTGATCCCTGACACCAGAGGGTTTCTGACCACTGAGAATGTCCTGTTTTCTTGGCAGAGCCTAACCTGACATGTGTGGGCTCAGTGGTGAAGGTCTGGGGCCAGGAGTATACTCAGCAGCTAGAGCAGGAGCAGTCCCATCAAAACCTGTCTCCAGGGACTCCTGGCCAGCCCCCATCCCTTCTCTGTGGATGGGAGAGTTCTGAAAACCAACCCTGAGTGTGTCACCCCTGAAAATACACCGCACACATCACACAGTGGTAGTAAGTAGGAGGGACTCTACTTCCGACACACTGAGCAGGGCTGGACCAGGGTCAGGCCATGTCTCCACAGGAGAGGGCACTTGTGGGCAAGCCACTGGGCTTCAGTGGGGAGCCCCTTGCTTTTGGACCTGTTGCTCACACAGCCAGGAAGCCCCAAGGCCAAATTGCTGGGAGCAGCTACCAGCACCCAGGCTGGGACTGTCCAGAGCTGGGATGTCACAGGGGGTGAAGCAGGGGAAAAGGGACTCAAGGAGACCTCAGAAAGAGGCTGCAGACTTCCCACAGGCACAGGCTGTGCTAAGCATGGTGCACACAGACAGAAGCCTGCCTCCTCTTGGGATTCACTGCTGGGTGCTGAGCCAAGGCCACCCCCATCAGACCTTTTTTCCTGGCAGGCAAGGCCAGTCTCTGGTCCTTCTGGACTCCACTGAGAGCCCATCAGACTTCCTTGTGCAGTACCATCCATGATGACAGTGACCCAGACAGATCCGGCCTGCTTACTGGCCAGATGAGGGGTAGGGAAAATGCAGACACTGATCCCACACAGGTTCTGAACTATGGCGTAGACAGATTTTTATTGAACAGGGTTCTGTGGAGGGGAGGGCAAGATTGATCATCATAACATTGACCCTCATGAGAAGGAAACCCCCTGTATCCTCCCTGTGTCCATCTGTGTCCATCTTAGCTGCATCTTCTCCTTGCAGGCAACTGCCTTCTGCAGAGGTCCATGGGCCCCAGCCAGGATGAGCAGCACAGAAGGAGCAAGACCTCGGCCTTCCACTGTCCAGCACGGCGTTGCTGGCACACACAGGCCTCGTGGGGGCTCAGATCAGCTCCATCTTGAACTGGCTGAAGTTTGGCACGGAGGGCGAGGGCTCAGCCATGCTGCTGAAGGGGCCACAGGGCTGGGTGGCTGGCACAGCACTGTGGCTGACGGTGGAGCTGAGCTGCTGCAGGGTCATCAGCACCTCCTGCTGCAGCCGCTGCTGGTGCTCCTGCTGGCGTTCCAGGCGGCACTGCCGCTCCAGCACGGCATGCAGGGCCTGGCTCAGCTTCTGCACCTCCACCTGGACAGCGTCCAGCTTCTCAGCTATGGCCAGGCAGCTGGGAGCAGCGGGGGGCACTGCCCCACCCCAAGCAAGGCTGTGATTTCCTGGACCCACAGGGTTTGGCGAGGCAGTCTGCGTGCTGGCATCTTTGACCTGGAAGAGTGGGAGGCAGGAGAGAAGGGTATGTGAAATATTGTCAGCTGCCCATTCCACGTCATTTAACAAGAGATTTATTCTGCACTTAGCTAAAAGGCTCAGAGAAGAGCTCTCAGAGGAAGCCATCACCTTGTTGCAGACCTCTAGACCTCACCATGAAAGGCACTTCAGCTCCACCCAGCCCCCAAGCTGCTGCTCCATCAGAGCCCCGGTGCACCACGTTGTTGGCACATGCTCATCCACCCTGGGTGAGTGCTGTTGAACAGCAGTGGGGCTGCCCATGCTGATGCCAGGCTCGGGAAAAGCCCTTTTTCCTTCTGGCCTGGGGAGCAGGTAAGAGGCAGCCCTGCTGCTCTGCCGTGTTGGTGGGGCCGGGCCTGGCTGGGGAAGGGGACAGCACAGCTACTAACAACTAGGCATCTGTAAGGCCTGGGCTGCAGGAGGTGTCCACCAGGCTCCCAGGAGCAGCTCCCATACCCCTGAGGGGTGGGGGAAGCAACCATCAGCCAGCCTGAGCTCTCCAGCTGCTCCCATCTCTCGGCATGAGGCCACTGAGGCCCCCCTCCATCAGCACAAATTCAACACAGTGAGCCACGGCCCAAATGGGAGACACACAGGTAAGGTATTAACTTTTTCACTGTACAAATGAAACCATTAACCCTCTTCCTCAGTGAGAGGAAAAAGATAGAGCAAGACATGGAAAGACACAGCATGAGGCTGAAGTCAGTGGAGAGAAAGAGTGTAAAAGTCCTAGGTGGAAGGAAGATTGAGAAGTTGCCTAGTTTAAGCTGGACTTCTCTTGTGAGGCAATAGAGAATGGACTAAAATATACCTGTAACTTGTAAAATGCCTTTTGGGGGGATGAAAAGTTCTAGTCATAACTGTGAACTGATGTAGCTGTGATCTAATGGTGAATTTTGAACAGAGGAAAATAGAGATATGAAGCCCTCTACCCCCAGGGAAAAAGAAGACTTCTGTTTCTTGAGATGACGGTAACTTTAGAGATAGTTCTGTTAAAAAACCCATCTTTATACCTTTTAAGTTTTGAGCCTGCTTTGCTTTTCTCCTAATCCTACCTCGCAGCAGAAAAAGAGCGAGTAATTCTAGTAAGCACTTAAACTACTACACTAACTTTGAGAAACAGAAATTGGCGAACATGAAACTACTACACAGGGTTAGCATTGCTGAGGAGGAACGCTAGCAGAGGCTGGGGACACTTTGGGAGCCTTTCACCCCCAGAAGCCTGCCCCACCACATGGTATAGATGCAGCAGGGTGCCGTGCAGGGCTGGCCAGATGGCAGCAGCTCCTGGCCAGAGCACATGGACTCTCCCATCCTGCCATCCTACCCTTTTCTGCAGGAAGACAGCCCTGTCCACAGTCTTCTTTTTCACCACCAGGGCTGAGTTCTGGGTGGCAGGTGTGACCAGCTGCCCTCGGCTGGGCAGTGGCTGGGACGGGGGAGCCAAGCCCCCCAGAGCAGTCCTTTGGGCCAGGGCTGTGCCTGTGGAGCTGTCATCACCTGCAACAACAGAGAGAGGAATACCTCAAAAGGAGGCCCTTGGGGGTTTCCAGTGGGGAACGGGGCCCTTTCATGAGCCCAGGAAGTGGCCATGGTGAACCCCATGGGGCCAGGCCTTACCATTCCCAGGGGCCAGCCCCATGGATAGAGTGTCCCCAAGCTGCCCATGGTCCTTGCAGAGCGAGGCCACACCGACAGTGTGGATGGCCTCCTTGGTGTCCTGGCTGCCAGCAGAGCAGGGCGCCCGGCTGCCCGTGGGATCCCCAGTGGGCAGTGCAGGGCTCTGGGTGCCCAGCGGCTTGGGGTGCTCAGCCTCACGCCCCTGCAGCGGGGGCCAGGGCTGGGACCCCGGCTCCACGCTCTTCCTCTTGAGGAAGAGGTACACGGCCTGTGGCGTCACCCGGATGTCATCCAGCTCCAGCACCTTCTTGATCTTGCGGAAGCTGAGCCCGGCCCTGCGCAGCTCCACGATCCTCCTCTTGGCGTGCTCATCCAGCCGGCCCATGGCTGCCGGGACCCCTCCTGTGCCCAGCACCTACATCCCTGGAGCGTGGCCGTGCTGGGGATGCTGGCACGCCCCGGGCAGCTCTGTGCCCTGTGACGGTGCTCAGCCTCAGCTAGTGCCCTGCTGCCAGGCTGCCAGCCCTTGCCCTGCACCCGTGTGGTCCTGTCCCCAGCAGTGACATGGTTCCAGGTGGAAAGGGTGAACGAGGTGGCTCTTCCCACCTGAATGAATATGGACAGTCCCAAGCCAGTCCCTTGCTCACCTGGAGCCCCTTTAGAGTGAGGGGTCTAGCTTGGTTGCCCAGTCTGCCAAGGGCACAGAGGGTGGTGAGGGGCTTGGTTCTGCTCAGCGTCCTAAACTGGACATCAACCCCACCCTGCCAGCAGCACAGTGAGGAATAAGAAGTGGTCAGAGTCCAAGTAGAAACTCAGTGTCCTGGGAAGGCTGGTGAGAGTCCTGGCAAGTGACAGTTCATCACATGAGGCTGGCAGGACCCCACTGTGTCTCCTTGGTGGCCCAGGTCATGGCAAGCAGAGCTGTAGAAACTCCATGTGGATCTGCCGGTGCTGCAGAGCCTGCCCTTGGGTCCGGAGACGACACTGTCCTGTACCTTTGGGAGAAGAAAATGCACCCACTGATACACCCACTGTAAAGAAGGCACAACTGTAAGTATAATGGCTGCACCTCCTGTGCTTGCCCTCTCACACCAGGCACGAGGCTGTACCACACAGGGATATACCTATATATGTCCATATGTGCACACGTATGTGTCTGCACAACTTTCTACCAAATTCCTTAATGTGAAGGCGTTTCTTGGCCCTCAGTGCTGCAGCTGCTCCCTAAAGGACATACTTTTGGGTTTCACTTCACTAAAACATCGTCCAAGAATTCCCAGAAGGCAGCAAAACACTTTTCCAATTAGAGACTATGTCAAGTGACTGCTGCCAAGCAGACGTGATATAGGAACGCTTTCCAAACCACGCTTCCCAAGGCACATGTGAATCTTAAAAAAGACAAAATTGTGTTATGCTCACCAAGGAGGCACAGAGACTATTGGGCATCAGCCTCAGGGAGAAATGGAGTCAATTTGACAGAGGAGTTTTGTCCCTCTGCATCTTATTTGTTCCATGGCAAAAGAAAGTCACATTAGCTCCAGAGATGTAAGCTGTACTTTGATCCAACTGTTTCTGTCTAAAGGCCACCCCATGCCCTGCTGTGTGCATTAGGGACCTTGTAAGAGCTAGGGCAGTGGATACTGGAAAACAGACATCCTTGGATGCAGACACTACAGTTGCAGAGCAAGAGCAAAAGGTCAGAAATTCTAAACCTTCCCCATGTCAAGGAAGATGCTCCAAGGAGACCACCACAACCCAAAGCCAGTGAATAGAAAGGACAAATGAAGCACCAGGTGCAAGTCGGTGTGACACCCGGGACAAGCACCCTCAGCCCCGGGCAGCGTTTAGAGACAATTAGCCCCAAACCTCACTGGCACCGGAGCAGAGCAGTTCACCTGCGGAGGTGGCTGTAAACAGCCTGGGAGTGCAGGAGGGAAGGGACAGAAAAGCACTGAAGTAAGAGCCAAAAGGAGCACTCACACAGCTCTGTTAGTTCACCTCCTGCTCGTCCACCACAGACGGGCAGTTATCTAAAGGAATCTGCATTTGGCTGGAAAATCGCTGGGCAGGTTTCTGAGTTGAAGAAGCGGCCGGAGGACAGTCCTTCAGACGGGGCACGCCGCTCGCAGCTCCGCCAGCGAGCCTCAGCATTGCTCCGTCCCCGCACGGCCCTGCGCTGCTGCACCCTGCCCGGACCCGCAGCACTGCACAGAGCTCCCCCGTCCCTCCCCGCGCCGCTCCCGGCGCCCAGAGCAGCTCAGCGCACAGAAGCGAAGGGCAGAGCGCCCACGCACAGGGTCTGGCCACGGCAGCAAGTCGCCCCGCGCTCTCCGGTGGCCGGGCCGGGCCGGGCGGCAGCACAGCCCGGCGGCTGTTTGAACAGCGGCCGCCGCCTTTGTTTGGCGGGGGAAAAGCCACAAGGGCTGCCGGGAAGGTCACCCGGGAGGACACCGAGGTGCCGGAGGGCGGAGCCCCTCTCGTAACCCTTTCGGGGCGGCGGCGCTCCGGGGCCGGCAGGAGCCGCGTCCCTTCGGGCGCAGGGCCGTCTGTCCCGGAGCACAGCCCGGGGTGGCCGGTCACACCCGTGCCGGAGGACGGAGAAGCCTCACAGGAGGCAGCGCTGCTGTCCCTAGAGGTCCCCTCCAGCCCCGGGAGCACCAGCGGCATCCCTGAGGGAGGAGGGTGGCTGCGCTGTGCCAGCCGGGCATTTCATCTCAAGTTCTTCATTCTCATCTCCCCAGTATTCCTGCAGTTGAGAGGGCAGAGTAGTGCCGTCCCTACACCTACCTCCACCTCAAACACAGGCTGTGTGCTGTGGGTCTACGACCTGCAGCTGAGACAGGCCCAGAATTCACGTGTGGAGGCTGCAACCTATTGGGTTCTCAAGCTCTTAAAACCCAGAGCTGAAGGCCCAGCTGCTATTGTCGTCACTATTATTGTGCAGGACAGAATCTGCAGGAACTTTTACTCCACCAGTTGGTGCAGCTGCGCCCGTCCGCAGCCCGTTCCCGTTCGCTCGAAGCCTTTCGGCCCGTGCCGCCCCCGCTATGACGCCATCACGGCGCGCCAGCGCTGCCCCTTCCCGCCCGCTGGCGTCACCTTGGCGCGACGGGCGGCGAGCGGCGGCGGTGCTGAGGATGTGAGTGCGGGGCGGGGGTGCGCCATCCGCGTCCATCCGGCCCGGCCGCGGCCCGGCCGAGCCCTCCGCCGCGCGGGGCGCCGGGGGCGGCGCGCTGCGGCCGCCGAGAGGCGATGGCGGCGCGAGGGCCGGGGATGGGGCCCTGGGGCCGCGGGCGCCCGCCGCGGGAGGCGGGGAGGGCAGGGAGGGAGGGAGGGCCGGGGCGGGGCCGGCCGCCGAGCGGGGCCCGGCCGGTGCCGCGGCCCGGCGGGCGGGAAGAGCGCCGTGCGGGCCCGAGGGGCGGGTTGCTGGGCCCATCTCGCGGCCCCCTGCCCCACGGCCCTTGTACCGGACCCGCGGCCTGCGGACCTGGCTGCCTCGCGCCTCGCCGGCCCAAAGCTGGCCCAGCGGCCCAGTTGGCAGAGAAGTGCCGGGCGCCGAACCTTTCTCACGCAGAATTCTGCCGGATTGCAGCTGAAGACCAGAATCAAACTGTCATTAAAGGACTCGCCTGTAGGCGTACGGGAAGCATGGGGGCCAGCGAGTTTGCTTCCTTTGCCATAGAACTGCTGCTTTGAGTGTACAGATTCTGTCTCTAAAGCACAAGTGTGTGTGAAATTGGACGTTTGGTTTGTGTAGACTGCTGTTAGACTCTCTCGTTTGGGGTGCATGCCCCTAAACCAGCTGTTTGTTGGAGGGAGAGGTTTTTGATTGTAAGGTGGGAGCATAGAAATGCCATGTTGTACAGCCTTGTGTGAGGACTGATTTATTCTTTCCACATTTTCCAGTGAATGCTTGAACTTGTGCAGATGAAAATGCCCACAGGGTAGGGTGAGGTTTCCAACCAAAGTGAGCTTGGCCAGTGGCATTCCTGAGAAAGAAGTAAAACCACGGCTTAGTCTGGAGATTGCTTAAATGCAGCATCGTTTGGTGAATATTCCAAAGCCATGTGTCTGATCTGCCTTGTAAGTGCTTGTACCGAGGAGCAGTGAAAGATCATAGCCACGTGGGGGTCAGGCTCTTCTCCTAGGCATGGTAAGAGGACAAGAAGACACAGTCTTAAGATGCACTGGAGAGGTTTAGATTGGATTTGAGGAAAAATGTCTTCAGCAAAAGGACGATTGGACTTTGGAAGGGGATGCTCAGGGAGATTGTGGAGTCACTGGCCCTCGAGGTGTTTATGGATGTGGCACTGAGTGCTCTGGTCTAGTTGACATGGTGGTGTTGGGTCAGAGGTTGGACTCGATGGTCTCAGAGGTCTGTTCCAATGTAATTGGTTCTGAGTTTCTATTTCCTGCCTCAGCAGCAGGCTGGTAACAGCAAACATGCTGGTCTTTATCCATGTTTCCTCTTCCCATATCCTGGAAGGGGTAAAACCAGGTGTGACTCTTGGGCACTGACAGTTTTGTATGCTGATATCATCATGACTTTGATAGTCCACAGGTGCAGGAGGAGCTGTGATGTGTAGGCAGAGATAACCCAAACCTGGCTATGGGATGTTTAGAAGAAGAAAAATGGGCTCTGGGGTGACCTAATTGTAGCCTTCCAGTGCCTGAAATGAACCTATAACAAAGATGGAGAGAGATGTTTTACAAGGGCCTAGAGTGCCAGGACAAGGAGGAATGGCTTCCCACTGACAGAGGGTGGGTTTACATTAGAGATTAGGAAGAAATTCTTCCCTGTGAGGGTGGTGAGGTGCTGCCCGGGTTGCCCAGAGAAGCCACATCCCTTGAAGGCCAGGATGGAGCAACCTGGTGTAGTAGGAGGTGTCTCTGCCTGTGGCTGGGGATTGGCAAATGGTGAGCTTTAAGGTTCACACCATCCCAAACCAGTCAGTGATGCTGTGATTTTGTGAAAGGAAAATCTTAAGTTTTCTGGTTTTGTGAAACCAGGAACCTGTCTGTTCTGTCCCGCCCAGCTGGGCTCATTGCAGTGGCTTTCCGAGCTGCAGCCCCCTCACGCCTTGCACTGGAGAGGCAAGAGCTGGATAATGGAATGTCAGAAATGTCCTGAAGCTGAGTGACATACGCAGGTTTGCTCGTCTTGACTCCCTTTGCAACACCCATGGGACAAGTCCATAGACTGCTTTCTTGCTGCCTCTGGTGCCTGAGGACACATTTCCTTTCTCAGCAAGCTTTGCCAGTGGCACATCTGTAGTGTGAGTTTCCTGCCTTCCATGCAGAAAGGCCATGGGTATTTCTTGGTTTCTGCAGGGAGCTGGGTTTGTGAATATTCATTTGTGTTGCTTCTTGCAGTTGGTGTATTAGGGAAGACTGTGAAGCTGAAAATCAGGAAACCAAGTTTGGCTGTTCAGAAGTAATCTCTTCCCAACCATACATTTAATTGCAATTCAGAGAATAAAATAATTGCTTTCAGAAAGCACAGAAGCAACAAGATTGTTGGATGCTGTGAGCTGGAGAAGTTTTTTTCCTTGTTCACCGAGTTTGCCTGTGATGCAGATGAGGATGGAAATGTTTCCAACATCTTGCGTTACTGTGTGCATTCAGTGCCTCTGCAGATAGGGCTGGCAGCTCCAACACACTTCTGCTCATTCCCTGAATGTTTCATTCCTTGGTAGTTGAGGGTGTCACACTCCTTTAGAGGTTATTAAAATGTTGGAGGCAGGTTGGTAATGCAGGTTTTAAACAATCCCCGTGGAATAATCAAAATACAACATGTTTATGGATGTTGCAGATTTTGTGATGGATGCAGCCCTCATATGGCAAACATCTGGAAGTCAAATAATGCCCAGCATTTCAGTGCTAAATAGAGAGGTGTTAAATCTGTCTCCTTTTGGATCTTGAGCAAACAGGGAACTGGTTCTCTGAATCGAGGAGTTAGAAGTGAGATTTGAGACGTGGGGCCTGCTCAGTGCTGCTTTGGATATCTCTGAAGGGGAAAAGGAGTTACCAGGTTTGAAAAAGAAGAGATTGCTAGAACCTTTTCTAAAGTGTCAGGAATTGCCTAATGCTTTAACTCTGCCGTTTCAGCAGAGTTACATGAGTTACATTCAAAGTTCAGTGTTTTGTGTTGCTGTCCAGTCCTTTATTTGGGTTTGGGCCTTTTGTTGTCGACGTTATTTTGAATTAAGCGATGCCTTCTGCCATTTGCTGTTGAAGGGCTCCCTCACCAACCAAGCGCAAGGACAGGTCTGAGGAGAAATCCAAGGACCGCTCCAAGGATAAAGCAGCCGCGAAGGAGTCGGGTGAAAAGGATCGTGGGCGGGACAAGACGCGCAAAAGACGCAGTGCCTCCAGCGGGAGCAGCAGTACCAGGTGAGTGCTTTATAGGTGTAACAAACGACAGCATTTCAGAAATCGGTAGCTTTATTTGCAGTAGTCTTAGGCCTGCTGAAAGCTTGTGTTGGGTTAAGTGTGATTTTGTCTGACTTAAGAGGGTTTATATTTTAAGTATGAATTTCTTTGGCTGTTTGGTGAGTTGTGAAGCGTCAGTCACAGTTACTCTCTCTGTAGTTGTCAGAAGTTTTCTCAGCTGTTGTTTTTTTGGGTATTTCATGTTGGACAATCCCTTTTTCTGACTTAGAGATGGGGCTCTTGAGAGGCATTTTAAGGATTTTTATTCTATTTTTAGTCTCATGAGTAGGGTGAGATGGTATAGATGTTACAATTTACACCATCACAATCAGAAACCAAACTTTCTTAATTACAATACATTATAAATGTTTTTTGGCATATCAGCATTTGCCACGCAATGATGCTAATGCTTTTAAGCCAGATATCTAAAAATACCTCATGTGAGTCTTGCTACAATACATCTTTCATAGTTCTGTTTCTCTAAAATATCTAGTCTGTTTGCAAGGTCATCATTTGAAACTTGTTTCTAGTTTAATGTCTCTCTCAACAATGTCTGTCCTATTCCATGGCCTTTCTAAGTTGGCACATTTTATCTCAGAGTTTGCATACAAATACAAACTATGTGAGCCTTCTGTCAGGCTTTGGGAATTCTCTACAAATCCATTCCCCACAATTCCACTAACCTTTCCTCCTTTAAACAGATCCCGTTCCAGCTCAACTTCTAGCTCAGGGTCCAGCTCCAGCACTGGTTCTAGCAGTGGCTCAAGTTCCTCGTCTGCCTCCAGCCGCTCGGGGAGCTCCAGCACCTCCCGCAGCTCCAGTTCCAGCAGCTCCTCTGGATCTCCCAGTCCCTCTCGCCGGAGACACGACAACAGGAGACGCTCCCGCTCCAAGTCAGTTTTGTTTGTCTTCTAGGGATTGCCAGATGTCAGGGTAATTCTGTGTAGAATACAAGATTGTGATTAGAGCAGATGGTTCTCTGAAGACTATTTGCTTTCTCCGTAACTTAGAGATGTGAATTTTATTAGAATGGGTATGCTCCATTTCCTTAGAATCCATACATATGCCCTGTAGGAACAGAGCATAAATCCCTGTAGGAACAGAGATTAAAAACTTAATTTTTAAGAGTTTAAAGATTTTAAATATATTTTTAGAAGCGGTTTTAACCAGTGTTTCCTTAGTAGTATGGGCCTAGATCAGAGTAAAGCTGTTCAATTCCTGTAAACTACAGCCACAACTAACAAAAGTCAGGGCTAAAACCAGATATATGTGTATATATGTATATTTATATGCTTACTTTTAAAACAGTTAAATAGGAAGGAGGGCAGAGAAAGCCCCTGTAAGGGTGACATGGGAATCAAACTATCTTAGTGTTTGTACAGTTTTTCCTTTGTGTAAAGTGATAAAAATCTGCTTAAGGCAGTGTGGGGTTTTTAGTGTATCACTCAATTTATGGACTTTAGGGTTAGGAAGGAGCATAAATATAAATTTTCTACATACAGATTTTTTTACATATTAAAGCTTCATTCCAGATTTTTTTTTTAACTGCAAAGGAATTGTATATGGCTCCAGGTAATATCATCCAGCTATTTTTACATATTTTTTTAACATTTTTTGACCTCTGTAGCGAACAAAAGGTACAGAAACACAAATCATTTGCCTGTTCATTTGCCTGGTTGTGATATGCTGTGACATTTATGGCCGTATTTTGCCTCTTCAGTTATTGAGGCAAAGGATGGTTTTGTGTTAGTTACCCTGGTTGTAGTGAAATTTAAAACTTGCAAAAATCTCAAATTTCAAAAGGTTCTAAAGCAAAAGCAGACAAGACAAATGCAAGTCCTAAGGTGTTTCTGAGCAGAACACCCTCACCACCACCCCAGCATTGTTAACTTCAGGACAAAGATGCCCTTCAATAAAAATGGTATTTTTAATTGTGTGATAGTGGCTGGCTTTGGTTTTGTCCTGCATGTTCCCTGAAAAGTGTAGATGTTTTCTGTTGTCCAAATCAGATCCAAACCACCCAAGAGAGATGAGAAGGAGCGGAAGAGGCGGAGCCCATCACCCAGACCCACGAAAGTGCATGTTGGAAGGCTCACTAGAAACGTGACCAAGGTAATAATGGCATGTTCCCCTGTAGTCAGGCATTCATATCCTTCTGTGAGAATATGTGAGTTGCTCTTTCAAAGCTCTCAGGACTTTTCGGTTACTACAGAGTTGCCAAGGTGTTGCTGTTGGATATTGTTCCTTTGTGTCCCGGTTGATCAGTGAGGAAAATTTTGGTAGGATTTTACTGAGTCAAGTACCATGAAGACTTCTGAAACACTGTAGTGCTTAAGAAGTCTGCCTGTTTTATCAGTATTCCAGACTTTATGTACTTCTTTACTAGGAAGAAAACTGTGGAATTTGGAACAACAGCTGAAATTACCTTGGAAGTGTGAAGGAAATTGGGCAGTTTTGGTAAAGGATCTGCAGAGAGTTGGGCTGGCTTGAGGGGTTTTTTTGCTAGAATGTAATTTAAAGGTCTTCAGGGGTAAAAGGTTTAGGCTGCTGAAAAAATGCTGTGCTGTGGATTTACTGCTCTGTGCCAGCCAGACCTGGCTGGTGAATGTGCTCTGTGTTAATAAGGCATGCTCTCTCTCTGCAGGATCACATCATGGAAATTTTTTCCACTTACGGAAAGATTAAAATGATTGACATGCCAGTTGACAGGCTAAACCCACACCTCTCCAAAGGTTATGCGTATGTGGAGTTTGAGAACCCAGATGATGCTGAGAAAGCCCTGAAACACATGGATGGAGGTAGGTACTGATGTGCAAGGAGCCTGGGGGCTTTTAAAAATCTTCAGAGGAGTCGAATTTCATCAGAAAATGAGTTAGAGGTGATTGGGATGTCTTTGATGAACTGATATGAAGTACTGTCAGTTTTCAGCCCGAATGGCTTTTGTGGGCTTCAGGGCAGATCCAAGAAACACAGAACTATTGAAGCTAATTTTTTTTTTCAAAACAGTGAAAACATTATTTTAAGCTTACATGAAAACTTTTCCAGGTTTACATCTGAACTGCAGTTTGGTAGGATTAGATAAAGTCTAGTAGGTGTGTGGATTTTGTCAGAATAGTCTCTGAGCAGGGTGTGGAGCACCGTGGGGCTGACCCCACTTCAGTTGCTTGTGACAAAGCTGTGAGTTGCAGTGATATGATGTGTATATGTTAGTGTTGAAAAATACTTACTTCTCCGTGTTTCTGTGATTCCCGAAAAGGCCAGATCGATGGTCAGGAGATCACAGCCACAGCTGTGCTGGCGCCACGGCCTCGACCACCTCCCAGACGCTTCAGCCCGCCCAGGAGGATGCTGCCGCCGCCGCCCATGTGGCGCCGCTCGCCGCCCCGCATGAGGAGGAGGTGAGGGCTGGGACAGGCCTCTGCTTCCTCAGCAGCAGCCTGTTAGAGGTGACAGACTTGGCCTGGGCCTGCCTTTCCCCTGCCAAGTGACAGTAACACATCTGGGGCATCGGTTGAACCTAGGTTGCGGTTCCTAACTCCTTAGCTTCAGGGTGCCTGCTCTGGTCTGTGCCCTGAGCACAGTCTCTGCTGGGTAAGGTCTCGTCCAGCCCAGCCTGTTCCCTGGAGCCCCTTCTGCGTAGAGGTTTCAAGGTGAAGTGGGAACAGACTGGCTGACAGAACCCTTGTGGCAGGCTGTGCCAGCTTCTTGTTTTTTCAGAAGCCATTGTACCTCCCTTCCTTATTTCTGAATGGGCACAGGACCAAAAAGCAGTCCTGTGTCAGGTGACTGGAGAACACTGGCCCCAAGGTATGGTCTGACAGTTGTGCTTCCTCAGCTGCCTGACTGAGCTCAGATAAGTTGTTCTAAGTCTTTGGTGTTTACATGTCTTCAGAATGTCTTACTTGTCAGTATTAACTTGATTGCTGAACAGCTTTGAGCCACAGGTTTAAAAATGAGCAGTAGGTACTGTGGCACAAGATCCAGGAGGCTTCTTGGTGCTCCTTTAAACACACCTTTTGCTGACATCTCACAGATGCAGGTTTGCCATTCCCTCCTCCTTTGTTATCTTTCCCTCTCCAACTTTTACTGTCCTGTTAAAGCTCTGTTAATATTCTGTGCCTGAAACCTCTGTGTCATAGCAGTAGCTATGCTGCTATGGCTCTTGGTTGTAATACTGAGAAGCTTAAAGCTAAACTACTTCTTGAGTAAGCTTCCTCTAAGGAGCTTCCTTGTAATTTGAAAGGATTTGGATAAATCCTTCCCCTGAATATCACTCTTTCAGGAGTCAAAGATGACTTCAGGTGAAAGAGGATCTGATGTAAGATCTGAGCTCATTTTCCATGAGGAGAAAGATAAGTTTCTTGTCTATTGTTCAGGTATTAATAATTTTTCCAGTTCCTTAGGCAGAGGGATGATAGCCAGAATCTTCCTGCTGTGTCCTGTCTGGAGCTGTCTGTGTTTAGCTCAAGCTCTTTTCCCATGATGTGTGAGGGATTTTGGTGGGAGGCAGAGAGGTGTTTTTAAGAGGTGGTATCTGAGCTGACCAGTTCCTGAAGCCTGCTGTTTGTGTCCTAACGGGAGCTGTCTCGTCCCTGCAGGTCGCGGTCTCCTCGGCGCAGGTCGCCCGTCCGCCGGCGGTCCCGGTCCCGGTCCCCGGGGCGCAGGCGCCACCGCAGCCGCTCCAGCTCAAACTCCTCAAGATAGAGCAAAAGGACTGGACAGCTTTTTACTTTTTAACTTAAATCCCATCAGATGGAATATTGTACCTTTTTTTTTATAATGAGTCTGGGTGAGGAGGAGTGAGAGATAATCCTGGCAGTGAAGGCAACATAAGAGGAGAGACCATCAGTTCCTGGCCAGTAACTTTTACTGTGAGGCTTCTGGATTCCTGGCATTGAATTAAAATTATTTAAAAATAGCTTTGATTTTAAAGGCTGTAAAAACATCTTTTCCAGATGGAGGGAAAGATGTTTCAGCCTCTCTTTCTCCAGTTAGCACCTGCTGCTTGGTGATTATAAATGCTTAGCACGCTGTACAGAGCAGCATGTAAATCTTGAGCTAGTTCAGAACCCCAGTGAGTAAGACAGTGAGCTGCATACTTTGATCTCCAGGTGCCAGCACAGGATTTTTCAGGGCAGCTGGAGCCCAGACCTGTCTGAGACTTAATTCAATACAGAATTGTTGCTTTATTCCAGTTCCCCTGGATGGTTAATTTCTGCATAGTAAGCTCTTCTGTAATGCTTACACCAGGCAATCACCACAGAAACAATGGTCCAGCCCAGTGAACATGATACTGTAGAGAAGGAGCTGGAAATCTCAAGAAATGTTCTGTAGCTGCCCCCTTAAGTGATTTCTTTCACCTTTTTGTTGAGAGTGTTGATAGAAACTTCCTACTCAACCCACAGTGAAACAGTGTGAATGCTTTTACAAATCCCAAATAAACGACTGAGCACCAACCTCTTGGAAACTGCAAAGCAGAGAGGGAGTCTTGAAGCCACGATGCTGGCTGGATTAACTAGGGTTCACACAGGGAAAGGCAAAGAATTTACCACCTGTTGTACAGTCAATATTATACAGATTTTTTTGTTTTGTATAACTTTGTATCCTTTTGGGCCATGTTGTGTTTGTACTTGTGTAGGACAAGCAGTTCCTGAATAAAGCAGTAGGGTTGAGAAGGGCTGTGCTGCCTCGCTGCGTCACGGTGCGCGGGCTGTGCTGTGGGGAGGGCGCGCGGGCGGGGCGGGGCCGCGGCCTCCCTAAGGGGCGGTGCTTGCCCGCCATCCGCGGGCCGCCGCTCCCTCATTGGCCGCCGCTCGCTCACTGGCCCCCGCTCATTGGCCGCCGCTCGCTCACTGGCCCCCGCTCATTGGCCACCGCTCGCTCACTGGCCGCTGCTCATTGGCCGCCGCTCGCTCACTGGCCGCCGCTCATTGGCCACCGCTCGCTCACTGGCCGCCGCTCATAGGCCACCGCTCGCTCACTGGCCGCCGCTCGCTCACTGGCCGCTGCTCATTGGCCGCCGCTCGCTCACTGGCCGCCGCTCATTGGCCGCCGCGCAGCGTGGGCGGGAGCGGGGCCGCTGCGTGATTCCCTCCGCGCGATGGCGGCGGCGCGGCCGGGGCCGGGGCTGGAGCCCGTCCTGCGGGAGGCCGTGGCGGCTCTGGGCCGGGCCGGCGCCGGGGAGGGGCTGGCGGCGGCGCTGGGCGCGGTGCGCACCTCTCTGGCGGCCGTGGGCGGCCCGTCCGCCCTCGGGGAGCGGGAGCGGGCGCTGTTCGGCGCCTTCCTGCGCAGCCTGGCCCGGGCGCCCGGCGCGGCGCTGCCCGAGGGCGTGTGGCAGCGCTGCTTCCTGGAGGGCCCGCCCGGCCTCGTGCTCTGCGTGTTGCTGGAGGCCCTTGGCTCCGCGGGGTCAGTACTGCTCCCCGGGGCGGGCGGGGATCCGCAGGGCTGCAGAGGTCTCTGGGCTGCCTTTCCGCCGGGGGCACGGAGATGCTGCTGAGCGCGGCAGCCCCCGTCCCGCCCCGAGTGCCACACGATGCCGCGTCCCGACAGTCACAGAGCTGTTCCAGTTGTGGTTGTTGAAAGTCATGAATGTTTGGAGCCGAGGAAGCTGTAGATAAAAAAGATATTAAAACCGCTCTAATTTGATAATTTTTTTTAATCCAGTGTAACAGAGCAGAGGCGTTTCAGTGGTGATACCACAGCAGAAAAGCAGTAGCATGCCAATCTTATTTTCCCATTTAAAAGAGGCAGGAACTAACCGTTGTTGTGTTGCAGCTCTGGCCTTGCCCCGAGGGAGGTAGCCGCGGTCCTGGAGCAGTTCCTGCGGGAGGGCCGGCTGTCGGCACTGCTGTGGGAGCTGTGTCAGCAGCAGGCACAGCCCGGCTGCCCCGAGCTGCAGGACGCCCTGCTCAGCAAGATCGTGTGTTTGCCTGAGCACGTCAGCAACAAACTCCAGGGGAACAACCCAGCCGTGTTCTTCCCACAGAACTATTTCCCTCTCCTGGGTGATGCAGTTCTCCAGGTGCTAGAGAAGATCTCTGACTCTCTGCGGGGTAAGGCTGCAAGGATGACTGTACTGTAGGGTTGTGTTTTCTGAAAAAGTGTTTTGTGCATGGGACCCCACGACTGCTGCTTGAAATACAGATGATTAGTCTTGCAGAGCCTCACGTTTCTCCTTCAGGCTATCCTAAAAGCATAAAGTCCCAGGAATGAGGAAGATAGCTGAGGCCTTTTAGAATCCACTGAAAGCAGCAATCCTCCAAGCAATTAAATGGCATTGTCTGTTGCTAAAGCTTAGTTATAGTCACTTGATGTGTGCTGAACGAATTGTTTGGGAGATGAGTGATACTGAATCAAACAGTAGCATTGCTACCAGAGAGTGAGACCGAGATGCTTCAGCCTTCTGCTTATCACTGTAAAAAATACTGAATGCTGGTTTGTGCCTGAAGGCAGGTGGTGGAGGGAGAGATGATGCTTGAAGAGAAAAAGTTAATGTGTTTTCAGAGTTCAGCACTCGTGGAAATCTCTGCACCTCCTCCTGAAGGTTGGTTGGAGGATGCTGGTGCCATCTTTGTTTAAGCTTATGTCTGTTTTATCCCAGGTGGCTTGGACTGCTCCATCTCTTTTGTTTCTCATGTCCTGGGGAAGGTGTGCATTCATGGAAGGCAAAGTGAGTGTTTTACTATGTTGTTTAAATGATTCCGTGGTTCTGGTAGTATTTCTACTGCAGGAGCAATTTAGAACTGCAAACTGTACCATATATTTTTTTCATGTTGTGAAGATCTTGAAATTCTCAGGTCAGGGTCAAGTGCCACTGTACCAGTCCTGCCATCTGTGGTATTTACAGATACAGATTTATGATACAGATTTATTTACATATACAGATTTATGTGTTTTCTCCTGTGCTTCAGAGGAAATCCTGGGAGTTCTGGTGCCCCGGCTGACAGACCTGACTAAGTCAGACTGCATCTGGCAGAGGATATGCTGGCGGCTGCTGGAATGTGTGCCAGAGCGCTGGATGGAAGCAGTGGTCCTTGGTTTTGTGCAGAGGGCACCCGGGTAAGAACTCTGCTTTTTCCCTGATCCACAGCAAAGGCAGAAGTTGTCACAAATACTTGCAGAATCAGTCTCTGAAAGTGCTATGTTTGTGTAGGTGGTTTTTTACACTGCCATTTCCTAAAAGACTCAAGGGATAAAGTAGTTGATTGTTGCCTCTTAGGGAGAACTTACACCATTTCTTAAGTATCTGTATCATGACATGCAGTGGAAAGACAAGCAAAAGCATTCTTTGCCATTCCTGGCTCACTTTCTGAGTTTAGAAGTATTCTAGAGACTTGGTTGCAAATAGCTGCTCTCGGATTTTCCTATGATTAGGAGCAGCACGACGCAATAACACGGATTCCTGATGTTTTGTGTTGTCTTGTTAGGGCAGATGTCTTGTCCAGATTGCTGGGGAACCTAGTGTGAAGAACAAGAAGGCTCAGTTTGTGGTGACACAGAAGATACTGCTCTTGCAGTCTGGCCCACCGGTGAGGACTCTGTGGTTTTCCCTGGTCACCTGTGTGGTTTTAGCTGAGCTCTTACTCTTCCTGAGTAAGGTTTAACTCTTCATTCAAAAATGAGCCCTCAGTCTCCCCACATTTGTGCAGCTGTTCACTGACAGCAGAGTGTAACAGACTGTGGTGAACAGTAGCTTTAAATCATGGGATTCATGTGCTCCCTCAGGGTTAATGGTTGATTAGTGGAAATACTATACTCCTCTGGAACCAAGTGATTATTTGCACGGAGTATCAGAATTCTGGGGAGCTGAAGGCATTTAGTTATTTTAGAATCTGAAAGAGGAGATTGAAACAGCAGGATCCACCCTCGGGGGTAAGAATTAGATGAAAGACATGAGATGAGGACCACTGGGTTTTTTCCTGTGCACCTAAGTTTGTCACAGGGTGTTAGGAACTGTACTGTGGCTTGTGATACTGTTGTGAGAGATGTTGTTTAGACTTCATAAGTGCTGTGTTTGCCTGTGACTGGTTTTGTTGGTGAAATACTGTACTGTAGTTCTGCCGTGGTTTTCCATGTATTCACCAACAACTACATATGTGTGCTTTCTGCTTTTTTAAATTTTGTTTACTTTTCTGCCTCTGAATGTTGTCAACCCAGTCCTCAGAATGAAGTTTAATGCAGTAAAGTAAAGCCAGGACACTCTGTCCTTGCGGATGACAGCTCATGCCCAGCTGAAGCAGTTGCTGTGGTTTTCCTTGCAGACGGCAGTGCTGCCGAACCTCCTTGGTACCTGTCCCTGGACGGCTCCGGCGCACCTTGCTGCTCAGGGTGAGGTCACTGAGCCTATGAGGAGCTGTTCACATGGGAACATTCTGCTCTGCGGTGTGTCTGGGGTGCACAGTTTTGGTGCTCCTCTCAGACTCTTCTGGTTGCTGTTCAGAGAGTGAAGGAAGCCCAGCATATCACAAGTGAACTGTGATAAATGAACTTAAAGCTTTCTGCACTGCTGGCATTAATTTTTCATTGGTAAATGAATTTTTTAACTGGTAAATTGTAGCAAAACTAGTGATGCTTGGGTTCTGACAAATATCCCATGTGCTCTGTCCTCAGCTTCCTTAGTCACCTTGTTTATGAGGCTGGGCACATGGCAACAAGGAGTCAAGTTGGTGGACAGTTGTCTGTTTACCAAATGGTTGATGTTTCAGAACCTTTCTCATGCACATTTTCCTCAGTGGGGATGGCAGATATTTTGCCTCCTAACTCGGCAGTGGGATGAAACTTCTATGAAATCTGTGTATCTGGAAATCCTTACCATTTATCAAATGTTCTAAATGATCTGGAAGTACTGACAGTTATCTAAAATACTACTAAACACAGATAAAACCTTATATCAAACTGGGTTTTGATAATAATAATATTGCTTTGCAGATTATTAAGGAGAAATAAACATCACTTTTAAATTTAGAAACCCATTATATTTACAATATCTTAAATAGAAGTGCAGTTCTTGGGTTCTCAAACACAGTGCATTTTGGGCCATGAAATACAAAATTTGTCTTTTTTTACTTGCTTTGTAGGGAGAGTAAAAATGTGATTCAAAAATACCTCTGTATAGAAAAGACCCATTTCAGGACAGCCTGAGTTCTCTGATTTAGGTGCTGCAGGAGCTGTTGGAGACCTGGAGCAGCAGCAGTGCTGTGAAGCACTCCCCAGCTGAGCAGCAGCTGTACATTAGCAAGGCCATCCTCATCTGCCTCTCCCACCTGAAGGAGCCTGAAATTGAGAGCTGCAGACAAGGTGAGACTATGTGAGAAGCAGGGCTTAGATTTGTTCAGCAGAGAGTCTTACTATGAGTAGAAAAATACCTTGTTTTGATCTGTGGATAAGCAGAATTGTCCCATTTTCGCCTTGCCAAGTGGGGTAACCTGCTGAAATCCTCTTTAGCACCAATATGATAGAATTCCAAGTGCATAACTTTAGGGTAAGGAATTGAAGGCAGCCTATCTTTGCCTTAAGGTTCTTATCTGAGCAGTGGTTTAAAAACCCTGAAGTTTTGCCACAGGAAACTCTGTTTCTGTTGCAATTTAAAAAAAAAAAAATCTATAATGTCCAGAATTACTTCTGTGTGTGACTTATGGGGGATGTGAAGGTTCACTTCAAGACTTGCTCATCTGTTTATTTTAGAATTAATTGTTCTTTAAGTGAGTAAATGACCTCATACGTATTACCAGTTCTGTAGTTTTATAGTCAGTTTTTTGCCTGACAGCTGTGGAAAATAGAAGCTTTCTGAAATGAAGGAGGTCAGTCAAACAGCAGTAAGCCTGCCTGATGAATGCCCTGAGGGCTGAGAAATACTTGTGTTATCTGCCTGTTGTACTTATCCAAAGTTAGGCAAATATCTGTCTCTGTGATTGTTGTACTGGTCAGAACTTGTAATGTCTGCAAAACATGACATTTATTTAAGTGACTCTGAAGTGCTCTAAAACCAAATTAAAGATTGACTTGACTTACTGACCTTTTCTCTTTTTAAGTGAAAGCCAAAATATTGCAAATTCAGAATATATTGTAATGTTTTGTTGCCTTTCTACCCCCTGGAAGGGTTTGCTGTGCTGATGCTGAAGAGCAGCACTGACACTGCAGGGAGGGAAGCTGCAGTTCATGGACCCTTTCTGTCCATTACTCGGTGGTGAGGGGCTAAAGCTGCCCTCAGGGAAGCACAAAAAGATGGGTGTTTGTTTCTGTCACTGTTTCAGAATTTCAAACGTGTGCTGTTTGCTGGTTGTTTGTTTCAGAGCTTCTGATGAGCATGATGGAGGGCATGAAATGCCACTTGGACAGCAGTCTGCCACAAATACAGCGTCTGGGCATGGTGGTGGCAGAGAGCATCAGCCTGAAAATAAACACTGAGGGGCCTGTCCTGAAGTTTGAGGTGAAGGTTTCAGTGAAATTTATGACTGCTGTGCTGGGCTTAGAGGAAGTAAAAGCTTTAAACCAGATAATCCAGGTCATTATAGCACTTTTTTTATCTGGAAATGAGGAGAGGCAGTCACACCTTCAAAAAGAGAGAATCTCTTTACAACAAAAACAGTTGTAATGGTCAGGTGGCTGAGAGTTACTTCAGGAGTGCAATCTGCTGGCAGAGGTTGGGATAAACTTTGTAATTAAAGTTTATCATATTGCATGAGGGAATCAGAATCTGATTCGTGGGAGTTGAGAGGGAGCTTCAAATCTGAAGTGGTGGTGAGCATTCAGTCCCCCTGACATGGTGGGAAGACCTGTTATGAGCTGGGATTTTCAAGACTGACATGGAGATAATTGCTCTGCTCTTGACAGTAGAATTTCTGTGGCTTACCTGATTAAATCACATTAATTCTTTAAAAGCCTGCCACATTCCTCCTGTCACATTGCCACTTATTAAATATTTGAAAAATGGAAATAACATTCAGACAAGGTGTCATCAGGTACTACTCTTAAATATGAGGAGAAAGATTATAGCTGCCTACTGCTGTCAGCACAGGAGTTGGAACAGGATTGGTGAGGGTTCATCTGCTCATAATTTAGTCCGTGGGCAGTACAAGGGTGAAATGTTGAATGCTGGGCATATTTGAAGTAAGTAACAGACTGCAGCAACAGTTATTCTGAATGTCTAGTACGAAGAGGATGATGAAACAAGAGAATTGAAGTCCCTACTGGTGCAGACTCCATCATTCTCTGTTGTCCCCAGCCTTCCAGATGATGAGTAAGTTATTGCTATTCATGCTGTCTTTTTGCCCTTCTCTATGCCTTATTCCCATTACACACAAGAACTATATGTAGTATTCAAGATGTTTTATGTATTCTTAAACATCATAATGCACCACTTTCTCACAGTGTGATTTAATTACATTCATGATTCAATTGGTAGTGTGTATCAAAATGTCCTGTTGATAGCTGCATGTGGTGGAACTGTGGTGTAGGGGTCTTGTGTGCACTGGGGTAGAATCAAATGGGCATTTCTTTTTGCTTCTTGGAAATCTGGTATTTCTGCTGTATGCCCCTAGCCCACTGACCCCTGACAAAAATCTGCTGTGTCTGTCACTCTGAAGACTGGCTCTTCAGTGCTCTTCACTTCCAGAGCATCTGCTGAGGCTCTTGGAAGCACTGTTTGGTCAGCAGAGGAGTGAAGCACTTTGTTATTAGCAGATGAAGCTGTGCAGCACTCCAGGGAAGTACAAAAGATTTACTGCTGCCATTGTAGGGACATGATCAGCATAGACAGCTGTTAGAGAAATGAGAATCACCGAGATGAAAGGACAATGCCAAAGTCCACAGAAATAGGTAGAGACAGAAGAATATTCTCAGCTGTTGTATTCATCCTGTGCAAGATCTAGCAATGGTTAAAAATGGCCTTGAACTTGCAGGGATGGGGCACCCACAACTTCTCTGGGCAGCCTGTGCCAGGGCCTCACCACCCTCACAGGGAACAATTTCTTCCTAATACCCAATCTAAACCTGCTCTCAATTCAGTTTCATTCACAGTTTCAGATCTGGTTATTGAGTCTTTCCTTAGCAGTCTCAGGTATTGTGCAGGGGAGCAGAAAGTTAGCCAGTTCAAATTTTTTATCCATTGCTCTTCTGTTAGAAGATTCTGCTTCTTTTCTCCCCTCATTCCATTCTTCTTCCCAGTACTTTGTTCTTTGTGTTAGCCAAGTTGGGTGTGAAACTGCAGCAGGAATAATTATCTGCTGTTCTATTTAGGCAGCAGGGGTTGGTAGGGTGAGTAGTTTCTTCCATGTAAGAACTATTACTGTATCCATTTTAAAACTTATTTTTCCTCTCAGCAGGAGTGAGAAAGCAAGTGCTGCACTGCCATTGGTACCAGAGAGTGATGAGAAAACCCATACAGCAGCCCCTGTGATGCCAGATGAGGAGTCAGATGCTGAGCTTGACAGGTATGGGGCAATAAATAGGGAGGAAATGGAAAATAAATGTCAGTACCTGCATTTCTTGGCAGTTGTGATTTCTGACTTTGTTCAGCAGCGTGGTTTGCAGCAGAGCAGGGCTTTGTGTAGGAAATGGCATTAGTCAATAAATTAGGCAAGATGTGCATTGTGTGCAACCACTGTATTTGTTCCATTTGACTTAGATATATATTTCCTGGAAATTGTGAATGTATTTACCCATTTTAATAGTGGACCTGTTTTATTCTGTCACTGTATAAAGAAATATATGAATGTATATACGTTAATATGTATGTATGTATCATGTATGTGTGTAAATGTATAAATCTATAATGAAATCTCAAGAGTCAGTTTCTAGTGTCTTGGTCAGCTAACTCCTCCTGGTACTTGGCCAGGAGATCCAGTTCTAGATCTGGTCCCAGAAGTGCTCTTTCCTTAGAACTGCCCAGGATCCCTCTCAGGCCAGGCGTCAGCAGTGACACAGGAGTGACATGGTTATGACAGTTATATGCTGGTTCTTTCTCTTTGTGTGGCTGTCTGGGGAAAGCAAGAACATCTGCACCCCATAAACTAACCCCTGCCTTTATTTCTTGTAGTGATGATGACCTCATCCCTTACGACATATCTGAGGATAAAGAGCTAAAAATGAAGGCTCCTCTGTATATCCGAGACTGTATTGAAGGTATGAGATTTTTGACTGAGCCTTTCTCTGTTTCTTACTGAGCTTGGGAGAGTGAACGCTGTAGGTTTGGTTTTTCTGATCTAATTTGAAGAATCTTTGAGTAATTTCAGTTTAGTTTCTAAGCTGGTCATGCTGAGTGTCTGTGCCAAGAGAAATGATTGGCAGAAGGAATTTTGTTTGTCCTTTGATTTCAGTTCTGACTGGATCAAGATCTGAAGATGTGGACAAGTGGGAAGCTACAGTCAAGGCCCTTGAGAGCTTGGTTCGGAAGAATCCAGCAGCCACAAGAGAAGTGAAGTATTATGATCTAGTTACAAGAGAGCTGTAGTGTTAGAGGGCCTATCACTTTTAGTCATGAGGAGACTAAACATGCCAGTGGAACAGGCCAGGCTAATGTGTAGCTGGGTTCAAGGTACACGTTCACAAGCTTTCAGCTTGGAAGTAGAAGGAAATAGTTGCCTTGAAGGTGAGGCTGTAGAGCACAGTGGAACAGAGAAGCAGCAAAAGTGCTGGCAGCACCCTGCCTTCTTACAGCTCCAGTGCCCAAAACAAAACATCCTACAGGTACTGCTTGCCAGTGTGAGGAAGCTCCATGCTGTGTACTGTGCTGGAGGAACACTAGAAATGCAGATTACAGAGCAGCCATTTTGGATTTTGAACTGAAATTCAATTTAATTGTTATTCCCCAATGAAAACGGGGGCAAAATCAAATGAACTTCCCCTATTTGCTTGTACAAGCATAATGTCTTGTGGAAAGAGTAGTTGGATTGTACTGGTCAAGATGAAAAGCTCAGGGGAGAGGAACCTGGGATGAGGTCACTGCAAAGAGTGCTCGCCACTACCTCTTAGTGATCACTTGAAAGTGTAGAGACACCAGCTGAGAAAGAGAAGGGCTATGCTACTGTACCCTTTAACCCATCCATTACAGTGACAGTTCATTCTGTGTCATCATGCTACCACTTCTCCAGAAAGCCCAAGTGAAATGTGGATAGAGAATTGTCAGATGGAGGATCTGTTCAGGGTTTTGAGAAATAAGTCTGATGGCATTTGGCATTTGTGTTTTCTCTTCCTCCTAAGGAATGGACATATTGCCTCCTTATCCTAACAAAATACCTCCTTGTCTTTGTTTAAACATTAGAAGTGGTCCATAATTCCTATGAGGAAAAAACCCAAACACTGTCAAGGTTTTGATTTCTTTTTTTCATATTTCAATCAGGTTAGTGTGGAGCTGGCAAAAATATTATTGCATCTGGAGGAGAAGACCTGCATTGAAGGCTTTGTGGAACTCCGTCAGAGAGCTCAAGTAGCTGTTTTAACCACAGACCCCATACCTGTGAGTTCCTCCTACTATTTTCCTCCCTCCAGTTGAGGCACAGGCAAAAATTGAAGCAGCTGAAGTCTCTTTCTCATTTGATAGAGGGAGCTGTCAGTGTGGTAGAACAGGTAGTTCAGGTCTAACCACATTGATGCTCCTGAAAAATCTACAAGGAGTGACTGAACCAATCGGAAAAAGAAAGCCCTGTCAGACTGGAGGAGCTGTTTGGAGGCTTCTGGTTTGAGTGTACTTGACAAGGCAGATCACATAAGGACTTGTACCAAAGGGTTTCACGTAGAGGGAAGCTGAGGCACAAAGGGCTTTCACAGACCTGACTGGTGACTGTAATCAGGGAATCACAGGCTGCTTTGGGTGGGAAATGATCTTTAAAGCCCATTTCATTCCTACCCCCTGCCATAGGCAAGAACACCTTCCACTACCCCAGGGTGCTCCAAGCCCTGTCCATCCTGGCCTTGGACACTTCCAGGGATCCAGGGGCAGCCACAGCCTCTCTGGGCACCCTGTGCCAGGGCCTCTCCATCCTCACAGGAACAATTTCTTCCTAATACCCAATCTAGATGTATCCTCTGGCAGTTTATGACCCTTAACATTCGTGCTAGCCAGGCCCCAGCAGAAGGCCTCCCTCCATCTTTCCTATGATGCTCTTTAAGTTCTGAAAGGCCACAGTGAGGTCTCCTAGCTGCTGTGGTAGTTATTTGGGTACCTCTGCCTAGGAAGGAGAGAAGAATGATGCAGTCTCATCTGTCATTTAATTCTTTTGGGAGAATCTAAAAGTGGAAGTGTCCGAATTTCCTATTTACAGTGTGTGTTTCCTTCCTTCTCTTGGAGGCTTGCTGTTACCTAACAGGAAGCAAAACCTATGAAATTAAATGCTTTTAGAGTTAATGGGAAGGCTGTTTCTAGTTTGGGTCTGTGTTCATTGTACCCTGATTTTTCAGGTTGCAAAGTACTTGACCTCCCAGTTCTACTCTCTGAACTACAGTCTCCGTCAGCGCATGGACATCCTGGATGTGAGTGCTCTCACTTTGCCCTTTCCTTCTGTCTCTTGCACCAATGCTGAGGTGTAACAGGATTACCTTTTATTCCTCATGGGAGAAGGCAGAGACATGGGAATCTCTTACATCAATATTTGTGTCTGGCATTCCTCTTGTTCCTAACCCTGCTACACTCCACCCAACAGGGCTCCCTCCACACAGAATGCAGAGCATGTGTTGGGCATTTGCCTGGGAGAAGCCACTGGTTACTTTCACATTATCTTCCCTTTGTGAAGGACAGTAATCTGTCTGTGACTCCTTCCATACCCGTGTCTGAAGAAGGAGCCCCTGCTCTGTTTTAGGGCTAAGTGACCAAGAGCTTGGTCATTACCTCAGCCACTGGCTGTTGGAGGTCAATTTCCTGCTGTTCTTCACTCTAAAACTGTTGTGCCTTTCTGCCTTGTTGCTTCTGTCAGTTTGGATGCAGGTGATGCTGTTGTTGTTCCCTAGGGATTACCCATTTTTAACTGAACCTCTCTGTTTTATCTAGGTATTGGTTTTGGCAGCTCAGGAACTGTCCTGTCCCAAATTCCATGGGAAGACCAAGCATTCTAATGCCCAAAAGCCTTGTATCCAGCTCCCTCTGGGAAGTGACAGCTCTAAGGACTGGAGAACAATTGTTGATGAGAGGATCAAAAGCAAGACTCGGAGATTTAATACGGTGAGACCAGAAGCAAACTAATGTTAAATCCACCAAAAATAGGGACACTTGGAGTTGCTGTAAATTCTGTCTGGAAAGAGTAAAATACCTGTGGAAGTGGACCCAATCCAAAGGAAAGTCAGATAAATACATATTTGAAGTTACAATGAAGTTACAATATGTATTTGGAGTCTGAGTTTTTTGGTGCAGACTACCAACTCTCCCAGCACGGAGAGGAAGATAAACCTGAAATCCCTTACCCGACTTTGAAGGATAATTGTTGTTCTGTGCTTGTTCTGAGCCTGTGTGGCCACTGCAGGGAGCTGTGACTGCACCTCACAGATCCCAGGGCCTCCATCAGACTAGCTGCCTCTGGACTCCACTGTCTCAGCCTTCCTGTTTTCCAGGGAGATGAACTGATGCCAGTTTCCTAGTTTCCCGAATTCCCCTGTGGTTCAGCGTGGAGAGGTTGCCTTCCAAAACTGCTTTATCTCTTGGTGTTCTTTTTCCTTATATCTAACTGAGCACTACTATTATATGCAATAGGTATATTGTATTGAAATGTTTAGATGTGGAGAAGATCCGAAGTGGGAAGTGAGAATCCAGTCAGGAAGCTGGTAGCTGTGGTGTACAAGCAGTGGTTGACAATGGGCTGGCTGCAAGAAATCTGTAGTCTTGACAATGTCCAGTGAAGTGGAAGAGCTGGGTGCTGTATCTTGTGCCTACACTTCATTTTTCTCTTGTGCAGGGTCAGTCTCAGGTGGAACTGGCTTCCCACCCAAACAAGTTCAATTCTGTTGCTGGGTATTTCTTTTTCCCATTGATCCAGCACTTTGACAGGTGAGTGTGAACACCTTAGGATTCAATAGGATGTGGGATGTGGGCATGGCAACTGCCAGAGTGAACCTTTCTGCTTGTCCTGCTTGCCTTAGAGCAGCAGGCTTCACAGCCTAGGAGCTGTGCAGGAGCCCAGTGACACCACACTGACCCTTGGGTCCTTCACAAAGCTTGGGAAGGAGAGGGTTGTGGTCTCTTGGATTTACCCTTTGAAGTCTTGTGTGGCAGGAATATGTAGGACCCTGAAGAAGTGAGGATCCATCAGCAGGTACACAGACAAGTAATTCTGGCAGTACCACACCAGTTGTCTTGGCTGAGCCTCTGCTGTGGGAGGTTCACGCAAACCACAGAGCTCAGACTGCAATCCTAAACCAAAGTTAACTGTCTCAAGTTGGGCTTATCACCTGTACTGATCTTTGAGGCCACAGTATAGGACATAGGACACAGTTTATTGTGTTCCTTTAAGTCTTTGTGAACCTAAGGAAGGCTGAGTAATCAGTTCCATGATAACAAAGATTATTGTAATACCAGTTGTAATGGTATGGCAGTGGGGGCAGCTTTTGCCTCTAGGTCTTTCCAAGTAAAGACTGTTGGTAGAATGTGTGATACCTGCTGTATGAGTAGAGAATAGTGCCCTGGGAGAAGAGAGGAGAGCAAACAGCTCTTATCTCTATTAACCTGGTAGTGCCTGTATAATGACTGCTGTTATAGGGATTCAGGCTTTTGGGGACAATTTCCCCTGCAAAACCTCCTGACTGTTCCAAAGAGGTACTGATCAGTCTTCTCATGCTACACAACTCTGTGTCTTGCACTTGCAGGCCTTTAACAACATTTGATCTTCTGGGGGAAGATCACTTAGTCCTTGGAAGACTGGTTCACACTTTAGCAGTCCTGATGTACTTGGCTGTCAACACTGTGGTAAGGAAGGGCAGAGAGCAGGGGTGACTTCCAGCCTGGGAACTTGAGGTGCCTTCTGGAACAGCTTCAGGGCTTGCTGCACTGAGACTGGCAGCAGTTGGAGTGGGCTGAGAAGTTGTGAAATGGGCTGGGAAGAACTGGTCAGAAAAGAGACGTGGGATTCAAGCCACCCTTGCACTATCTTTTGCTTGTCAACTTTTTTGGGGGGTTGAGCACATTATTTCAACTTCACTGCCAAAGTTTCCCCATCTGTAAAATAAATTCAATTGTAGCACTGATCTTGACCTTTGTTAAAGTATTTGGACAACACTCCCAGGCACATGGTGGGATTGTTGGGGTGCCCTGTGGAGGGCAAGAGTTGGATTTGTGACCCTTGTGGGTCCCTTCCAGCTCAGGACGTAGTGTGATTCAATGAGCAGTACGTCTCAAGGCCCAGTTCCACATGGCAGTGTGGATGGTGTTCAGTGGTGCTGTCACAACCCTCTTTTGCAGGCAGTGGCAGCAATGGGAAAGGCACTGCTGGAGTTTGTTTGGGCGCTGCGCTTCCACACAGACTCGTGAGTTACTCTAGTTGCATGCTCTCATTTTTAAAGATCAGCTGTGAGCCACTCTGCAGTCATGGTTTGTCCTTGTCCAAGACAAGCACCTGGCTCAGAGTGTCAGTGACTTAATGCACAATTTGCACAAAATGCACAGTGTGCACAATTGCGTGCACCGTGCACACAATTTACTTTGTGCTCTCCTCCAGCTGTGTGTTCTTATGACTGAGTTTAATACCAGCCCAACATATGAACTTGGCTGGTGTCTTCTAGTGTGGCAGTACAGCTGTTAGCTGTAGAGAGGCTGACAAATTTCCTGACTGCCTGTCCATATGATGGTTTCATCTGTGTTTACTCAGGGAGCTCAGAAAACTGTAGATTAAATTCCATCATTCAGTCTTGGAAAGGAATTAAGACATGTAGCCAAAAGTCTGTAAACATCCAATTTCTGTCTTGCTCTCAGATATGTCCAGGACTCTGAATTGTGCTAGACTCTGTGCACAGCTTGGCAGCAGCTCTGTATGTGGAGCATACTGCAAGATTACACCCCTAAGCAGCAGGAATATGGCAAAAGTCATGCCATTTGAAAGTGGGGAGCCCCTGAGGTGAGGAAATCAATGCAGAGCACAAAGCTGCAGGCTCTTAACCAGTGCAGTCCTTCCCCACAGGTACGTGCGCCAGGGCCTCTTGTCCTGTATCTCCTCCCTGCTTCTCAGTGTCCCAGCGGAACAGATCCTGGCAGACATGACAGAGGAGCTGTTGGAGACTCAGTCCTGGCTGGGAGGTAAGGCATGGTGGGCTGCATCAGTGCTTTTCTGGTTGGTGGTGCAGTCTTTGTGCAGCATCTTTTTAATTGTGGTGGCAGCAGTGATGTCCTGGCATCGTGCACCAGAGATCTGCATGATCAGCAAGCAGAGCTCCACGTGTGCTGTAGGCATGCAGCACTAAGGTACCTGAGGCATAAGCCAAGAGGTGGGTATGGCATTACAAACTGACTGTCCTCGCAGGCCACCCAGAAAAATCCCCAAAGATAGTCTGTGCCTTCTTTCTCTGTCTGAGCAGCCAACCACCCACGTCATGAAGCTGCAGGAAGTGTTGTCATGTTGCCTGTCACACCCAGGCAGTGACTTTGGCCAGCAGGAACACACAAAGCTTGTACAGCCTGTTTACACCATGCTCTCATGAGGGGGCTGTTGTCAGAGCTAAAAACAGGAGGAAGAGGAGCATGGCCTAGTGTCTAGTTTCCTATTGTCGATAGAAAAAGCTACGAAAAACAGCAAATCACTTTGAATGCTGTATCCAGCACACATTACGCCAACACAAGCTGTGCCTGTGGGTTCTGGCAGGCTGGAGCTGCACAGATCAGTGCTCAGCTACTGCAGTGAGCTGGAGGGAAAAGAGCTAATGCTGAAGCCTTCACTGTGTTCTGAGGGTGATTCTTGTGATTCTCTGGTTTCCATCACCATTCTCACTCTTGGTGAGTTGCTTCCCACAGGGAGCAGGCAGGAAGCAACGCTGACCCAGCTGGCCTCTGATCCTGCTGGGTTGGGGTGCTCTGTGCCCTTTGAAAGGAAGGGAGCTGCCATGTGGGGCCAAAGACTTCACTTTTCCCATGACATGATGTGCTCTCAGGAATCTGCTTGTCTCTGCATTTAACACTGCTGTTACCAAGTGAAGCCTTTAAGGAATGTATTTCCAGCATGAGGGTTTGCATAATCTGTTTTCAGTGAGTTATTTTGCGGAGGAGGATGACCAAGATAGTAGCATCTTCCCATGCTTGTAGGTAGTGTAAAAGCCTGTCTTTTCATCTACTGCTTTTGCATGAAAGCTGCATGGTTATTCCTGGTGGGAATGAGAACTGGGTAAGATAACTCCTGTGGGTATACCAGAGAAAGGAGAACTGCTGTAGGAGTCATTCAGAAGCCTTAAAGAATTCAGCTTCACATATGGTCAGGTGCAATTTAAGTGCAATTTAAAGGGTTTCTAGAGCAGCTTCATGAAACACACCAGCCTCTTGGGCTGTGACTTAGCTATTTATTGTATGGGGAAACAGTTGCACACAGATACTGGGCCATCCCTGCTGCTTGGACAGGTCAAGTCTGGCACTAGACATGTGCTTCTGTGACTGAATCACAGGTCTGAGCTCATGGATTTGGCTGTTGCTTCATGACTTCCAGACAAGATTTGCAAGAGGTGTCATGTATTAGCTCTGCTGTAGCTGGGAATGACGAGCTGTCCTGCATGGGAGCCTTGACTACTATGTCTTTGAGCCACTCTGGGTTTCAGCTTAAAGCATCTGTGTTTTTCTTGCCGTGGCCAAAGCATAGTGATGAACAGTGAGATAGGAAATGTTATACTTGAAGTGCTTAGTAGAAATCCACAGACCTCTTTCAGTTTGTTGTTACATCACCTCTGCAAACTGCCGTAGGGTGTCCTATGACTGACTGTTGGCCCTTCAACCTGTTGGCTGCAGCCCTGGCACTGTCTGCTTACTGGATGCTTTGGGACATATCAGCTACAGAGAGAGGCGAGAATCTGCTTTGGACTTGTCCATCGTTGCCCTTAGTTGTCATGCTGCACTTGCTGTTCAGCAGCCTGATCCTTCCCAGGGGAGAGAGGGAATACACTTCTAAACACTTCTAGGAAATGATCCTTTTGATTCCTCAGCAGTCGCCTTGGAGGGAATTCCCCACCCCTTGCAAATGCTGTGCAGCTGTGCCATGTGTAAGTGTGGTGTGTGTCAGGACCAGCAGGACACTCTGGTGCCTTGTGCCTCCCTGCAGTGCCAGCAGTGCTTGCTCCGTGCTCATGGAACAGAAACAGCACCAACAGCACTCTGAGCTTTTGGACGTGTTCCAGTCGGCCTTGTGACCTCCCTTTTTGCCTTCTGCAGAGGGAGTGTGGAAGCACCAGGGTGCAGCTCCCCCGGAATTATAAATAGCCCTGCTCCAGTGACATGAGTCATGTGTTTGGGCTGACAGTGCCAGGCTCCCAGCACTCTGCTTGTGCGTACAGGATATCCTCACACAGGCTCCCTGCTCTTCCAGGCTCCCCTGCTCAGACATCCTGCATGCATCCTGGTTGCTACTTTGCAGGCCCATTAAGGGCCCCTGGAATAACAGCTGCTGGGAGCAGCCTCCTCATGCTGCCCTTACATGCTGTGGAACTCGTTTATCAGAAGATTGGTCTCTCAGAGTGGAGAACATGCTGAACATTGGGGCCTGTCTCCTTTCCCCATTGAAATGGCACCATGACCCCAAATTCAGGAAGAAGTGCTGACCATTTTGGATTGCAAGAGTGGCAGAGTGGAGACTTCAGACTTTGGAGAAAGTACATGGCTAACTGCAGACTTCATTCACACTTGTAGCTCAGCTGTACAAAGCTTTTGTGTAGCTCAAGGTGACAAGTACAAATTCTGGCACAGAGATTATTCCATGGGATCCAAGGTCAGACAGTTTCTATAGTGTTTCAGACCAACTGATTATTTGTTTCTCCTACAAAACTGGAGCAGTACCCTTTGTGGTAATCAGGGCTTGGCTGAATTCATGCTGCTTTACATGATGAAGTTTGTGCATGTCTGCCTTCTAGCCTAATGGAGTTCCTGCAAGTGCTGATGTCCAGCCCAGCTGTAGGTGTAAACGCTATTGTTTAGTTCTGTGATTGTCAATAAAACAGTGAGAAGTGTTAAGGGCACTTTTTCCCATTCTCCAGTTAACAGTGGCTGCTTCTTTTGCAGATGTGATGGAGAAAGACCCTGATGGGGACTGCAGAAGGCTGGCCCTGCAGAACTTGCTGCTGATGGAGAACCTGAAAAAGAAACTTGAAGCTGTTCCTTCCTAGCTGAAGGGTAACAGAAATGACCTTTACCTTGTAGTCTGGCCAGCTGGATGTCTTCGGGCACTGCTGGGGCCTCTTCAGCAGTCACCTGGCTGGAGGAGAGGAAGAAGGGGGAAGGGTGCTGAGCTGCAAGGCAGCGAGCCTGACTTGACATCTGGACTTTGTAGTGGAGGCCAAGTGAGTGAGCTCTGGGTATCCGGTACAGCGTGTACAGATGCAGGAAGGTGGGCGAGCTGCCATCCTCCAGCCCCCACCCCAGCTATTTATAGCCTTGGCAGCTCTGAGCACTTGGCTAAAAATACAGGGAAGACCTCGCAGAGCTTTCTCATCAGAAAAACAGGAGGGCTGTGGAGGGCCCCTTGCTGCTGTGACTGCCCCTTACGAAGGCTCCCATGCCCCTGAGCAGCAGGAGCCTGGGGGACCAGCTGTTGGTCTGCTGCTGGAAGGGGTGGCATGGTGGAAAAAATGGCACTGCTGATGGGATGCAAGCACTGGATAGCTGTGCTGAAGTGCTGAAAGTGTGCTGGACTTGAAAGGCCTGAGCCAGAGCTGGGCTGCGGTTAGAATAAGACAGGGAATTCTTTTTGTTTAATCTTAGTGCAGAAGTAAGTTTCTACTTAAGAATAAATAATGTTCAGATTTTGACCTTAAAATCTCCCCAACCCTTCTTCTTTGAAAGCAACTTAGAAACTTCATGTTCATCCCAAGTTTTGAAGCAAGTCAAAACACAAAAAAGAGAAATCATTTGAAGTGTAGGGGCTGAAACGTGAGTGACCTGAGAACTAGCCCTGGGCAGGGTGACAGGCAGAGGTGAGCAGAACCTTGGTTGTTACGTTGAGCTTCACTTCTCTTAGTCCTGTTTGTGCCAGGGAAGAATTGGTCTCCAAGACCTGACTACTACAGAGTGGGTTGAATGTAACTGGTCTTTGGAGAAGGAGCTTCACAGTAACAAAGAAGTTTCAGGTGCTCAGAGTGACCCAACTTGAGCAGAGGTTAGACTAAGGGTCATCCAGGATCCCTTCCAACCCAGGCATTCTGTGACTCTGAGGTTTACCCCAGATGTCTGTAAGATGTTGCTCTAACCCTACATGACTCTCTGATGTATTTAAACGCAGAAGCTTTTGTTGGGAAAACTACTGCCTTCAGACTGCCAGAGTGTGTAGTCTGACTTTTAAACCAAGCTCCTACCCAAATGGGATGGGTATTGTTTTCAGAAGTCTCACTTGTAGAGAATCACAGATCTGCACCTTAGCAGATCAGAGTTGTACTTGAAAGGCAGCTCACAGTTTCCACCTCAGTTATTCAGCTCTTTGTACTGAGAAAAAAGTGTAGTTACAATATGCAGTTCTTACTGGTTTTTTCTGCCTCAAATTTATTAAAATACTAAAACCAGCTTTCTAACATGATGTACATGTGAATTGCTGTATGCTGTGCTTGAGAGAACATATTAACTCTAATATTGTTGCTTGTACAGTCAAGCAGGAAAAATAAATTTCTTGGTAATAACCAAAAAGCTGTGTGGCAACAGCACCTGACTGATCTGGGCCCCCTAATGATGATGGAATAAATGAGCTGACAATTAAGTCAGCTTTGCATTTGCTAAGTGTCTCATTGTCAGGGGTCCTCCACTTCATCAGCCACTTCTCCTCCTCCCTGTTGTCCGTGCTGCCAGCGTGTGCTGAGGCCAGGGCTCGGCCCATGGGAAACGCCAGCGTCTCGGTGCACAGCCTCCACGGTCTGTGGGGACACGTAGTTAGCTCAGCGTCGAGGCTGGAATTCTGTTCTGCATCTCTTCCAGGTAGCGATAAGCCTAAAGGAAGGCAGAGATCACTGGCAGAGGGTGCACCCCCTGCCTACAGGAGCCCAGTAAATTATTTCTTCTGCTTGGCACATGGGAGGTGAAGTCATCAGCTGGAGGAACTGTGCACTTGGCACCCTCATGTTTCATCAGAGCAGCAGGCACTGGCCCCTGCCTCAAGTAGCGTGTGGCACATCTGCCCTGAAGGAGTGAATCAAATTTCCTCGAATAACTGCCACTTTACCATTTCTTCTCTGGCCAGGTCGGCAAAAAGTGTGGGTGGCATTATTGCAGCACACACCCAGACAGACCCTCTGTTCTCTTTTAATCACTGAGAATGCTTAAGAATCTACCACTATTTATGCTCTGTGTCCTGAGCTTATCCGTCTCATTCTCCTCCCATAGAATAAAAAATATGCACAAAGCTCCTGAGCTGTGCCTCACCCTGCTGTGCATTTTAGGCTCCTAGCATGGAACATCTTCCTGCGTGAGATGCCGCACTTCACCAAGCTGTTCACAGGTGGACAGTATGGTTCTGTAGGTTAAGAAGAATTAAGACTTCCCCTTACTGTATGGAATTCTTCCACTTGTGCATAGTGCCTGAACCAGAAATCCCAGGACATCGCCATGCCGGATGGCATCGTCCAAGTCCTGTTCAGCCAGGAGCAGTTCACACTGTCTGACTGCTTCTTCAGTGTCCTCAGGGTAAACTCTAGGAAAAGCAAAAGGGAAGGGTCACAAGCCCAGGGAGAGCATTCAGCTTACCCTGGAGAGGAACTGGGGACAAGGGCCCTGAGGAGCAGGACAAGGGCCAATGCCTTCTCCCTGCCAGAGGGCAGGGTTAGATGGGATACTGGGAAGGAATTGTTCCGTTTGAGAGTGGGGACACCCCTGGCAGAGGTTACCCAGAGATTCTGTGTCAGCCCTTGAATCCCTGCAGTGTCCAAGGCCAGGTTGGATGGGGCTTGGAACAACATGGGATAACGGAAGGTGTCCCTGCCTGTGGCAAGCTTTGAAACAAGGTGGTCTTTAAGGTCCCTTCCCAGCAAATCAGTCTGTGGTTCTGTGATTTTATGATATCACCTTTCTGGCTACACCTTCCTTGGTCTATATTCTCTCTTCAGGTTACCTTTCCACCTTTAATGCAATGTTTTAATGCACTTTAAAAAAATCACATTATGGTTTGCCTGACCTAGAAAAATGTATCAACAGCTTTTTTTTTTTTTTTTTTTTTTTTTTTTTTTTCCAGCAAGCTGCAAATTACTTATTAAACTTCAGGAGCTGTTACAACTTCTGATGTGATATTTCTGTCACTTAGTTTCTGTACTCTCCATGCTGCAGCTCACCTTTTGAGCATGGATGAAGCGCTTCATCAGACCTCATCCTGCTCTGCAGGTGGCCAAGTTTGCTTTCCTGTTCCACAGGGCTTCTGCCTTTGCTTTGGACAGGCACTTGTATTGCTTCTGTCAGTGCTCTGCTGCGCTTTTTCATAGTTCTGACTACTCATCGATTTCTACCTGCAAGAGGAGATAGGAGACATGGTCTTGCTCCACGAGTCAATAACCAAACACCTCAGCAGTCATAGAAGGGCAGTACCTGAGCACATGCATCATAGAAACCTGCCAGGAGGTCAAGGGCCCCTCCTTTGGTTGTAGAAGCTGATAATATTGGCAATAATCTTTGCGTCTTTACGCCAATCCAGTGACTGCAGGTAGTTGGCTGCCATGATGTAAATCTCCCTCTGTCTGGAAACTCCCGCAAAGAAGATAATTTTCTCAGTATCTCCAGATTTCAGCAATGCCCTCATAGCCTGGCAAGGGAAAGAGTGGCACAGAGGGAGAGAGGGAAAATACTGTGAATGCAAAAACACCATGAAGATGGCTCAGAAGTTCATCTGGGTTGTTACTGAAGGAAGTCTGCTTCAAGGTTTACTTCTCAAAACACCTTCGTTTGAGGCTATCTGGACTGACCTTTAATTTGTTTTCCTGCTTGTGTGTATTTCTTGGTGGCCACATGGTAGTTGCCTTGTCTCATGCAGCAGTCAGCAATTTGCTCCAGCAGCTCCCTCCGGGACTCCTCAGAGAGATCCTGGGACTCCTTGGAGACTGTCATCTTCTCCGCCAGCTCCTCGGTGATGGTCAGGTTCTGCTCCAGGCAAAGCTGCAGAGCCTCGTGGTACTGATGGAGCAAGAGAACAATGAGGTGTTGCAAACAGTGATATCTCACATTTGTTTGTGGTGTAACCCAGAGAAATCAGCTACAAACACAAGCAGCTGAGCTCTGTCTGGAAGACAGGGCTGTATTTACCTGTGTCAACATCAGGCCCTGTTCAGGCACACACTGTCCTATTTTGTTTGCTAAGAACATGTTTATTCTTCCATGACAGCATTGCTCTCACACAAGTATGCCACTAGAGATTCAGCCATTTTGTCTGAACATGAGATTTTCAGATATATAAATCAGGTTTGTTAGGAATGATCAGTAATAACTTTTCAGCAAATAGAAATAAACTGAAAGATTTTGTTGAATATTTTGGTACTTCCCATATAGGAACAAATTCTGAGTAGGCTACACAAAAGCTTGTAGTCCAGAAAAGGGCTACAGCACCCTTGCAAAATGTGGAAGAAAGCCAGCCATAGGAGCTCGTTAAAGAGCAGTGAGCACAGGCGTGGTCTGGTACCCAGCATTTTGGCAAGGCTGATGAATGGCTGTGTGCAGGTACACACCTGTGCACAGGGCACCAGAGGGCTCAGCTCACCTTCTTGGCCGTGAGCAGCAGCTCCAGTGCCTTCTCATACTGGGCGTGTTCAATGAAGAAGCCAGAGCAGCGGGCGAGCAGGGCCGGGTCAGACTTCTCATCCAGGTCCTCAGCAATGAGCTGGAGGGCCCCAAACTGCTGCGTGGAAAAGGCCAGCTCTAGGGCTTTGGAGAAGTGTCCTGCCTGCAAAATTAGGAATGAGGCTTCAAAGACTAGAATGAGCACTCCAGAGCCAGTTCACAGGATGCCCCGGAGTGGCTTAATAAAGCATTACTCACCATGAAAAAATGACTAATAAACAGGATATAGTAAGCACCACAGCTGACTTAATATTCCTCTGCTGTAGGAACTGCTTCAGTGTAAAGTTTGGGAGCTTTTACTAAAAACAAAAACAAAAACATTTACCTTGTGGTATAACATAACAGCTCTGTCCATTTGATCCCCCTTTTCCTCGTAATAGCTGGCTGCCTCTATCATGTCTTCTGGCGAGCTCAGGAGAGCCAGGTTCATCAGCTGATCATCTAAATTATTCGCCTGTTCCAAAGAAAAGGTTTGGCTCTGGGTGTGCACACATGAATTTCAGAATTCAACTTGTGGCACGCCTGTCCAAGAGCAGGCAGTGTGTTATGGGAGAGAGGGGCACAAACACCTTGCAGCAGCAGCAGGAGAGCCCCGTGCAGGTGTGGGCACACGGCAGCTCTCTGTACCTTGCACAGGCGGATGGCGTTGTTGAAGGCCTGGGCCCGGCTGTAGAAGTGCACGGCCTGCTGGATGTCCTCCTGGCTCTCATACTGCCGTGCCAGGTGGTAGGAGGCTGCCCCATTCCCCGTTTCATTTGCTATTTCAGCAGCCTGCAGAGGGAATTGTGCAGCTTAACTTCATGTCCATGTCCTCCCAGCAATGACAGTTCTGGAAAGATGTGGAAGCAGGCTGCTTTACCTTCTGAATGTTGCCTTGAAAGCAGTGGACACGGACTAGGGAAAAATAATCCTGAGCTAGTGCATAGTACTTTAATGCAGATTCCATGTCTGACTGGCTCTCCAAGTACTGTGCCCACCACTTCCACAGGCTCCTGGAAGAGCAACAGGATTAACTGCAGCAAGAACTGCCAGAGGCTGGTTTACATAGAGGGCTTGAACTAACAACTGAACACACTTTTTAGAACACATGCCTCACCCCAACTGTTGGGGGTTAGGTTTGTTCCTTTTTTACTCTAAAATTTTTTTCCCCGTAAGTTACTAGGAGACTAAGTAAGGGTGCTTGACCAAAACAAAGAGGGGGCCAAGAGTCAGGAGGGGGAGATGAGGACAGGGCTGGGGGCAGCTTCACTCTCTCTCGCTCCCAGCATTGCATCAGAGAGGACACGGTCAGGCTGCTGTGGTAGGAGTTTGCTGTCCCAACAGGGTCTGGTCCTGAGAAAATCTACCACCATCTGCTCGTGGGCCCTGGAACGCCGAGTCCTCCTCCTCCTGCCCTGCTGGGCCAGCCCTGTCCTGCCACTGCCCTTTCTTCGGCACTGCCTTGAGGGTCTTTGCCACTCTGTAGCCCCACACTGCCTTGTTGGGACATCCCTGATGTTCCAGCTACCACCTGCAGAGCTTCTGATCATCCACCAGCCCGGGATTTTTCCACTGTTCCAGCCTGGTTGCTCTCAGATCCCAAGAGATTGAACTGCCCTGGGTTTTGGGAAACAAAGCCCCTCAAAGTTCCTGGTTTTATTATTATTATTATTGCTGTAGTTGTTGTTAGTTTGCCTTTGTTATACATACTAGTAAAGAACAGTTATTTCTATTCCCATTCCTCTGCCTGAAACTCTCTTTAATTTTCTAAATTACAATAATTTGAAGGGAGGCCCTGCCCCTCCTTAGCAATACCTGTCTTTCAAACCAAGACACCAACCCAAGTGTGACACTCCCAAGATCTGCACTGTACAGGAAGTCAGTCTGGATAACCAATGTGTCAGTTCTTGAGCAAGTGCAGCATAAACCTGAACAGCTGTTGGGGGGTCATAGTGGATAAGGCAGGGGTTGGATGAGACTGAGAGGATTCACACTCTGGCATCCTCACTCTCACCACAAACTGTATGTAAGACCTGACAGCCCCGTGTAGAAGGAGCAAGCATAGCACTGACTTGTCTTGCATCTTGTTGATGTAGTTCTCCAGGGCTTGTAAGTCTTCAGAGAGCATTCGAGGTATTTCAAACCGGTGTGTGTCTGACTTTTCATAGCTGTAGAGAAGAAGAATGTATTAGATGTGAAATGACAGCCTCCTTATTAGCTCTCTGTGTGTAAAACATCCATTTAATCTTGTTTGCCAGCCATCTACTGACAACACTGGCAACAACTGCTTTAGCTGTGTAAGTAAGTTTACTGTAAGACCAGTTGCAGTCCACCAGAACCATCAAAAATTAAAAGTTCAGTGCTACTGCCAAGCACTTGGAATGAGTGCAGGTGGCAGTGGTCTTCCAGAGACAAACACAGGACTGGATATGAGTGGGGTTTAGCGACTGGCTCTGAGACTCCTGACCTTTTAAGACACTAGACATTATTTGCATGGGAGGGTGCTGGGAGGTTTCACTGGGAATACTTTCACTCTGTGAGATAGAAGTCACCAGAACAGAAAAAGACTTCAATTAATTTTTACTGGTCATCATGGAACATCGTCCTTCACCCATCTCCACAGGAGAAGGGGCTCCCAGTCCCCCAGCTGGTACTCACTGGGTGAGGGCCAGGACGTGCTGCCCGGTGGCCTCCAGGTGCTTGGCGTAGTTGTAGTGGGTGGTGCGCAGGTGAACCCGGTCGTGAGCCTCGGCCGTTGCAATGGCCTTCTGCCACTGGTTGGAGGCCTGGTAGAACTTGTTCAAGAGGTCATACCGTTGGCAAGCCTTGTACAGCCTCTCTGCATCCTCCTGGAACAGCCAAAATCTCTGTCAGCCCCAGCCACGCAGCGTCAGTCACACCAGGCACTGCACCTGGGAGCAGTTCATTAGTGCAGGGCATTGCAATGCATTAAAGCAACAATCATTCAGGCAGGGGGTTTAACCAACTAAATATATGTGGCCTGGGATAGCGTGTTATTGAGGAACAGGATGGCATGTAAAAATAAAGCAAGCACTCAGATCCTGACATCAATTGTCCAGGATTGACTAGGAGGGAGGGAAATGACACCAGCAATGATCAAATCCTGTCCTCAGGAGTGTGAATTTCCCAAAATGGAGACATGCTTAGGTGAGGGTACAGCTACCAAACATGCTGCCCATCCAGGGGTGAGCCTTAGGAGAAGATCCTAGCACTCAGGCTTTAAGAATTAAGGTGCTGCAAGCCAGGGAGCCCCTGTGACCTCCCAGCAGGTCTCAGAGGCAGCAATACTGTTCATGGATAACTGAGCTCTATTCCTGGGAATAAATGTTAATAATTTGTTATGGAATTAGAACAGGAGGGTTTTGCCGATGCTGACGCAAGGGTGAGCAAATTTGGAACTATTATTTTTATTCTCTGAGAGGTACTAACTCCCGTGGAAGGAACATTTTCCTGCTCCACCCAACTGCTGTCCAGCTGAACACTATATTTAGTAAATTGATATTATCGGTCTAAGACAGAAAAATGCTTTCTGTCTCTATGTTTCAAATTTTAAAAAGCACAGAAAGTGGAAAAGGAAGATGCCTGCCCTAGGATTCTGTATGAGATGAAGAAAGTAGTAGAGCTGCATTTGTTTTGCTGTAGTTCCCTTCCACCTCTCCAAACAGATCTAAATATCCAAGAGAAGAAGCACTGACACTTTTCAGCCTTATAGCTTTCTCTGCCAGGAAGGCTTTACAAACATTTAGTTTGAATTTTCCTTTTTTCCTTAACTTTAACCCAGAATAGTTACTCTCCGTCTCTCTCTCATACTCATCAAATAACTATAGATTGCTAAATACCTTTTCAAGTCAAATTCTAATTATTTGGCCATCTTCAAGACTTCCTTTTCTGTGAAATTTTTCCAAGAACAGAGAAATTTGCACTGATTTTCTCTGAACCTTTTCCAGTTCATCAACTTTTTTTTCTATAATGTGATATTTAAAGGCTGGAAGTCATCACTGCAGCTGTAGCTGCCTTGAATATACAGATAGGAGTTACTAAATCCAGGTCCAGAATGTGGTGTCTCCTCAAACATAGCCCCAGATTGATTTTTGCTGTCCTAACACCTTGCTATTTTTTATCTAATTCAGTATTTCATATATATTCAGTATACAGACTGTGGGTTATTTCATAAATTCTTTCCCAGTTCTCCCTCTGACAGATCATACACCTGGATCTCTTACAGTCCGCAAACTAAAAATTGCTGGGTTTCTTATGGATCATTGCTGAAGATATTAAATTAGTGGAATACTAATTCCACTAATTCCATCAATTTTCAATCCATATGACAATGCTAGACCCAAACCCAGCTTAGATCTCAGTGCTATTGGCAGTCAAGGGGAGTGAAGTCAGGCACAAGGTCCACTCTGGGGTGTATTTGCTGCCAGGTTGGGTCTCCTGCCAAATGGAGGAATGAGAGACAATTGTTCCTTACATTCTGGGAAACAGCTAGATCTTGTCCTCTGGCTGAGCTGGCTCCAGTCAAATTCCTGCTCACACAGTGGGAGAAGACAGGATAGGTATCCATGTGAGTAGGCATCCCTGGGCCAGCACAGGCCCTGAATGTGACTGACCAGAGCTCTCCAGCCCCCCTCTCCAAAACAGGAAAAATCTGTTTTGCCTAAACTCCTTCCACAACTTCAGGTCAGCCCTCACTCTGTGACAGCACACAGGCTCTAGCCTTTCACTCTAGAAACAAATAATTTCAAAATGGAACTTGTGTTCCATATCAGAGCTTAAATATCAGAGCTCCATATCACAGCTTAAAACATTTTTGCTGAAACATTTTAACTTCAATAAAATATAGCCTTTTTTAAATCCAGTGAAACCTAGAATGATTAAGCTTGGAAGAGGCTTATGCCCCAGGAAGGCAGGCTTTTGTTAAATGTTTCACGCATAAAACAATCTTTAAAAGCAGCAGTTGCTTTCACGGAGTTATTTTATGGAGTCTGATACAAACTCTTCCCAACCTGTCCGTGGGATTTACCAGCATTCCCAGCTGTACGGCCAGCACAGCCACCCTGGCCTCCTGCTCTGGTTCCTGCTCAGCCTCCCGCAGTGCCTTGGCTCCTCTTGCATGACCCATGTGCCCCAGGCAAATTCTGGCAACATCCAGCCTCTGAGTCTTCACGCACATGCGAGCCATGTTCTCCCACACAGCCTCACTGCAGGAAACAGGAATGAAAAGGAGAGCTGTTACTGGGACATCTGGAAAGCAGCTGAGGTGTGAGGAGAGAGAGGGTGGAAACCATCAGTACATTGGGAATGGGGTGAGTGTCACAGAGACTCCAGCAGAGTGTGGAGACCAAAAAGGAACAGAAGCAGGCTCACACACAAGGTCAGTTCTTGAGCTAAATGACCCAAACCTTAAGGAAATACTGTGGGATTTGATTTACACCAATGTCTAAACAAGAGCAGTTACACCTCTATTCTGGAGACAGGCTGAGAGATCTGGGGATGTTCTACCTGGAGAAGAGAAAGCTCTGAGGAAGCACTTAAGAGCACTTTGCAGTGCCTAAAGGAGCTCCGGGAGAGCTGGAGAGGGAGTTGGGACAAGTGATGGAGGGACAGGACAAGGAGGAATGGCTGTAAATTGAAAAACCGAAGATTCAAATTAGAAGAAATTGTTCCCTGTGAGGTTGGTGAGGCCCTGGCACAGGCTGCCCAGAGAAGCTCTGGCTGCCCCATCCCTGGCAGTGTTCAAGGCCAGGGTGGAGAGGGCTTGGAGCTACCTGGGAATAGTGGAAGGTGTTCCTGCTCAAAGCAGGGGTGGGTAGAGCTACATGGTCATTCAAGGCCCCTTCCAGCCCAACCAGTCCGTGATTCTATGTCTGCATGTATATAAGCATTTGTCCTGTGCCCATCCTGCTGTAGCTGCAACCTACAGACAGTCACAACTCCCACACTGATGTTCAGAAAACAGAATTAAAATGATGAGAAAAGTCTGAACCTCACACTGGAAATCTCCTGCTGCAGTCTGGAGTAGTGTAAATACTGACAACTATTGGGAGCCCAATTGTTGTACTCAGTATTAGGGAATAATGTGTAGAAAAATTACCAAACAACCATGTTCTAATTTAAAACTTGCATAAAACAGGCAAAAAGAAAGGCTTTGTGATGCTCAGAACCAGAACTCAGGGCTATGAATCCACAGTTCACACTGCAGTCCAGGCAAGGCAGGACGGGCTGAGGCCCATGCTCACGGCTGGAATGACTGCCAGAACTGCCCAGCAGGACCACGACAGAACTGACCATCACAGGGTGACACAAGCAAAGATTTTAACAGAGTCTATTCACATTTGAAGGCTCTCAGAATTTCATGAAATATCTTTGACTAATAAAAACCATGAGCATTCAAAATCAGGTTTTTTTAAATGTCACCCTCCAGCAGAGGTTTTCAGGCACCAGCACAGCACAAAGTACAGATCTAAATTTTAAAAGCAGGGAAAAAAGAAGAAAATAATAGAATAGAATGATACTTTATGACCTGCACCCAAATTCCCTTCCAGTTTTCCTATGATTAAAATGTTTTTCTGTTTCCAGTGGCTGTGGGAAAGCCCTGCACAAACAGGAGAAAGTGCTAACTGGGAAGCAGTGGAACAGGTGAACCACAATGTGCTTTTCAACACATACACCAAGAAAAGGCACAGGAAAGATTCTTTGCATAATTTACTTTAGAATTAGAGCATCTTTTACTTGCAATGCAACTCATATAAAGGTTTCAGGTAGTAATTAACAGAAGTGATACAGACTTCACTGAGAACAAACAGTACAGAGGAAAATAAAGGAACAGAAGTGATAAATCGGAGACAAATTTCAGAAAGATCAGAAGTGGTTTTATTTTAGAAAAGCAAAAATGCATGTCTGAGTGCTACCTTTCTAACAACTGAATGGTATTCAAATATAGCCTCCTCCTGCTTTTTACCTACAGGTCCAAGCTCCCCAGCTGAGGAGCCAAAAGGAACACTGAAATAAAGCATGAAATAAAGGTAATTTCAGACCTGGACGGGCCTGACAGAAACCAATGCCAGATCCTTCTGTGCACCACCCCTCAATACAGAAATGCTGCCTTGTGTCAGCAGATGTGACCTTCCTAATTTCTGAAAAGTTGGAACGGTTTTCTCTTTTATTCCAGACACTACCTATATCTGGAATTGGGAAGGGTAGGAAAATATCTTTAAACAACACTGACAATTATCAACATGTTAGTTATGCTCACCTGGCTTTGACCAACACAGCCATTGAGCCTGTCCTTAGGAAAAGCTGCTCAAGCTGTGCCTGGGCACAGTTGTGCTTCACAGCACTTGAGGAGAAGTACATTGCCAAGCTCTGCTTTGTGCCAGAAGAAGCTGCCAACAGCCACTTGGCTCTGGGTGAAGGGAATCACGTCTGTACTGGGCTTTGTCAAGCTGACTATCGTGAGTTTCTGAAAGGAAATCAAAATCTTTATTTTCAGAGCTCTGACAGCTCTCAACTCCCTCCATGCAGGAAGATGAGAGTTCATGGGCTCAACCAGGCGAGCGGATGAGATTCTTATTTAGACTACAGGGAGTGGAAACTTTTGAGAGGAAACAGACTACACCGTGTATTTTAAAGTACAAAGTTAAAGATAAGAGCGTGCAGAGAGTCACAGCAGGATTTAGGAGAGTTGCTCATCATCTCTCAGCTATGTTATGCTTTCCTGGATGGCAACAACTCCTGCCAATGTCAAAATTCAGCAGCAGCTGCTGCCCCCAGGACTCCTCTTTGGGAGCCCCAGTCCCCCACTGACCTATCTGTGGGCATGTGGGCACCCAAGCTTCCTCTGCCCTGAGGAGCTGGAGCCCTGCCATCCCACCTCTTTCTCCTCCACTCCAAAACATTGCAAAATGAAGCTGAGAGGCTTGAGCCATGGGTACATTGGGGGCAGCAACAAACACAGAGAGAGAAACATCTGCAGTCCATGTGCTCTGCAGTTGGTTATAGTCTGGTAGGCACTGCCTTCTGACACCCTGTCTGGGCAGGGGGTGAGCATACCAGGTTCAAACTGCACCAAAGACACTGAATTGGGAGTGCTCATGGCAGAGCACAACTTGAATGGACTCTGCCAGCCACAGAGACCAGAGCAAGAGGAAGAGAGACACCAAGAAAGATGTCCCAACTCATGGCAGAGTTGGTGCTAGAACGGTTCTCAAGGGGAAATTGTGGGCAGATGGATGTGGGTCTGGTGAAGGACAGAAACAGGAGGTGCAGATCAGGTTCACTTATAATCCCAGGGAAAAACCAGAGTTACTCTGCCAACAGCTGCCAGTGTAGTAAGAAAGCTGAATGTGTCCATGCACCCCTAAAAGGCAGCAACGCTCCTTTCCAGGCCTGGCCCTGCTGTCCATGTCAAATGCCAAGTAATATTTTTCCCTCTCTCAACTCTAACTCTGGGAATTTCCTGTTCTTCCCTCCTCCTCCGTCCATCCCCCTGGAAAGCCTCTCACATCTGTAGTTCATCAGCCGAAGCTGGAAATCACTGCAGCCCAGGGCAGCAGCAGCGGGAGCAGAGTCCATGGGGAGGCATCCCAAGCAGCCCGGTGAGCCCCGAGCCAGGCACAGGGACACACCAGACTGCTGTACCCTGTACTCCCGGCCTCCAGGCCACATCCACAGCGCCAGGGAGTTGGGGAAGCAAAGCCTCAGAAGAGTGGACACAGATTTTACCACATATTTGATGAAAGTTTTCTTGCTTTGTAGCTGACGTTTCATATCTGTTTTTCTGTGGGACTGTGTTTACAGCATCCACAGTCTGATCTCACAAACTCTTCTGTTCCCATATATTTTTCATTGCCTATTTAGCACAAAAGTTTAAAGAAAAAAAAAAAGGAATATTATTTAGAAGTGCTGGAGATTTATATGTCTGAAGCATCTCACAGAAAAACCTTTTCTCCTCCCTGTATTAATTGGCTATATTTGGAAAATGAACATTGATCAGGATCAGGTAAAAAAAAAATTCTCTCTATTCAATTTGGGCCCCACTTGTTGAACTGGACCCTATATATACACATTATATATAACAAAATTAATATTGCATCCTATAATGTTATAGATATATATAGATATTACACAACCACACGTTAGTTTGGGTAGGAAAGGACATTAAAAACCATCTTGTTCCAAACCCCTGCCAAGGGCAGGGACACCCTTCCACTAGACTGGAAAACTTCAAGGACTTGAGAAATGGAGTTTTATCTGATGTAGCTAAATTAGGTTTGACACTTTTAAAATTCATTGATGGGATTCTGTTTATATCTTTCTGTAGGACTAAAAGACAACAAGGAACTAAGTAATAGATGAGAAGTTGTAACAGCTCAATGGAGACTCTTGACAGTGTTAATGATATTTAGAGCTATTCTAATGAAAGGTTGGGCTTTTTTTCATGTATGATTCAAACACTGAGAAGCTGATGAGGCTACTCCCTAAAAACTCTTCCCTGGCAGAAACACACCATTTGATAAAGCAGCTTCACAGACCTATATCAAACTAGCCCATTGAATACAGCTTTGTTCCAAACTTTCCCCTCGTAACAAGCAATACCAAGAGATTGCAGCACTCACTGCATTCTGTGGAGCACAGGGGTTTGTGTCATACAATCCCATGGAGAAAATGCACATCCTGCTACCTTTTGTCAGCAAAGGTGCATTCACTAGGGTAGATTTTTAAGGATCAGGATTCACATACTGTTTAAACTGGGTATTAGAGAAGATTTCTTCATGGAAAGGGTGGTCAGGCACTGGCACAGCTGCCCAGGGCAGTTGTGGAGTCACCAAACCTGGAAGGATTTTAAAAGCTATGTGAATATAGCACTTGGGGACATGGGTCTGTGGCTGGGGCAATGGTTGGACTTGATCTTTTCCAACCTTTATAATTCTATGACTATACTGATGTGTTCAGTCTTTGTAAAATAGAATTACTATTGTTTTTAATGATACATGAGAAGGCAGCTTGGGCCCTGATGAAAATACTCAGACTTCATCAAATTACAAAACTCAGCTGTGGGGAGGCAGAAGCAGGTGTGTGACATTTCCCTAAAGGTAAATCTCTCCTGGTGTTATCTACACATAAACGTCATCTGCCTTGCTGCTGAATCCCTGGATTATAATAAACACAGAATCATAATAACAAATAATCCAAGGGGATTAAAATATGCAAAGATGGTCACTGCCAGGAGGAAACTTCTTTGAAGAATGGCAGACACTGGTGTTTTTATAGTGGTAGTTATAAAACCAGCAATGTCCAGAAACATGACCAACCACAGGGAAAAGAAGAAACCGAAGATCCTATAGTGCTCTCAAGGGATGAAGATACTCAAAGTACTTAAAGCTTAATTTGTTTAAAGATTAAAAATTATCAGAGCACATGGAGGAGAGTTGAGTTCATAGCCAGGTTTGTACATTCAACTTCACTGGCTGAAAACTAATTATAGGTGTATATCAGCTTTCTTGGATTTCCCCCTCTTCTCTCACCAACAAGTCTTGAAAACAAAATGTTGCCTTGCAAAAAAATTCAGACCAGTTTCTTTCCGTGTATTGGGTCAGGGCAGGTCAGGAGGTTAGAGCAGGTAAGACAAAGCGGCTATAAAATTAAATCAGTTTATAATCTAGTATATTGATTACAGGGATGTGAACTCCTGTGCCAGCCCCTGAGGTGTGGCGGTGCCTGGCAAGGCAGGTGTGTGCCAGGTCTCCTCAGTGCTGACCAGACGCTGTGCCTTCGGTTCAGTGTGTGCTGGACAATGCTGCCCGTGCCCTTTGTGCAGCCTGAAGACCTGTGCCAGGCTCACCTCAGGAGGGGCACGATCCCAGGGCCGGGCAGCCCCCACCAGAACCCCCGTCCTCGTTCACCTGCTGCCGAGGCAGCCGATGGGAGCAGCGAAGAGCTCTCTGGAGTGCCAGTCTGGGCAGGACCGCTCTGGAAACAGCCAGGCTTAGGGACAGCTTGGAATGCCCTCGGCTCTCTTTAACCGATTCATCAGGACAGCAGCAGCCTTGCCCAGTGGCGGTGTGTCCGCGCTCGCTGTCAGCGCACGGCAGCAGTCTCCCCGCCGGGCAAGGAGCAGCAGGCTCCCCGGGACTGGCCTTGCCCTGTGGCGGTGTGTCCGCGCTCGCTGTCGGCAGGGACATGCCCTCAAGCCCACGGCAGCAGTCTCCCCGCCGGGCACCGAGCGCCTCCCCGGGCGTGCAGCTCCCCGGGACCGGGCTGTGCCAGCCCCGCACCGGCGCCGTGCCGTGCCCTCAGCCTTACCCCGACACCTGCCCCTGCCCCTGCCGACACCCCCAAACCGGGCTGACACCGGGCTGAGAATCTCTCTATTTTATACTTCCTATTTATCTCCCACGGCCCCTCCCGTGGAACAGAGAGGACGCGGACATCGGGGCACGCCCGCAGCGCTTTAACGAACCCCAATATCGTTTTCCCTCTAGGAAAAAGTATTTCAAAATCTCCCTCCTCGATCCGCTTCCACAGAGCTGACGGCCCGAGGGCTGGGATTTCCCTCTCCCCTTTGGCCGAGGAGTCGGCTGCGCTCCCGGGCTCTCGGAGCCGTGCCGCGGGCAGCGCCGAGCGGAGGCGTGCGGCGGGGACGGGGCTCTCACAGGGGAGGAGGGACAACTTTAGAAGTCTCCATAGTCTTTTCCTTTCAGGAAACACATCCTGTTAATGTTTGACCGCCGTGGCAGTGACTTTTTTTGCAGTCGACTACGCCCGAGGCTCACCAAAACGAGCCACAAAAGCAGCCATTTCCTCTCGGTGGAGAGGTGGGGGGGCCTTTTCCTCACTGAAGTGGCTGTTCTCGTCCCGGCACTCACAGCTCGGCTCTTCGGAGAGGGACAGGACAGAGCAACCGCCTCAAGATACTCCAGACTCGCAGATCACATTTGGGATGACCGCATTCCCCTCTGGCTCGGCTTTGAGAGGATGACATCTATCACCGTTTGCAGGATATTCTGAAGTTTGCACCCAAACCCAGGCTTTTGGAGCAGCACTGTTGGCTTGGAGGACCCGGCGCTCGGCAGGCTGCAGTGAGCATCCCACCCCACCTCTGCCCCACCTCGGCTCAGGCTCTCCCGTCCCAAGACTGGATTCTGTCTGGATTCACCCCGTCCAACACGGAATGGACCTCCCCGTCATCCAGTTCACCACGGGACTGGCATTACTTATCAAAGTGCAAGAAGGTGGATAAGTCAACGCTGGGAAGGACCTAACAAAGCTTCTTTGTGTTCCTATTTTATGGAATTCTCCTATCTACCTCACAAAATTCTCATTTCCTCGGTCAGAAATCCCTCTGGAGTTGATTTCAAGAATGAACGGTGATGTCCTCTAGCACCCCGTAACATCCCAGCACAGCGGCCTGATCCCAGCCCAACTTCAATGTGCTGCAGCTGACTGGGACCTCGTGTCGTCTGCAGTTAGAGACTGGCAGCAAGGTGACAGTCAGATATGACTGTCCAGAAACTGGTAGCCACAGCTGTGTTGGTAGCCCTGGTGTCACTCATCCTGAACAACGCGGCTGCCTTCACCCCCAACTGGGTGTACCAGACGCTGGAGGACGGCCGCAAGCGCAGCGTGGGGCTCTGGAAGATGTGCTGGCTGGCAGAGAGGAGCAGAGGCACTGCAAGCACCAGCGCCAGGCACGGGCAAGGGGAGGAGCAGGACTGTGAAGCCCTGCGCTGGGGTTCGGAGTCGGCCGGGTTCCAGGAGTCACGCAGCACTGTCAAACGTAAGTGCAGCCTTTATCATCTCTGTAGATATGATTAATAGGGTGCACCTGGTCCCCAGGGGTTTAATGGCTAACCCTGAAATCATGTTATCTGTCTTAGTCTAAACATCTCTTCACATTCATTCCCAAATAAATTAATTTCAGAAAATAAGAAGCATGATGTCCACGAGTGATGAACTAAACTCCTCCCCCATCAAAGCCAGTAATCTGCATGGTGCTGCCTGGTTTATACAGCCCAGGAATTGATCTGCTTTGAAAAAATTAGTTAAGAAGTGTAAGCCTGAAGTTCAGAGACATCTTGGGCTCACTTCTCCCTCCTGGGCTCCTGCCGTAAGATATCCCTTCCTCCTCAGTACAACAGCAACCACAGTTGCTCTGAATACCCTAAAACTAAAAAACCCAAAAAACCAAACAACCCTATTGCATTGGTATTGCAATGAATGACATGTTGAGTTATTTCTCACTTTTGTTTGCTTTTGTTGGAAATGCCAGGAGCAAAAAAGACAGAAATAGTTGTGGTAAAAACATGTAAAATTGAGAAAGGTCTTAAAATGTGTAACTACTCTTCTTGGTGAAAAAATGCAATTAACATACAACTTGATGACTACAAAAATCATTACCCATAGTGTATTTTTCATTTTGCACTTTCACAAATTGTGGGATCTGAAGCATGCAAATAACTTACACAGAGCTAGGGAAAATTATATACAACTTGATCTGTACAGGAGTAAACCATCCATTCTCTATTTAATCTGGAAGCAAATAGTAGGCAAAGGCCAATTCTGAATCTTGATAAAGCATTTTAAGAAAAATTCTCTCTCTGCAGTTGTGTCATGACAAACTCAGTAGGAAACACAACTGTGGCGAGTTTTTTTGAGACAATTTTGTTTCCATGGAGGTACACATGGTCAGTATGAGCCTGATTTTGCATCCATGGATTTGTCATGCTAAAGAACTTCTCCAATAGGAAATCACACATTTATTTTAGTAATACCTATGGCAATCCGCATCTGTCAGTTGTAGATAAATCACAGACATGCAGGGGTGTGTGTATACATATGCATACATACATCTAAAAATAACTTTATGAAGGAAAAATACGCCTTCCTCAATAGTGATTTACCACAAAGGATTTTGGATGCCATTTGTAGAATGATATAGAAAAGCTGTTCTGCCAATAGCAATGCAGAAGAGGCCACAATCTGGCTCATAAAAAACAATGTATTTATACACATACAGACATACGTATTTTAGAGGCAAGGCTATTTATCTTACAGTTCAACAGAAAAACTGTAAACTCTTTGGGAATTTGCTTGTCCATATACTAAAGACTTCTGTACATGCAGTATGTCACAGCCAACCATAGGTGCTACTACAAGCTGGCTTCCTCCTTGGCAGAGAAGAACGTTCTTAGAACCTGCTTTTCACTGACCTTCTCTGCCTGCTGTTCCTTCCATTGAAACCACAGAATCCTGGAATGGTTTGGGTTGGAAAGAACCTTCAAGCCCATTGCATCCCAACCCCTGCCATGGGAAGGGACACTTTCCACTATCCCAGGTTGCTCCAAGCTCTGTCCACCCTGGCCTTGGACACTTCAGGCATGGGGCTTCTCTGGGCAACCTGTGCCAGGGTCTCACCAACCTCACACAGAAAGACTTCTTCCTAAAAATGTCATAAAAACCAAAAAGAAATCCAGGGACAGGAGTAAATTATATTAAAAATACAGGGAAATTATGTGTTGCAATGTGAACTACTTCTGCAAGGCACAGCATCAGAAGCATGGGCAACTGATTCCATGGGAAAGCACTTCAACTCTATCCTTCAAACCTCACTGCTCCTGGAAGCAAAGATCCCATGCCCTTTCACGTGTCTTTATCTACCTTTCCCTTTCTCACCCTCTTGCTGCGCACCTCATTCAACCCCCTGTGATGCTGAAAAGCTTCTGTGATGGTTCAGATGACTAACAGCAAAAGAATCCCCAGGTTAGGGTGGAAGTTTTGGACATGGGGTGGGATGGGTCTTTGGTGGATAGTTTTCCATTGGATTAAGCAGTGGTATCAAGAGTCCAACAAATGCTGCTGCTAACACTAAGAGATAAAGGTGCAAAGGAGGAGTGAGATGGCTCCTTTTTTAGTGGTAACAAACTCTCAGATCTGAAACCTTCACTTATGCTGAGAATCAGCCCAGCTGATGGACGACATCCATCTAAACTTTTATAACTTGAACAAACCATGGAATGATACAAACTTAAATGCTTCACTGAGAACTCAGATTGTATAGCCCCTCTTCAAACACTTTAGGGAAACCTGGCCAGGTAGTCTAAATCTCCTCAATGCAGGCAAAGACATTTGACAAATATTATGGAGCTGCAGTTTCAGAGTTGCTGAAAAATTTTGGAAGATTATTCTCTTGCCTGCATCTCTGAAATGCTTCAGAAAAAGCCCAAAGGTAGTAGCCTCACAGCCTCAGTAAGAGCTGGGGTAAGACAGCACATCATGAGTAGTCAGCACTGAGCTTTGTGCCCATGTCACATGTGAGCAAGGGCAGCACACCCAGCGCTGTGGCCCCACACAGGGACACCTGAGCTACCCTGAGTGGTGAGAACACTACACCACCAGTGGTGCCTCTCAGGGCCAACCCTTCCCAAAGCCACCTAGGTCCTGACCCAGCACCGTGCCAGGAATACTGCACCAACACACCAGATTAACAAATATGCCCTTAAGTTCTGCCGTGCTCTGAGGCTATCTCTGGATGGGCACAGGGAGATGATTTATTCATCAGCCAAGGTGAAAGTTTGTCCCTCTTTGTCTAAAGAACATTAGAAACAATGTGGAAAGGCAGGAATAGGGAGGAGTTTAAAAGATACAGAACCTCACTGGGTTCTTCAGGGCTGCAGGAGACATAAGGAAAACTGCAACAGCAGGATGCATGTTTCAACTTCTGATGCTCAGGGCTGGATTGCTTGTAGGAATTGCAGTTCTAACAAGGAGTGCAATTTATGCCAGTGAGAGGCACAGCATCAGGAGCAGCTACATGACTGCCACAGGGACCCCAGGTAAACACCTGTCCAGCCTGCATGGATGATTGTTGCACACACATGGACACAGGGACATTTGGTGGCTGAGGCAGGATGCTGCTCATGGTGGGAAAGAGGAGCTGAGGTTTGCTAGCCATTCACCTTTATGCCCATGTCCACTGCATTTACACTAAGTTCCAATGTCTCCAAAATTTCCAATTTCTCTAAAATTTGGCTGGCTGGAAGCCAGGCTCAGTCAAGCAGCTGAGTGTGCTGTAGATGTGTTACTTGTCTACATATATATATTTCCATATGTGGAGACCCAGAAAGTGCATCTGGAGAACACAGGAACTACCATCAGATTTTAAAAAGCCCAAACCTTATTATACACATATTGCCTGACAGACTGCTCAGGCTGTTCCAAAGAGATAAGGCAGCACGGGCAGCTGGCAGCTCAAGGTTTGTGATTTCCCATCCAAATATCTGAAATATGAGCAACATTTAAATAAGTGACACTGCTAATTTAATGATGGAGGCCAGTAGAGATGAATTCTGAGAGACATGGCTTTTCAACCTAGAGTGAATGCTCATTTTAATGTTGGGGTGCAATTCCATGTACTCATTTCAGAAAAGTGCAAACCTCCTTGCGATTCAGGACAGGAAAATGAGCCTAATACATGTTTCAATGCAGCACATACACAAGCGTTGCACAGAAATACTGTCAGAGCAATCAGAGTTTGGTTACTCTTGCCATCAAAACTTCGAAATCAATTAAAGCCACCAATACAGCTTAAAACTTGACCAAACTCAAAGCCTGTTAAAACACTTCTAAAAAACCTGCTCCAGAGTCTGCCTTTCTCTAGTATATGCCAACTTACACGTGGTGTTAGTTCTATTTCAGAATAGCAGTGACATATTAACAAGTGTTGTGAAACAGTATTTGTAACTCCCACCTTTTTCTAGAGAAGAAGGAAAAGGATAAAAACAGGACATCCATCAGGTTAACAGGAAAAGCAGGAAAAATGTCTGACTAAAAGTACCCAACTTTGCAGTTAATATACGCCATTCAGTAGCCAGCTGGGAGACACATTTTAACCAGGTTTCTAGCCAAGATTGCAGATGACTATGTCTGTAATCATTGCTGCATTTGCTCTTTAATAGAGAATCATACATTATCTCAGGTTGGAAGGGACCTACAAGAATCATTGTGTTCAGCTTCCTGTTCCTTGCAGGACTACCTTAAACTAAAACATATCACTAAGAGCATCCTAAACAGAACACAACTCTGGCAGCCTTAGTGCAATGACCACTGCCCTGGGGAGCTTATTCCAGTGCCCAACCACCCTCTAGGGGTAGTGCCTTTTCCTAATAATGAACATAACCCTCCCCTGACACAGCTCCAGCCATTCCCTCATGTCCTGGCACCAGACAGCAGAGATCAGCACCTCCCCACTGTGAGCAAGGTGCAGAATATGACAGGTCACCTCTCAGCCTTCTCTTCTCCTGGCTGAACTGGCCAAGTGATCTCAGCCACTCCTTGTGTGTCTTACCCTTGAGGCCTTTCACCATCCTGGTCACCCTGCCATGGGCATACTGCCATCACTCAGTGTTGGTTTTATTTTGAGTTTGTCATCCTCCCTGTCATGGTGTTCCAGTACAGATTCTAGCCTGTACACTTTCCTTTTCAGTTCAAGAAGATCCCTGCTCAGCCAGGCCCTCCTCTTTCCCTGCTTGCATGATTCCCCATGCTTTAGAATTGCCAGCTCCTGCACTTTTAAGAGGTCACTACTTTGCCCACAAGTCTCTCTTTACAAATTGCACATCTCAGAGGGCACCTTTTCTAGTTGGCCCTCCAGTCTCTGCACCAGAAATTACTTTCAACATGCTTCAGAAATTTCCTGGATCTGTTTGAGTCTGTTGTACAACATTCCTAGTTGATGTCTGGAAACTTAAAATCATCCTTAAGATCCAGGGGAGCTAATCTAGAGACATCCCTTAATTCCTTGTACTATAATTCATCAGTATCATTGTCTTGGCCAGGTGGTCAACAGTAGATCCCCACAACATACTCCAACAATTTCACTGTTTGATATATATGAACTTACATATTATATACACACACATTCACACACACACACTATTTTTTAAAAGGTGGCTAGGTAGCTTTTTACCTGTGCATGCAGATTATGCCCTAACATCTCATTCAGAACTGCCAAGCCTTGACATCTTCGTTACAACCATTTCTTTCATTACACAGATGGAAAAATGGCAGTCTTTGCAGTGTATCTCAAAGACTAATAAATGGTAAAATAAGAAAAAATTAAGAATTCTTTATACAAAGACTATTGGTTCTGCAAGCCAGTAAGACCTGAGCATTAACATCCATAGGATGTTTTTAGGACAACAGAGATGGACTAGGGGAAAAAGAAATTCAGGGTGTTATTGGTTTGTCTTAGCAATGATTATTATTGTAGGGCCTTGAAAAACCATTTATGGCTCCATTTCACTCTGTGCCACACAAATAGAAAGCAAACATCAATCCTGCCCCAAAACATTCTAGCTATGGATTACAGGTAGAATCTTCAGTGAAGGAATTCCTGCATCTCCAGTGGGAGATTAGCTGCTTGTTTCATGGACTGAAGCAATACTTACAGGATGCTATGCAACTAAAGGAAAGAATCAATATATATCCTGAAGAAAATCCTTTCTTAATCAGACTGCAGGAAAGGCAGTTAGAGCAAGAGACTGCTGGGAGAAGGGACTGCTGTCTGAGAACTGTTTTCTGTGGACTGACAAACTTTATATTCCTGCTCAGTCAGGATTTTCTTTTTCACAGTTTTGTATTATTGTAACTTTATGCTGCCTCTGTTTCCCTAGTGCAGTTTGACATGATGCGCGCCTGCAACCTCATCGCCACGGTGGCTCTGACTGTGGGCCAGCTCCTCTTTGTCCTGGGGCTGATGGAGCTCCCCATCATCTCTCAGGATACCCAGTGGTGGGAGGAGGCCATAGCTGCTGTCTTCCAACTTGCCAGTAAGTCCACTTCTTTCTGCTGATGGGAAAGTGCTCAATCTATCAAATCCAGGTGGAAAAGTGTTCCTTACTTTACAAATCTTTCAAGTGACAAAGAATAGCAAAAAGGCTGGTATCTAAAAGCAAGTTCATTATCTCCAAAAAGCTCTCTCCATGAGATTCTGCAGTACGTGAATAGAAGCTTTTATCTGGAATATGTCATAACGAGGCTTCTGCCAACCAAAAAAAAAAAAAAACAACACCCAAGCCATTATTATTTCCTATGAAACCAGGAAGGCAAACACAAGAGAAACAAACTGGATACATCGTAATCCCACAATTTAGCAGGGCAAAACACACTAAAGGAACTGCAAAAAAGCATAGCAGAAAGGCTGAGCAAATTTTTGAAGCCTTGTTGAAACACGATTATTTTATTTTAGCTAACTGGTATTTACTCAATGACCACCAGCTGGATTTTGACAAACAGATACATCTGCAATCCAGCAAAGAAAGCTGAAGTCAATTCAGACCACTGACTGCTATAAATAAAATTCCCACAGCAGTTCTCATGGACTGTACAGAGAGCTGCATGAGGAAAAGAGGAAATGGGTTTATCACAATTCCATTTGGACAGCAGTGGCAACAAAGTGTAAACATTCTGCAATAATACCTTTAATTATTACATAAAGTAAGTAACTTCAGTATTCATTACAGTAGGAGTCCAATCCTATATGATACCCATTAATGACAGGAAACTGTCATTAATGGAGTAACATTCAAGCTGCTTACAAGATCAGATTAAAAAGACAACTTTTTAATATATACACACATATACACACATATACATTGTTAATGTAAAGAACAGGTTATAATAAAGCAAGAGTGTTTTATTTGAAGTTTTAATTTCAACTTAACAACTCAGAATATTAAGAGCGGCACAAAACAACTGAGACCCCAGGTTTTCACCAATGCAAGATCAGAATCTGACCTAGGTCATTTAAGTATGGTCTCACAGTCTCACAGCAATAAAATGGCTAGGTTTTTTTAGGTCCACTAAGGATGAGGAACTTGAAATCCAGATAAGAGGAGTCTGCAGAGGTTCTGTAACCCTCAAAGCACCTGATCCATCTTCTAGGTGCAGCAAGAGCCTCAAGCACCAGGCAGTGCTTCCAAAAGACAGATCTACAGCCTGGCACAAAAGCCCTCCCTTCGTGTCAGTGTAACTGTGGATACCTTCTGGATAATTCTCCCTGACTGTCAGCGTGATGCCTGCTGTCCTCTCCCATCCTCTCCAAACTCGACGTGTTTTTCCAGAGCGGAAATGCATTCTGGCCCTGTTGGGATGTGTTGTTTCATTGACAAACAGCACAGGGGACAGCCATGGGCTTTTCTTCTACCATGTCTGCTAATTTTAGACTGAGCTTTTTTTTTTCTTTTTTTTTCCTGTGCTGGAGTCTGTTTTAAACACAGTCAGAGAGAGACTGAAAGGCGCCAGGATATCCCGATGCAGGAGGAGGAAATGCCTGCTATTACCTGTTATGCAAGCTGAACCTTGAAATCCCCAGTGCTGGGAGAGGACATGGCAGAAAAGCCACAGTCAGAATGCTTAACAAAACACTAATGAGAATGGCTGCAGAAGCTTTTGGATCAAGAAGCCTATGTCCATCTGCCTGCCTACATTCAAAAGGTGTGACGGGGTGGATCTGGCAGCCTGTGACGATATGAAGACAGACATTGTGCTGTGTGAATCTGCACTGAAACACAGTGACTACCCCTGCCCCATTCCTCAGCCCCCTTTGCAGTTATGCTACACTCTGCTTTACCATCATCAGACAGTTTTCTGCCCAGAAGTCATGATATTCACTTTACATTTCATTATCTTAATGCAACTTTATGTTTAAACAGGTTCCTTCCTGATATCCAGGTCACCTGAAGTCTTCTAGAATGTAAATTTTTGAAAAAAGTGTGAGGAACTCATTATATCTGCATTAACCCAATATAAAATAAGACTTCCTGGAGACCTCTTTAGTTTTCCAGAAAAGTGGTACATCAAGTGCTGATTCCTTGGGACATCAGGGGTCTCTGATGCACTCACTAAACTCCCTGGACTGGGCTCAGGCAATAGCATTTTAGACATCACAGAAGTGTTTTGATATCAGACAAAACCCATGTGCAGTAAGAAAGCTGAGCATTGCCACTGCTCTGATGAGGGGCTGCTGCTGCATCTGGAGACTGAGAGTTCTGTATTGGAGGGGAAGACAGTACCACATCATGTCCTCTGAGCCACAGGTGATACTCAGACTCTGAGTCTCCACTCTGAGACAGTATCCTCAGTCAATCTCAAAGAACCTCTCAATCAACCTCAAAGAAAAGGAGCAATATGGAGTAAAACCTCAGAACAGTGAATATGACACTTGTATTTAAAAGCATTTGTCCCATGCAAACAACTCGAGAGAAACCCCTGCAAGGCTCTCTCCTGCTTAATTTCAACAATTAAAGCCAAGGTACTTTAGGTCAGACAGATCATTTGTGTGAGAAGGGCAGGTAATGTTTGCAAATGAAGCTTAGATCTTATTAAACATTTCTGAAGCACTGGCTAGGTAATTTCTGTTTATTACACTTTCAAATGAAAGAACACCAGCAACACCCTTCTGTTTTTCCCTTTTCAAAATCCAAATGATCTGAAGAATTGTCCTGCGATTCCTCATCCTTTCAGTAATTTCAGAAGTTATCTTGAATCATATTCCCTCTAAATCAAACTTCTTCTTGACCTCTACCTTTCATCCTGGAATATGCCAACAAGTGCTGAAGCACAGTGGTCACTGGTAGACTGAAATCTTGTCTGAGGGAAGGCTCAACCTATAATTGTCTTATTTTTACTCAACTGAAACTGTGTGGATTTCATTATATTTTCCCATGGCCTGAACGAAAGTCCTTTTTTGGACTAAAAAAAATAAGTGTGCTAAGTGTCATCTCCAAAGTCTATCACAAGCTCAAATCAATGATCTTAAATCCACTGGAGCTTGCAGTGGCTCCAGACTCCAACACTTCCTCACTCCTGCCACCTGCACAAGCATTTGACAGCCATTCAAAAGGATGGACCTCTGACAGAAAATCAAGCCCCAGGAAGCAAAGAGGAAGCAAAGAAGAGAGGAAACAGCAATGTTATTTGAGACAGCAATGGGATTCACACAGCTCCAAAGCTTCCCAGCCTCACATCTCCCCATTAACAGGAAAGCAAGCTGTTTGCTTTGGAAAAGGCTCCTAGTGAAAATGGAACCAGTGTTGTACATGGAATTTTGTGTCGATGCTCAGAAATTTCCCTCTAGAGGGTTTTGGCGTTTCTGTTTTTTTCCAAGGACCTGTTACAAACTCTATGTGCTGAATATAAGATGGATAACAGCTGACAGAAGAGATGTTGGAAAGGGAAATCAGCACAGGGAAGAAGGAGCACTTCAGAGGATACTGAACTACTACAAACATTAACCTGCCAGATCGGACCTTGAGGGGCTCCACCTGAGTCTTGATCTTGTCCAGTGATCATTATCATAAACTTTGGAGAGAAGTATTAGAAACTTAATTGGGAAAATCTGGGATAAAAAATCCTTTACATTAGATCTCATCCTGGTTTCTGAATGTCTAATATTGCAACACACCTGAATCATGGTTAATATTTTGCCAGTCCGCTTTCAGCATTAAATAACTCTCATACATAATACCTAGAAAATTACAAAGTTTCCTGTTCCTACTGAGCCTGTCATTTACAGCCAAATAAGTTAGTCTCACTTTTCTTAAATTTCAAGCATTGCATTCCAGCTTTGCCCAACATGTTTTTCTGATGAGAATCTTTCACTCCAGACCCCTAATGTATCACAAGAAAGATGAGCTCATGCATACTCTAATTTCTGTGCTCTTAAAACTAAATCAGACAATTTTTGAATCATCCTCTCCAGCCACTTTAGATCAGTTGATATCCAGAAAATCTCAATGTATAAAAGAACATCACAGCAGCCATCAGAAAACATGGCTGAAGATATTCCTGATAGCAATGTGATCCTGAGTTCCGTACTACTTCCTTCCACGTTTTTGCTTCATAACTCCCTCAAGCCAGATCTGTTCTTAGATGAAGTTTATGAACTGTAAACCTAAAACTTCCTGAAAAGGAAGCAAGTAAATAAGATGCTCTAAATAACCTAAAAATCGTAGCACAAATAGAGAAAGTGACTGCTTGGTTTGTGCTAAATGTTTTCATTATTTGTCAATTTTATTTCACACACAGTGCCGAACCTCCCCGATCTTTATGAGGACCACAAATACCACAGTAAAGTAATTTTGTTTTCACACATTTCCAAAAGGAACCACATTTGCAAAGATCCTAAAATCTGCATGTCTCATTAATTTTGTTGGGAATGGTTCCTAAGAGCAGGTGAACCAGCAAACTGGGAAGGACAGTAGCTCACAAGAAATGTGGTGAACTCCTCATCTGGCACAGCTGCAGCAGGAAGATGATCTGCCTGTATTCTTTAAAGCTAAACTCTGATAAGAGCAGCAGGCAGGCTGTTGCAGCATCTCAATGTCAAGGGGATATATTCTTATCAGAAATACAGTAAAAAAATCTGTTAACAGATAAATATAATTCAGATATGCAAGCATAAGGAGCATGTAATGCAGAGAAAATTGTGTGAGATGGAAAGCATCTCAAATATTCATTTTATTGCTTATGAACATGTGCATTATATATACATGGAAGTGTCTCCTAAAACTGTAGGATCCCTGGAAGTGTCCAAGGCCAGGTTGAATGGAGGCTTGGAGCTACCTGTGACAGTGGAAGGTGCCTCTGCCCATGGCAAGATGGTTGGACAGAGATGGTTTTAAAAGATTCCTTTCCACCCAAAACATTCCATAGTTCTGATTCCAGACAGGAGCTCATTGCTCTGCCTGATATGAGGCCTACTAGGATTAAAGCACAGCTTTAATTGGCTCCAGCTGCCTCAGAATTCAGGAGGCCAAGCAATGCTAATAGTCAACATCAAGTGCGAATATCTGCACATTTCTCCTTATTTAGATAGTTGCCCAAGAGGAATTCTGCCCAGTTCACTGGGAATGCTTTTCAACATTCCATTCAAAGACTGGCTTAATTTCTAAGGAAACCTCCAAAAGGTAACAAACAAAAGCAATTTATTGTCAATAGAACTAAACTGGTTAAAGATTTCCAAGATAAGATAAGATTTACTGCCTTACACTAACTAAATCTCCCATCAAGTTAAAGTCAAGGACTGACTAACTCAAAGAACACAAGTGGAAAGCCCTTGTAATTCAGAAAAGTGAGCAAACAAAAGCATCTTATCACCCCTGAGAAACATGCTACTCACATGTTTAATTCTAAGATGTTACATGCTACCAAAATCCTTGGAAGAAAATTTTAAATTAGGACTACACAAAACAAACAAACAAACAAAACCAAAAAAACTCAACCCTAAACAAATTATTGTACTTAACTATGTACAACTGAAACCTCAAAGGTCACTTGCCTCTAATGGTCACGTTCTAATTCCCTGTGGCATTAGAAACCAAAGCATCATGCAGCCTGGTGCTACAGTGAAGAGCCCGTGACTGTTACAGGGGCACCACATCTGCCTTCAACCATAACACCTTCTTTTGTGCCAAGCTGATACAAGAAAAGGTATTTATTAATAAATAATTTGAATCTATCTCATGCTGATAAATACAGCTGAGCTCCTACAGCCCATTCAGGTGTGTGATTCATCACAGCTAAATCATTCCCTGTGACCTCGGTGGGGTACACAGAAGAGGAGTGAAATATTTCCCTTTGCTGTTTGCAGTTCTGCACAAGCATGGGTGGTGTATTCACCACACTCTGGCTGCTCTATTTTCCTTCTTCTCCCTTTTCCTGACAGCAAAAGTCATCCTCCAGGACAAGCTGTAAAGAGGAGGATTTTAAGTCCCAATATAGACTTTCTGGTAAACTAGAAAAAACAACGTGGATTTCTTCAAATGCACTATCAGTACACTAAAAAAAAGGAAGAATGAGAATCCAGGGGTGTCTGAAAAAGGACAACAAACTATCACAAAAAATTTAAAAAGTGACCAATAGAGTTCTTTTAAAAAGCTAAAAACTCTGTAGTTGGCTTGCAGCCAGCCGCAGTCAAACAGGAAATCCAGCATATAGGTCTGAAATGTAAGTTCAGAAAGTAACATTCTCCCAAGCCACCCCCACTACCACAGTCAATACTGCTCCAACCAGAAGTCTTCCAAGTGACTTGGTTATCTGTTTCCTTCCCCAGCGGAAAAGCCACCCCCCTCCCGGCTTGTTTTGCTGCAGATGGGAAACAACTGCAGATAAACAGCAGTTCTATGGGAAAAAAAAAACCACTTCAACTAATCTTATCAGGATTTTTAGTGAAGCTGTGGCCTCTGTGCAGCCTTGAGATAATATACAATAAAATTATCTGAAATTAATTTATGTACTTCATTAAATTAATTCAGAGAATTAATTTGAGCCATGCGTCTCAAAGTCTTGTCATCACTACAAAACAGAAAAGAAACTTGATCAGATAAAAATGTTCAATATTTTCATAAATAAAGAAATATGTCCCTTCTACAGCCATCGTCAACCTGTGTTGTACACCATGAGCTCAAGAATCCTGATATCAAAGAGAGCAATTTTCTGGTTATTTTAGTAAAGTTGTTTATGGGAAATAGTCTAGGAAGCCAACTGTCTTCCTCTAGGTATTTTGCTGGAAAATTGAAACTGAATTGAGACATTTTTAAAAATATCTATCTAAAAAGAGAAAAGTCACCACAGTCAGCTCTGGAGACCATTCTTACAACCAAGTTAATTTTTATAGAGATACTTCTAACTATTATATAGCACAAATATGTGCTATATAATTTGTATATTTATTTATTCCAGTCTTCCTTTATGAAGGAGTCATTTCAGCAATGACATTCCTTTGTTATCGTGGTGAAGGAAGTGTGTAGGGTAATAAGGACAAACCCTTTTTTTGGTTAATGAGGCATATTTACCTTTTTGTGATTGAAACAATCTAATTACATCCATCAATTTCTTTTAAAAAGCTGAAAAGTAGTTTTGTTTGACAATAGGTACAGGAAGAGACTAGGCTGGAGCCCCTCTGCTCTGGAGCCAGGCTGGGAGGGCTGGGGGTGCTCACCTGGAGAGGAGAAGGGCCTGAAGGGGCTCCAGGAGAGCTGCAGAGGGACTGGGGACAAGGGCTGGAGGGACAGGAGAAGGGGGAATGGCTCCCAGTGCCAGAGGGCAGGGCTGGATGGGATCTGGGGCAGGAATTGTTCCCTGTGAGGGTGGGAGGCCCTGGCACAGGTGCCAAGAGCAGCTGTGGCTGCCCCTGGATCCCTGGAGGTGTTCAGGGCCAGGTTGGATGTGGCCTGGAGTAACCTGGTCTCATGGGAAGTGTCCCAGCCTGGGGCAGGGGGTAGAATGCAATGACGTTTAAGGCTCCTTCCAACCCAAACCACCTGGCGTTGTATACAATAATACAGTATACAGAGGGCAGAAAAGTAATCAAGTGTTATCAATGCACTCTTCAGGGAATGGGCAGGGGTCAGTAACATAAAAAAGGAGGGTAAAGGGATACAGATTGCCCCTTGACCTAACAGGGATCTCCTGCAAGACTGGAACAGTCACCCTACCTCACTGCTGAAATAATATTACTATTATTCATCAGTAACGTAACCACCAAAGAGAATGAGAATTTTTCTGTTTTTTCAGGTTTTTTGCAAAGCACGTGTTGACACCTGAATGGAAATGCTAGATGAGTGCACTATTATTAGTCTAATATTCCCTACCTTTTAGGGAACTCAGTACTGTGCTTAAGGTTACAAGGACAATAGAAACTTTGCCTTCAGTAGCTTCTGGAGGCATGACATTACTTCTGCCTAATAACACTTTTTTCCAGCAAGAAAAAAACACTTTAAAATTTCAGCATAAGAGTACATACTGTGAATAAAATAATTTTAAAAATTATTATTATTACCATCATCATTAATACAGCTGTTTTCCTCTTTGGCAATGTGAGTAAGAAAAGACATCTATGTAACTGATTGAAATACATGGGGGAAAAAAAAGTCCAACGTGAAATACAGCTCAGTGGGTGTATTTAAATTTAAATCAGAGTGAACAGATTTAAACAGAAGCTCAGTATTAAGTTTAAGGCACTCTCTTTGCACGTATCATAAGGCCCAAATACGCCTTCAAAAACACATCCAGCATATCAGAGTAGGGATGGAAAGGCTGTACAGATGTACGAACAGTAAGCCTGTAAACACTGAGATGCCTACGGCATTTTGCCACTACAGAATTTCCAGAGAAGAATTCATTAAAATCCCTCTGCCCTTCTGTCTGCAGGCTTTGTTCTGGTTATCGGACTGGTGACATTCTACCGCATCGGCCCCTACACCAACCTCTCGTGGTCCTGCTACCTGAACATCGGCGCCTGTCTCCTGGCCACGCTGGCAGCTGCCATCCTCATCTGGAACATCCTGCACAGGCGTGAGGACTGCATGGCACCGCGGGTCATCGTCATCAGCCGCACCCTGACCGCGCGCTTCCGCCGCGGCCCGGACAACGACTACGTGGAGTCACCGTGCTGAAAGGGGAAAGCTCTCCAGGAGACCTGCACTGCAGTTACTGGCTATAAAGATACGCTATAATTTAAGGGTTGAAAGACATCACGGTGTTCACTTGTGTGGGCAGAGGCCCTCAGTTATTATTCGGATGGGCTCCATCTATATACATATGTATAAACCACAATTTTATATATATATATATATAAATAATTATATTGCCCTCTCCTTCTGCTGTACAGCACAGAATTCCTGTGTTGGCTGTGTGGCAGCAGAGTCAGCTGGAGAAGATACCAACTGTGTGCAATGAGAATACAAGAAGGAGGGAAACAAACACATTTTCTCTTTCTGCATCAAGTTCTCCTGCTCCCTAAAAATGAAACAAAAAGTTATAGGAGACCAGTGACAATAGCTTGGGAGTTCACAGGTAATCTGAGAAAGCAGAAAACTCACCATAGATTAAGTGATGGGTTTAAAAGTGGAAATTTCATTACTTTCTAGTGCTTCTACTTACCTCTCTACAAGGAGTGGATTCTCATTAGCTGCAACACCTGTTCTCAGCCCCAGGACAGAGCAGAGAGTAAAAACCAAAAGCAACTCTAACTATTCTGATGTAAAGGAAGAGATTGCAGGAGAATTAAGGTGCATTTTTTTCAGACTTTCTTTTTGTATCCTGAGACATAGGCTGGCAAATGTCTATGGGTAACCAGACACTAAAAATGAGAAGGGTACACAGCTAGAAACAGGCCACACATGCTGCTGAAAAAATGTTTCAGTGTTATATACCTGCAGCTACCTGAACTCCCCAATAATCAGATGTATGATTAAATTACATTGTTGGAAACTATTATAAGAAATATTCCGGCCCAAATTGGTTTATTTTCTCTCCAGCTAGTTATAGCATTTGCTGTGACTTTAGAATGCTATGGCAGGACACCAGATCTACTCAGAGCCACAAAACACAGGGAATATTGGAGAATAGAGCTGCCACTCAAGCACCCAGACTGGAGAATAAGACAAATATACAGGACTGCAGGATTCTGAGAGTTAAAAACAACCTGCCTGATAACTTAATATGATAATGAAGTGAAAAATATTGCCTTTAGAAATAAGTACAATGTTTATAAGCCTTACCCTGAGAAGCACGTGGCTTTACAAAAGTCACATGCATATACGTTTCAGAAAGAAAAACAGCACATCAAAACCTATTATGCAGGAACACACAGGATACAGGAACCTGAGGCAAGGACAGGTGTGTAAGCACACTCAGAATGCTACTCTGAGCACAGTTAGTGACAGGTTTGAGGGACCATGAGCTGTGAATGTTACAGATACCTTAGGACTGTTGTCCAGCTGAGTACACTGCTTTGCTCCTTTATCCTTATTTCCACCCTTTGTTAAAATGTAATCATCAAGCTGGCCCTTGAGTTCTGTTCTGCACTCAGTTCAGATGTGACAAGAAACTCAACCCCAACTGCTGCTTTGCACCACATTCCAAATGAGCAACACTCCAGAGAGACTGATGCTCTACAACAACTGCACTGCTCTAGACTGTCAGGGGAAATACCATAAAGCTGACAAAGAGTTTCTTTTAGCGGTAGGTTTGTAAAAACCAACTAAGATTAGTATTCATCTGCCTGCATTAATTTTCTGGGAAAGAAATTCCAGAAACAATTTGTTATGATTAAATGAAGCAGTTTTTAAAATAAAATATTAGAGTATTTAAGAGACATTATATTATTTCCTCTAATATTGCAATATCCATATTATAATAATGTACATGTGAATTTAAAAATCAGCTATGTGATCCGTAAATCTGTAACACTCGGAATTGCTGTGATTATTTTAGATGTGTAAGTAAAATTGTGAATGGTTATTTTCTGCTAGTGATGATATTTTTGCCATTAAGACACAGGATAAGGTTGCAGGTTATCAGTAATTCATTCTCTTTTAGTGAAAAAGAATCCACAACGCATTCTAAACAAAGAATGAGCAGAGAATGCATTAAAATGTCTGTGAGAAAGATGTTTCATCTGGTTAAAAATGAAGGGAGAATGGAATCAGAGAGGGAAAAAGTAAGGAGAGTCTAGGAAGATCTACACTTCATACAAACTTTCAACAAAAATAAACTGCACCCATGAAGAAATACATACAAATAGTTCTCATACCTTTTTATCAGCTTGATGGATTTGAAGGCCTCATCCATATCTCCAGCAGTCAGATAGTAGCTGAAGTTGAGCATGGCATCCTGGGTGGTCTTATCACAGTCTCCCAATCCAATGAAATCTCTCATGGGTCTTCTTGCAACCATCTGAGAGACTACTCCTGAGCCAGACTCTGATGCTCCCTTCTCAGCTTCTCCCAGCTAAAAGGAGAAGGTTGACATAGAGATGATCAAGCAGGTTGAAACTTACCCCTTTGTACATGTAATTAATTACATTATTCTCGCCACAGTCCAAGTTTTTTATATCTGCAGGACCATGATCAATAGCAACAATAGAGGCAAAGTTTCAGAACTTCCTAGAAAATGCCAGAAAATATGGAATGTCATAGAAGATATTAGCATATTGCAGTGAACAATCACAGCATGTCAGTGATCGCTGGAGATTGATAATACACCACAGAAATGTAACCTCCTTTTATTACAGTCATTTTATTTATATATATATATATGTATTATAGTAGTACTACTATTACAATAGCAACTATTAAGCTCCCAGATTTCTGAAGATTTCACATAAACATCTCTCCAAGTTTAGTCTCTTCTCAAATATTAGTCTGCTGTTCTGAAAGTTAACTATACAGACCAAATTCTTCTATCCTTGCCTTCATGTTAATCATGAATACTGAAACTCAGGTTCAAACCCTTCCCCTTACAACTGGCAGTTCTAAAGCTTCAGGGACGCTTCTACCACTTACTGAAAGGCAACTCAAAGCAATTCAATCATTATGCAGAAAAACAATAAAGTCTCAATCCTCAGTATCAAATGATCTGTCTAGAGTATAACAAAGCAATTTTCCCAAGGCAGGCACAGAGGAAATCACCTGAGTCACAAAGCATGCCAACCGTTTAGTTACATAAGATTACTAAATTTGATGGTATACAGAAGCCAATAGAAATTGTATTATATTATAATAAAATGGAAATCCTGGGTACAGTAAGACAGAAATCCAAAGCACAAATCTGTTTGACTAGAACTTGAGGAATTTCTGGAACCAGGACAGTAAAGACATAGTGAATAAGGAGACACCCTGGAATGAAACTTGGTCAACAAGGCCTGTTGCATCAACTAGATTTACTGTATTTAAAACAGACTGTGTTCTTATACTAAATTAGGTTTCCCAAATGAATACAAGTGACATAAAAAGTGACTTTGTCATAAAGAGACAACCACCTTCCAAGAAAAGGGAAATGAGAGAGGAGCAGAGTATGAAGAGGACCAAAGCAATGCAGATACTTACAGGTTTATAAACACATCCCCTCCGAAAACGCAACTAATGGCAGCAATAATCCATACAGAGTTAAAAAAAAAGAAAGAAACAATATCAAAGTAAAATAGCATGAGATGATGGAGAAGTGTTAAAAAGAAAGTATCATATTTGACCTTTCAGTTTAAGGGAAAAAGAAAAGTAAACACAGCAAACTCCAAAAGCTCAGTCTGCACAGGAAGACTGACAACAGGCAGTGCTTTGAAGGGGATGAAGTGCAAAGTGCTGGTCTGAATCTGAACATAAGCAGATACAATCTCTCTGTCTAACAGTGCTGCCATACTACATGAGGATTAGAAGCCTCATTAATAATAATTTCCTGCAGGTTTTACAAAACCAAATACATGACTATAGTTAATGGGCTCTGTTACACTCTCCCTACAAGACAGGAACAGAGCAAATCATCATCCTAAGAAGCACCAGGAAACTCAGGTCAGAACTTCACCAGAAACCAATCTAGGTGAAAGGCTGCAGCTCCCCCAGTATGCATGGAATTATGTAGGGTACTATTTACCTGAGATGCAAACAGTTTTGGATTGAAATTCAAGTTTTAGAAGTTAGAGCCTGCATTCTTGGCATTAACAGCACACAGGCACTTGCTGATGGTACAAGATGACTATTCTTGCTCTCTCAGGTACTCCTGGAGATGAAACTTCATTCCAGTAAGGAAGTGGGATGCTTCTGCCAAAGCCAGTATGAAATGTCCTGTCTTACAGCCTACATAAATCTCACACACACAGACACCCCTCTTGTACTTGTAATAGGCAGTGACCAGATAAAGCAGAGTTTTTTCACATCCCTTTTTCAACTGCATTACACTATTTCTCCTACACTTGTACATCATATTCAGTTTACAATGCCCATAAAAAGCCATTTCATTACAAATTCCACAATTCTGCTGAATTCATCTGCATCAGAATTATCTTCATGTCATTTCTACATGCAATGCGTCTCCTGCCATTGGAGTTGCTCTACCTACCCCAAACTCAATTTGGTTAAATTTGATCCCTATACAGTGGAAAGTCTGGGAAGGGAAGGAATTCCTAGAGATTACCTCACCTTTTTTGCAAAGTAATAATGTGGCACCTCTATGCCCAGAAGAACCTGATAGGATGAGGGCAATGGAAAGCTGTCCTGCAGCAAAAGGCCATGCTCTTCAGTGCAGAAGAAAGATATAATCCAAACATCCATCTAGAAAAGGAAGAACAACAGTGTTTTGTTTTTATGCTGCAATATCCTTGTTTCTTTTTATTTTCCATATTCACTTGGCAGAAGCTTCTCTTGGCAATAGTATGAGCTATACACTCAGACACAGCTGCTGGGAGGGCAGAGCCACACACCTCCTCCCTGCAGTGAGCAGACAGCACCTCACTCTGCATTCCAGACTGGTCCTCCTGCACAAGGGACCACCACCTCTGCCTCAGCAACCAGCTTCACCCACCATAAAGAGGGAAGCCCCTGGCCACAGATGGCTGCTTCAGGCATCTCTCTGGGAGATCTGGCTCAGGGCAAAGAAACAGAATCAGAATGGTTTGGGTTGGAAGAGGCTTGAAAAACTATCCAGTTCCAAACCCCTGCCAGGGCAGGGACACCTTCCACTAGAGCAGGTTGCTCCAAGCCCTGTCCAACCTCGCTTTGAACACTTCCAGAGATGGGGCAGCCACAGCTATTTTCAACTTTTTTGAAAAACATGATATTATTCCCATTGTAAGTTCATCAGCTCAATGACTGCTTTGAGTTCCCAGGAAATATATCATCTAAAACATATCATTCAAAAATAGTTCCTCTAGCAGTTTAAGTATTGACCTGACTCAAGTTCAAATTTTTATTTCCAGCAGAAAATTAATCAGACTTCTCCTTTACTAAAGCATAAACAGAGAGTAAAAAGTTCTGTTAGATAAGGGGCCAAGAGTAAGTTGCATTCCTTTTATATCTTTTTTTCAACTTTATTTAGAAACCAAGCGTTTTTAAGTTTTTTACTTGAGGAATATTAGGTTGAACTGTCCTTCTCTTTGCTAGAGGACCCTACCCAGGCCTTTCAAGACATCCCTATCCCATTCCTCCTTTTCACTTTCATCTTCACATGGTTCTTCTAAGCTCATTTTAACCAACAGAAGACACACAGAGCTTTCTGCCTCTAATTTATGAGGTTAGTTTTAAATAAGGCACAACTACAAAAACTTGAGATTATAATGGCATTTCAAATCAACAGAATGTTTATGCAGGATAGGCAGCTCTGTACAGACAGTGGTAAGGAGCAGTACAAACACAGTAACAGGGGAAGAGGGGAAGAATTGTTTGTGTGAGGAAAGAAATCGTTGATTAGATAATTTCTGATTAAAAAAAAAATGGAATCTTCTTTCTAATGTAAAAAAGACCATAACAGATAATTTGTGAAGTCCCATAAAAATGTACAGCATCTCTCCAGAAAAGCAGAAGATGTAAGGGACTGCATGGAAGAGCATATTTCTCTGTTCACCTTAAAGCAGTGTCTCTCTTATTCTATCAAGTTAATTCTTGCTGCTAAAAGTGGACTCAGGATATAAACCCAGCAACTTTTAAAGTTACAAACTCTATATTATCAATCTAGATTATCCTGAAATTCTGTAGTCCAGATACAAACGTGCATTATGGTCATTCCCAAAATTCTATCACAGGTAAAGAAATCCCCTCTTTTCCTACTTCACTGTATGCAAGCCTGGCCCAAACCAGAGAGCTGCCATAGAAGCACTGCCTGAAGCACAGACACCAAACACAGGGGTCATGACTCATTTTTGCACGTCAAAGTGTACTACCCACTCCTACATCCTTAATGAAGCACAAAGGATTTATTACTTGGACAGGAAGAACTCCATGTAAAACAAGATAAAACAATAAAAAAGACCATACTGTGCCCTCAGTCTGGTTTTTCTTTTGGTCTGGAAGTTGGAGGTTGGTTTCAGGAATTGCTTCACATACAAAAAGTCTTGGTTCACTCTGGTCCCAAAATGGCAAGCAGGGATGTGACTGTGCAACTCTGGATACTCCACTACAGACCTACCAAGAGATAAGAAAAAATGTAGAAAGGGAGACAAGTAATTCCAATCCATTCAGTGCACGAGTGTAAATAAAGCTTTAGCCAAGGGATCATTCAGAGTTATTTTTACTCTGTATTAGAACATTACCAGACACATTTTCCTGACTCTTAACATTTTACACATGACAATGACACTTCTAGTTTGCTCTACACTGGCACTGGTGACAAACCATAAAGCATTTTGATAGAAAAAAAGTGGTACTGCCTATAGAAACAGATATAGAACCAAACAGATACAGCAGCAGTGGTGGCTTCTCCCTCCCGGTGCCCCACATGAAGAGATCTTGAGTGACAAACTGACCAAAATTCCCATGCCCTATCTCCCTGCACTGCAGTGGGAAGGAGGGAAGAGCTGTTGGGAAAAGAGGTGTTTTAAGGGCTTATTTTACTTCTCATTATTCCTCCTCTGATTCTGTTAATAATAAATATACTTCATAACTTTAAACCCATCTTGCCCTTACAATGTTTTTCTCCCAGTCCTTATCTCAACTCATGAATCCTTTGTTAATTCTGGTTTTTTTCTTCCCTCCTCTCTGCCCAACTGCAAAGATGAGGGTAAGTGAACAACTCTTGTGGCTGCCTAGCATTTGGCCAGTGTCAAACAACAACACTGGGACCTTCATTTGGCACTCGCTAGCTCTTTTATTGAATAGACAGGGATGCAGCTTGATGGATGTACAATTCACCAGGGTTAATTAGTTCTTAGAAATAAATAATTGAATTCATACAAGCTCCTTCCCAAGACAGAGGAATGTCAGAATCAAGTTGTACTTGTCTTCACAGGGCAGATTTCCATCTTAAATCCACCATTAACACTTCCTGAAGTAAAAGCTCCTTACTTGCCCATGTCTTGTCCAGCAGAAAGGTTCTTTCTACCACCTCCCTGTTCAGCCTTGAAATCAAATAGCGTAACTTGGTCCATTTCAACAATCATAGAAACAGATCTTGGAATCGATGTTCCCATCTGCCTACAAGAGAGGAAAAAAAGATGAATGCAGTCAAAAAGAATAGGTATGTTTATCCCATCTGCTCCATGCTCTCCAGCTTCCTTCTCCACTGGTCATCACAAAAGGTCATTCTTACTAAGAAATACGAGAAAATTCCTGGCTGTTTTTCTATTCCAACAAGGTCAGCCTTGGATTTCTTTGAAATGCTACAAAGCAGCTTTGGTAACTAAAATATTCCTTTTCTGGATTGCTCCCACAACAGTACAGAGCCTTAAGACGACCTTAATAATGCTGGGACAAAAACATTCATTACACGACTGATACACTGCCTGGACCCGGGCAGGTTTATTTCTGGGAAGTGATTCTTGTGTGCTCAGTAATCTTGACCCCACCAGTCCATGGACCAATGGACAAGCCCCAGACTGTGAGTGAAGAGCTGTGCCTCACCCTGTTGACAAGGATGCTGACTTTGCTGCCATTAGCATTGCACTTCACAGACATAATGTCTCCGCAGCCAGGGAGTAGCTTGGATAAACTCTTGCTGTTTGCAGTGCACTTTGCCTCTCTGTGGGAAGGAATAAAACTTCAATTATATGGTGGCAAGCAACTGGCAATATGCATCAGCCAAAACATTTAGCAATTATGGTAAGACTTTAAAAGCAAACTATTTTGACTGTATGACAGCACTGCCCCAGATTCCCTGCTTCCTCTCCAGAGATTGCTGCCACTTGCATTTCTTTCAGGAGTAAATAGCAGACACTCCTCAATGAAACAGCAAGAATAAATATCAGTGCTTCTACAGGATCCCAAACGTGGCTATAGAGCAAGAACATCTGACCATAATTCTGAATTCAGAGGCCTGCTTTTCCTACAGAAGTAAGCTGAACAGTACCTTGATGTTGAGTAGAGCCATCACATGAAAGTTCTGTGTATGGAAAGCATACTGTGGAGCAGGAGTAAAAAAATGCCACTGGGGGCCATATTTATATAATTTATTGTCTCAAATAATCTTATTGCTGGTAATAGATACAAACCCAGTAATGAGTTCTAGGTTAACTTTCTCCACAGATTCATTGAAACAAGTTGCTGACTTATGATAGGATACAAGACCTGGTTTTATTTCAGCTCTTTTAAGATTCAAGTCTTGTTCAAGTTATCAAAAGAAACATAGGACACCCTTAACTTGATCTTTGATAAATTCTCCACACACTTTCAAAGGCACTTTTAAAGGCACAAATACCCCTCACAGCATCCTCTTATTATAATAACAATAATAATCATCATCAATCCATGACTTGCCCAATTATTCCAGGGTTCCTCCCTTGCTTGGAAATATGCCATCAGTTCACAGAGCTGCATGTATTGTCTCAAGATTCAAGGGACTGTTGCTTCTCATCAAATCGAAGGCAACTAAGATTCCTCACAAAATACACGCTTAACTACAAACAGATTATTTTAAAAGCCCTCATACCTGCGTGAGAGATCAAAGATTTTGAAGTGAGCCAGGTCAGTTCCCACAGCCAGGAAATTCCCACAGACATCCAGGAGGCAAGGATTCCCCTCTGCTTCAGAGACACCCAGCAGCTGTTTAACTGTGCCCTGGGAAGAAATGTGTAACATCAGGTTTGCGTGGCCACTGCCTCATTAGAAGGGACTTATTTTGCCACCAAATTGAGTCAGGAATTGCTGAACTTCTGTATTAGTTGAATCATTCCAAGCAAATTGGAGAAACAAACACCACAAACGCAATCTGGGTTTCAGGTGTGTATATACCTCAAAAAAGTCTAAATTTAAAGGCATCCTTCTGCAATAATTTCCTCTTTAGTAACACAACCTTTACCATGTGAAGACACACAACTACCAAGTCCCAGAAGGTCCTTAAATACACAGCTGGAGTTAATAGATTTAGAACGACCATGCAGTTTACTTTTACCCCATCTTTGAAAACAACAAGGCCCATTTGTCCCTTCATGGTTCTCCAGCCCTCACCTGCCAGGTGCGGACCTGGATCCGATACGGCTCCACTGTGTACAGATTTTCCTCCATGAACACACAGAACTGGAGAGTCACAAAGGAAAGAGCCTGGAACAACCACAACAAAGCCATCATTACAATAAATATGTTCTGCAAAAAGAAAAAAACAGTAACTTGCAGCAAAAATTTACACTATCTTGCACCAAATCCCTTTTTCAATCTGTCAGTCACTCTGGAATTTCCATCTCTTGGTGTTTTAGCCTTCTTCCATACTGCCACTACATTTAAAAGCTGGAGCTCCTCCCCTTGTAAACTGGTGTTGGTACACTGTTCCACAGAAACAAGTGAGGGGAAGGGCAAAGAGTTGATATGGGGAGTGAAAGAAAGGAAAAAAAAGGTGCAGTGTGAGATTCCAGTAAGAGAAAATCACTTTTCCCTTCAGTGAACTGCTACCAAAGAGGAATAACAGAATCTCTGTCAGAACCATGGTTCTGCAACAACTTCAGAAGCGGTGTAGATCATTAGGACCTTGGTGGTAATAAAGTAACAATTCAGCATGGAAAGTTAAAAACATATATCAGTAAATATAGACAACCAGAAAACATCTAATGATTCTTAAAACACAAATCCCAACATTTAGGATGGAATTCTACATCACTTATTCTCAAGGCAGAAATATTTAGGGAAAATTAATAATTTAAAAAGCTAATTTACTCTACTTGACACTATATACAGCAATTTATGGGACAACTTCTCCTGAGAGCTGGGACAAAAAGCCTCCTTCCCAGTTCCTATGTGAGTGCTATGTAACCTTGATTACACTTTCTCAAAGCATTCAACAGCCATTACCATGTCTTATCTGTAAGGGCAAAAAGGAGTCATGGCTACAAAAGCAGGAAAAAATTGCTCTTCTTGATCAACATCAACGGTGTACTTAAAAAATATAAAAGAAATAGTTCTAGCTTCACACAGTGTTTTGTGCAAGGCCCGGTATAATGTAATTTAGCTACATCAGCTTCTCAAGCCCTGAGGGTTTTTTCCAGTATAAGAAGGTGTCTCTGCCTGTGGCAGAGGGGTTGGAATAAGATGTGCTTTAAAGTCCTGTCCAACCCAAACTGTTCCGTGATTCTATCATTACAGTGCATCAGCTACCTGAATAAAAATATAACTTTGGAAGAAAAGAAGCATTCCCACTCTCACACAACGTTTTTAAGTCATACCTGCACTTCTAAAGGTATCTCCTGAGCACTCAAAGACAGCCACTTGCTTCCCATTCCAGAACACTACAGCGTCCTAAAACAAACAAACAAACAAACAAACAAAAAAAACATATATATTTAGTTCCTTTTGGAAACATGCAGGAATTCATGCAATAACATAGCAAGGACTTGCCCCTAATAGCCACCAGTTACTAGTTCCTCTAGACATTGGGTTTGAAGGCTTTTAGGAGCCCAGAAGTTCTCTTGGTTCTGGTGAGCACCCCTAGAGAATTCCTGAGTCCCTGTTCTATCTTAAAAAAAAAGCAGCTCCACCACAGCACCACTGCTACTGTCACAACAATACCTTCACAACATACTACATTGAATATTAAAAAATAGTTTGGTCTCTATAAACCTAACTAGGCACTGATTAGGCAAATAATTGGAAAATAAACCCCCAACAGATTCACCTTAGTGGCAAAGACTCCATTAGCATTCATATCAACACGAAGGCTGCAGGTGGTTCCTGTGCTGAAGATCGTCACATTGAAGAGGTTGGGAGACACCTGTACCACAGCCAGCTGCTGATGAAAATGTGCCAACATGGCCTGCTCACTGAGAATCACCACAGAGCTGATGTTGTTCACTGCCAGCAGGTTTCTTCGGGACCCCCACTGTACATAATGTGAAAAGAAAAAACACTTATTTGATCTCTGGTCTTGAACTGTCAACAGCAATGTCCCAAGAGAAATAACATGGGTAAGACAGAACCAAATATTTTTATACATACATGAAGTCCTACTATCTAAATACAAATTGTGGTACACAGGGGTTCAGGCTGGAAGGGCCAGCTTGCTTAGTGGAACCCATGTATTAACTAACTCTGTAGTCTTTGCTAATGCAGATCCCACTGCTTGAAGGTCCTGCCTCCTGTTTGCCTTCAATGTTGCTTTTAACAGTCCATTAAAAACAGGGTCCACTGCTTAAAAACAGTCCACTGCTCAACCTCCCCAGCAGCTGGTGCATGGTAACAAATGTGGTATGCCCACTAAATACCATGTTCTCTCACCCAGGTGTTTGTAAGGCTAGTCTTGAAAGGAGTCCCATTGTCAGACTCAGTTCTCAGGGGTGCCATCACTCCAGAGGACCTGCTTCTCAAGACCCAGGACAGTGTTCCAGGCAGCAACACGAGGCACAGGGTAGATCTCCAACTATCCCATGGTGGGCTTCTATGCACACGTGGCCCTTGTCTTGGCAGGTTTTGAGGCAGTGTGATGTAATTGATCTGCCAGGCCTCCCCATACTTATAATGGGCCACCATACCATAGGGGCTTCACTGCTGAGGTGGCAATTGGTACTTGCTGTTCTCCTACCTTCAAAGTCCTAACCACAGAAGGATTTTCTGAGAATCTAGGCAAGGTATTTAGCTGCCTAATTCTGTCTCCACAGCATCAATTCCAAAAGCCTATCAATGTCCTACTGGGTTTTTGAAGTGTCTGTTCTTAAGATACTCAATGCCCAGAATATATGGAGCATCTGGGCCAGTAACAATGGGGTGCTTCTGCCACTTCTTCCCAGTCAAGCTCACTTCAGCTTCCAACACCCTCAGCTCTTGAGAACACCCTGTCACCCCAGAAATGGTGACCCCACAAACATCCTGGTGGCATTAACATACATTGAGCATCAGTGTCAACTAAAGCCTTGTGTTCTTGTGGGTTTGACATGCCAGGCCATCAGATCCACACAGTGCAGTAGACATGGTTGTGACCCAGTGCCTCTACCTCGTGAGATGCAGGACCCTCTAATACTAGTTCTTGTGAATACATATGGGAGGTACCTTCCAGTGGGTTAGATCCTTGCCCATGGGAAACTAGCACTGCACTCATTCTCACTGAATTCCTTTCTCCTTCAGCTCTTGTATTCAGGCTTGCCAGGACACAAGTAGGTTTCCTGTCCCACTGTCTCATGTCTTCTCCGTGGTTGAGTAGGAAATATCACAAGTCAGTTTGTGGGGCATAACCACCCTCCCTGTCTGGGGGGCATCTGGCTCTGACTTCAAGGGTTCTGGCTGGCACTGGTGCCATATCTGCTAAACATCCCTCCCTGAGTGTATTTCCACTCAACACCCTTGGGCCTAACACTGGTCACCAATGAATGTCTTGGTTTAAAGACATGTGCCTGCCACGGAAAGCAGGAACCTTTCTGGAAGAGAAAGATGCCCACCCCCCTCCAGTTATTATAATTTCAAAAATGAAGAGCTTCCAGGAAAAACAATGGGAACAGGAATAACAGTATTTACTAGAAAATAAATGTACAAACAGAACAAACAAAGAAGAACAAAACCCCAATGGCCATTTTCCCTTGGGTGTAGTTACGGCCGCAGGCGGCAGGGGGCACTGTTGGCAGGGCGGAGGGGCCGTTTCTGGGCGGGGCCCCGTCACCTGAAACGGGCTCGAAAGGGAAACACACCTGGGTCTGCTGGCAGATGTGACACACTTATACACAATCACACTTATACTTCCTATAGCCTGGGCCCTTCGTTATTGAAGCTGGTTAATAAAACGCTTGGATTCTCCATTTCCACAGCACTTCAGTTCTGTGCAGGTAGTGTAGTGTTACAGACCCTCACTCTATACCAACACAGAGCAAGCAAATGCCACTGCTTTCTAAATACTTTCCACTCTTATAAGAAAAGAGAGTAACAGCAAATATAAAATTACTTTCTCTTGAAAGTCACCAGATGTATTTTTCTTTCCTTATTAAAAAAATGGGGATTGTTCTCACATATGAAGCAGAGCAACAGAATGATACAGAGTAAACACAAACACACAAAATTTGAAAAAAACTTATAATGTGGTATAAAACCTAACAACCAAAGAGCTGGAGAACCTAAAGCACAAGCTTTGCCTTTTAGCAGAAAGCTGGTGGCAAAAAAGTAGTTCATTATTATAAAACTTCTAAAACTTAAATTTATGATTGTTTACACTCACCATTTCTCTTCTGTGTATAACAAAATGGTATTAGGCATAGAATAACAGTGTTTAATGTCATTGTGACAAATGAAAATATTCCAAATAAACAAAAATGCTGCATCCTAACACTTAACAGACAATATGTTAAATATATTGCATTCCTTTCTAGATGGCACATCTCACCAAAGAATATTTGGTTGTAAACATATCTTTTATTTTTACAACTACCAGTGAGATGAAACTATACATTAAGAAAGTGACAAATAGAAAAAAAAATTAATAAAATCATGCAGTCAGATTTTCTAGCTTTTTAAATAAATTTATGTAAAATTCACACTCCTGATAATATTTTTTTTCAGAAAATAATTTCAGGAGCTGAACCCAAAGGTTTTGCCAGAGAGCTATATGATGGAGAGACTAGCTACAAACAGGGAGTATTTCTGTCCATTTCGATTTTAAAAGATACTTGATTCTAAGGAGTTTTCCTCCTACTTCTGAAGGTGGACCAGCCTCTGCTGGAACACATATTTGTATGATAGAGATCATGTTCATCTGTTTCACAAAGATGGTCTATTCATCTAAGGTTTGTGAAATCCCACTAACATTCAAGGAGCCTCTTTCTTACCTTTATCTGAGTGACATTTCCTTCAAGTTCTGTAGATGCCTGGAATTTCCACTTTCTCCTTGCCCTCCGAAGCCCATGTACTCTGATCAGATCCTGCTGCTTTCTTCCACATTGCTACTCTCCCCTTGCTAGTTCCAGCTGCCAAGATACCTGCCATTCACAAACACTTCAGGCATTTCATCTTGGACTTCAGAAAAACAAACCCACATCACACAATGCAGCAGGCAGCAAACTCTGGTTCTTGGCTACTGAGAAGCCACTTTCCAGCAGCATTTCTCTCCTCACTGCAAACCAACATCCTAGTCCTATACAGGGTAACTTTTCTGGAGAAACAATGGGAGAAGTTCCACATGGCAAGGTCCATCTTCTAAGCTAACAGATGAAGTGATTTTTAAATGTATCAGACAATTACTCAATTTTAAACTTTTCTTAGAATACAGAACTATTGACTATCCTAAGCTGGAAGAGATCCCAAGGGTCATCCAGTCCAGCTCCCAGCCCTGCACAGGACAGTCCCAGGAATCCCAACATGTGCGTGAGAGTGTTGTCCAAACACTTGTATACCTCTGGCAGCCTTGGGGTCATCCCCACTTCCCTGGGGAGCCTGCTCAGTGCCTGATCACCCTCTGGGGAAAGAAACATTTCCTGATAGCCATCTAACCCTCCTCTGGCTGGACCCAGCTATGGCTTTTCCCTTGGGTCCTGTCACAAACACCAGAGGTCAGATCTGCCCTTGTGCTAAGGCTGCCCTACGGATGCTCCCCTCAGTCTCTTCTCCAGGATGAACAAACCAAGTGACCTCAGCCATTCTCCTATGGCTTGTGTTTTTTTTTAAATAGCTAGTTCTGTAGTCCCTTTGCTCAATCAACTACTGAAAACCACTGCAGCAGGCACCAGCTGTGCCTACACTAGCAAACAAGGTGGAGCCCAGGAGCAGCTCTGCAGAAAGGATCTGTTGTAAGGACCTGGCACATGTACAATACTTGCCACCAAGCTCTATTTTGCATTAGTTGTAGTGCAGGCTCGTAGACAGAATGCCCAAAACATGTTGGAGTGCATTAGGTGTACTTCTAGTCACTTCTCTGACACCTTCTGTGTCAAAGGGAACCCAGCTCATGCGCCATGAGACAACTTGTTGGGGGTTAGGTTTGTTCTTTTTTTTTTTTTACTGAAAGAATTACATACTGAAAGTATTACAGGGCCCAGAAGGCCTGAGGTTTGACAAGGTTTAGGACCAGAGATTGCAGCTGCTCTGTTATTTCTCACCTTTAGCACTGCAGTAAGACACACAGTTAATACATTCTTCCCCCTCAAAGCCAAATTGCACATCTAGGGAGAGCACATAGTTTTCATCTCGATCCAAATCCCAGAACCTAAGGCACACAAAACAAGAATGTTAATGCTTGTGTTCTTGCCAAACAATCAATAGGATGCTGTACATGACATTAATTTACTATTTCCACAATACCTAGATAACTTAGTTTTTAAAATTAAATTTTCAGCAGCTGCCTCTAGAGTGTGAATTTCTTAAACTCCTTCCTTTGGCTTTGACTTTTTAATCTGCAGCATGTTTAGGGATATTAGCCTATGAAGAAGGAAATCAGAAGCAAGTGCAGCTTTAAAAAAAAAGAAAAAGAAGTGAGGGCTAGTTTCAATTTTCTCCTCTCTAATTATGCTTCCTCCTCTATTTTAAGAATATTCCTGGGTTAGCCCGTAGTCCTTCAGATTCCAAATTTATTTTCTAGAACTAAATATTGCCATGAAACCATTCCTTCTTGATACTTCGTGTTTATTGCATTCTCACAAAATTAACAAAATATTCTGTCTGACAGTAGCAGACAGAGGCTCAATAAAGAAGAATACTGATATTAATGGAACACTTCCACCCTGCTATGGTTCACTTTGGACCACCGTGACCAAAAGGTTAGAGGAAGAAGTAGAGCAAGTCATAGTAAAGACAAAGAAGAAAAGATTGCAAAACAGGTAAAACTACAGACCACAGTAACATAACAGCATGGCAAAGTAACATACTTTAAAGGATTATGGACAGAAGTTATTTAAATACTTGTCTTATACTACAGCAAAAGAAACGTCCTGAAAGTAAGCACTTTTTTCTGGTTGCTGATACTATGAGTATCCTAAGGATCAGACAGTAACATTGGCAAGAACAGCAAAGCAGCTGTATTTTCATGCCAACCGCCCAGCAGGATTTATTTTCAGAAGAAATCAGTAATAGCACTCAAGGAAGGAACAGAGTAGGTAGCACTGCCTGACAAAATAAAATACGTAGAAAGAAAGCAAACCATACCAAATTAGTTTCTGTTCTTGAGAATTTTTTTTTTTTTAATTTCTCTACTTGTTTTGGCAAACAAAATTAGGAAATGTTGGGAATTTTTCATTATAGGTAAAAAAACCTCAACCAACATTTCAGCAAAATATTCAGTTCATTACAGTCTGTAAGTTTTAGCTGGCCCTTCTCGGGGCAGCCAGAACAGCTTTCATTCTTACCTGATGACTGTCTCACCTAGTGCTGTAACAATCAGACTATGGTCTATTAAAATCATGTCTGCTGAATGACCAGTCTTCCCACTCAACTTCACCTGTTAACCATAAGCAAATAAATACATTTACAGAAGGTGTGAGGAGCACACTGAAGGACACTAAGCATCTGAACTGCACAACTCGGCTAAAAAGTAAAAACATGAAAATAACTAGACCAACTGTCAATTGACACACATATTCAGACAATTCAGACAATGATCACCATAAAATGCATCAAGGCTGCACACAAAAATTTCATAAAACAAACCTTGTAGTGGGTTAATTAAGTAGATAAGGAGCAGTATTTTACTCTGGCACCAATGGCAAACAGATCCCCTGAAAGCTGGGCCATTGAAGACATGGCACTGCAGCCCCACTGGGCTCAGCTCCACACAAGTGCCTTCACCGTTGCTTCTACCACTCCACCATACTGGGGTTTGATCCTGGAGGTCATTGCCACTTCCCTGCAATTCTGCTGCACTCCTTTGGCCTTGGCTTGGCTGGACAGGGCACGGCTGGACTGGGGGCCTCCCCTGTCCCCTGCCTGCAGCCTCCCTGCTGGTGCTGCCATTCAGCACACTGCAGCTCTGTATTCTGCTGCTTTCCTCCCAGCACCATGCTCCACAGCTGTGTCCCAGAGAGAACAGGAGAGTGTGGATGCCAAGGGCAGAAGGTACAGTCTGCAGGGCTGATGTCAACAACCTTCCCATGAGAGAGAGCACGGCAGAATGGTGCCCATTTCTGGGGTGTGCATTTTCTCCCCAAAACCAGGGATAATATAGGGGATATAGAATAACTTAGCTGCACCTACATGGTGCCAAGCACTGCCCACCTCTGCAACCAGGACAACTGCAATTTCCAATTTTTCTCTAATTCACTAAGAAACTGAAATTAAGTGTGAAAGAATTATGATACGGTCAAAATGAAAATAAATATGAAAATCAGGAAGACAAGATGAAAACCATCTTTCCAAGTTCAGTAACACATCACTATTCCACTTCTAGATGAGCTATTTTTGTTCCTTCATCAACATATTTTCTGAGAAACAAATATGAGAGTTGATTAATTTGAAAGCAAAATAGTGACAATCCGAAAAACAACAACAACAAAAAAAACCTTATAAAGATTGCAACTTTACCCTGTAGTATGACTCTCACCTTCATGAGCTCTTCTGCCTCTCCCTCAGGAGAAACTGCGTGTAAGGACAACTGCAGATTCTCTGTTATTACAAGTAAAACATCTCTTTCCTCTAGCAACAGGAGCTTTCGGACCAGACTGTCTGCGGACAAGACCTGCCTTGTCTTCCCTTTCTCATTCACACAGTGCACAGAACCTGTAGCAAAAATAAACAAGGTGCAGACTTTAGTCGACAGCTTTTAGCTACAAAAGCCAAAGTTGATGCTTTCTAACTTAATAAAACATTCCCCATGTGCTGAGAAGGTAAAATAACAAAAATTCTTTCATTTTCTAGTTTGCCTCAGGGTAGAGACCACCACAGCTGACCAGAGCAATAAACCAGAGCATATTTTTCCCCCTTTAGAAAATCCAAAAGGAAATACTTTAAATAATTTTAAACTGCATGTAAACAGACTCTTTTATATAGTGTTTGGTCATTTAAAGCAACACCTCTCCACGTTTCTTACAAGTAAACAACAAGTTAGAAAAAGATCAGCTGCTAACGGTTTTCTACCTTAACAAGTTTTCACCTTTCAAGGATTGTTTTGATTCCTCCTTATGATTTCCCAGGCCAGTGTGAGAGAATTCTGTACCTGGCTTTCCCACAGGCCCAAGCTACTGCCTGAAGCCTAGAAACCTATGTTCTGACCACTGTCAGTTCCCACACAAACCAACCCAAGCAATGAGGCTGCATCCAAGGAACAGTCAGCATCATCTGATCGAAATTGGAGAACTATGACAAGGAGGCTGTCTTAGGGTGACTTTATGATTATTTATCTCCTCCTATCGTCTGCTTTATGCCCAGATACTGGTCCTGTAACTTTAAGCTAGGTCTGGGAGATGGGGGGAAGCCAGGGGAATTCTTTCAGCGGTTTGTGTTCAAACACATATACTCCCCTCAGTCTTTCTCAGGAGAGAGAAAGAGAGTTAAATTCTTTTGCTTTTAGCTAGCTTCTTTTTGTCAGCTGAGGCAAGTTTTTCCCAAGACTGTGGCTTCTTTTTCTAGAACTGTTCAGCTTTGCTCCAGTCTGAAAAAGCAGACCATCACTGGGAGCCCCACACTGTGGCCAAGCAGGGCGAGGCTGCAGGGATGTCACATCCTGGCTCTGGACCTCTAGAGAAGCCAAGTAGGACTCTAAAATCCAATGGCTTTCCCTGCAAGGAGAAGGTTTTAATATCTAACATTATTCATTCTTGTTCCCATGCCTGCGTGCATTCTCTGTGTTAAATAAACAGTTTTTCTCACTTTCCTCCGAGAAATTCCTTTTGTTTGATGGGGAGAGGGCGTGCCACAAACCTGCCTTTTTTTCAAAGGCGATGCCCCTTTCAGAACATTTCCTCCTGACTTGTCTCAAACCAATACAGAGGCCTAAGCCCAGGACACAAGAGCCTGCCCCTAGATGAGGCTCTGCACCACCACAGCAGTGGTTTTGAATGTGAGGACAGAATGGGCACAGCTTCTCAAAGCTTTTCGCCTTGTACCTTTATGGAGCACCTTGTGTCCGTTTTCTATTGAAATGGTACCTTTCTAGTAAAGAGGCTTGTTTTCACACATTAAAAGAACGTACAGTCTCCTGCTCTGTAAACCAACCATGCAGCTGGCCCATGCCACTTCTGCAAGCTCTACTGGTGGTGTACTGGTGTAAACAAGGCATGTAAGTTTTGGCAGAACACTGATTCAAATTGCAATGGAACTGCAGAAACAACATAACTGAAATGTTTTCTGAGCAGCTAACACTTGAATCAAGAGGATTACTTCAATCACTTAGCAGAAACATCTATTATGCAACTTCTCACACACATTCTGGCTCCAGTTCAGAGAGAGCAAGTTACACCACAAAAAGAACTGGGGCAGGAAGAAGATTAGCTTAGAGCGAACTAATACCCAGAAGACTAAAACAGATAGGAAAAGTAAGGGAAGAGTAAAAGCAAGGAAGAGGAAAATGCAGAGAAGAAACAATATTAGGGAGAAAACTAACAAAACAGATTCTCAGAATTTTTTTGTTCTGTAAGACTGAAGCACCATTTCAAAGCATGAGAAAAAAATGAAAAGCAAATTCATAATTTAAGAGGTATGTTTTAGCAGAATTTGCCTGTTTATAGAGATAAAAACCTACAATACATGCATTATTTTGAAGCTTTGCACAAAAGCTAATTTTATCTACACTTGTGTGTTAGAGATTGTTTTCCTCATACTCACTTCTTCAGGAACCTGACTAACCCAGTACCTCTGATGTCCTTGTAAACAAGACCACCCTGATAAAATTTCAGTAATTTTATTCATTTCTTACCAAACATTCTACAGCTCCTATGAATACTCTACCCCACTGAATATATGAATATGAGGGATATATAAATATACCCCACATGTCAGATGTATGGAAAAAAGACTATCCTGCACTGAGCTATTTCGAAGCACTAAGGAAACAACATCCCAGCCAAATGGAGAAGTGGCTTTGCTCTTACCATCTGTCAAAGTGATAAAGAAGGAGAGTCCTTCCTGGACTGCCATTTTCAGAGGTGGTCCTATTCCAGCTTTCTTCCAGTTAAACATATCCAAGGCTTTTTCATCACCATTCACAGCTGCTTTTGCCAGCTGCACAAAGTCCCTGCAAAGAGAGATACTTCATTCCCAATTCTTCTCATAACAGAGTAATTTCAGTCTCAAAGAATGGAGTAGTTAATAAAGCATCAATATTTATTTATAAAAAGAATAAAGATGTTTCATACACTGATTGAAAAAAGATAAACTCAAAAATATACAAAACAAAATTTCAATATTAGTTTTCATTTGCATTGTTTCACCTTTTTTTTTCAAAATGCATCACTATTTTTTAAACACATGATTTATTTTTGTTTCACAGAGATGTGGAACAGAAAAGCCCAGACAAGGAAAACTCTTCTTTTTTACTACAGCTGCTTCTTATTTCTTGCTTGGACAGGAAAGAGATAATGTTTAAGAACTGACTTTGAATTTAATTATTTTGACAATAATACAATGATAACTGTGTTTCCAGTGTGTTTATGGCTTTCCACAATCAGCAATATTGCTAATTAGAAGAACTAAGACAGAAGAGCCAACAGCACCAGACAGAAGATGCAGAGAAGAGAAAGAAGATCAGCTGCTGCACACAGGACACAGAGCCAGCTACCAGAGTGGGAGAAGGGCTTGGAAATACAGGGCTCTTGGGAGAAGAACATTTTTTAATAGACTTAAAAATGGTACACTTGTGGGTAGGACTTTCTGTGGAACGAGATAAAGACCTGCAGAGCCCTGACAAGGCCAATACTCACTCGGCAGGAGCGGGCGGCCGAAACACACAGTGACACAAGCACTTCCCATAGTCCTGCTTGACGAGGGCAGGACCCTGGACTCTGCCTCGATGGTCCACTCTCCAAAGAAACAAGACCCCGTGCTACAAAAAGACAAGTTAATTCATTACCCTTTGCACACAGATGAGAATCCAGACTCAATGAAGTAATCTCAGTTTGCATAAATGTATTGTCTCATCATGGCTAAGGTCTCAGCTCAGATGGAGATGTGTCCATCTTTTGCCTGGGCAGAGCTTTCTCCTTTCTAATAAAAAAGATGATAAATTTTCTTTTTACTCAGTTTTGAATTTCTGCATTTCTGTCAAATGCAGCAGCAGAACTTTACAAACAATTAATTAAATTAAGTTTTTCTCTGAATAAGAATTCTGACACATAGGTAAGAGCAGAACTGAAATTCTTCAGCAAGCTCAAGTTTGTATCAGGGAAAACACAGGAAAAAAACCCCTTTTTTTCTTCATTGGCTGACTTGGGAACTGGCAAAATCAGAATACTTAATCCTGAATATTCAATAGTTACTTTCTCACCTAACTTTATAAAAGGGCAACCAGCTCATCAAGAAATAGTGTCACATTTCCCAGCACAATCAATTTGACACAATTTTAAGGCATTAATAAATGCAGAAAAAGATACATGGGTTTCCTGTGAGCAGTGCCCTGCACTCACTATGGATGAATATGTTGTAGCTGGAATTTCTTTTTCAACATCTAGCCTTTATTCCTGAGTCTGCCATAAAATTTGTGCATGGACAGGAGCAAAGGAATTCAGGTTGTCTATACCTCAATTAGTCCATGTCTGAAATAGCCTTAAACCTTCATCAGCGCTCAGCATTCACTGAGATCCAACGCACTTTTGCTTGAAGAAAAATTATACAACAGCAATTCTCTAATTGTAGAAAAAGTTATAACAATAGCATTTGATTTTATTCCCGAATTTTTACCTAAGGAAAGGAAATTTCTCTCCCACACAACTCTCCCTTCCCCATGGATCTCCATTCCATGCTCTTTTCCCATTACAGACGTTCCAAGACTGTGTTCCACATCAAACCCATGTGTCATTTCAGCTACTCACCCCGTCCCCAGATGCAAGGCAGGTACCACTTGTACTCCAGCTGAGGACTGTGATTTTGGCGCTGTGACTTGGAGGTACAGTGTGCTGCTCCTTGTCTTGTTTGTTCAGTATCAGAACTTCTCCTGTTTCCCATCCTGATGCCAGAATGGGCCTGGAAGGGTGCCAGGCAAGTAACGTGACCTGAAAGCTTCTCTCAACATGGGACTCAGGCACATGTTCTCCCTGCAAACAGAAATCAGTGTCAGTCCAGTCTAATGGAAACTCAGCAATTAAACCTTCAGTTTCACAGTCCAGTCAATATCAAGCTTCCTCTCCCATACAAAGGATATAAGAAGGCTTTGAGCACATTTCAAGGTAAAAAAAATTCCAGCTATAGAAAAATAATAAAGTATATCACTAAGGGCATAGAATAATCTAATGCTTCAACAGCCCTTGAAGGCAGATCCTCCTTTGGACACAGTTTGCAATAGTATTTCATGCAAATAATTTAAACTCTCTAAATATTTATTTTTCCATTTGTTAAACTTGGATGACAATTTTTCAGAACACACTTTGAAAAGTACACATTTTTAGGCTATTGCATTAACAGACTTACATGTTTCAGTAAGTCTGCTGCTAGATACATTTAGTACTACTTCCCTAAAAATTATGCGACCCAAAGTCTTACACCAAGCTTTCAAGTAAATGTTAGAGTGTGCAAAAGAAATATCTGCCTACAGGCAGAAAACCAGTTCAGTCTTGAGGTGGCAGAATGATTTGTTCAATTTCCATTTCTTAATATGTTCTATTCACTCAAGAGTTAAAAAGCAGCAGCAGCATGTGTTCATTTACTTATAAGCCTGAAATTCTCAACTATGAGAAGCAAAACACAAATCAGTAACCATCACAAAAAAAATACTTATAGGCTATAAACATCAAATTTCAAATGAAAGATCAATTTCATTTATAAAGATCTTTTTTAAAAACATATAGTGAGTGGCTGATGAATCTATTGTGTTCAAGACAGCACAGGACATAGACAGTAACTAAAACTCAGAGAGATTTTAGGAGGATAAGTAAGCCTGCAAAAATAGAGATTAAAAATGTGATGTTTTAAATTAGGACAATAAAGGTTGCTGAGAGAAGCTGTGACTTCCCACACATGACTCACTTCTCTGGAAGTGTTTAAGGCCAGGTTGGATGGGGCTTGGAGCAGCCTAGTCTATGGAAGGTGCCCCTCCTCATGGAAGGTGGTTAGGACAAGATGGTCTTAAAGTTCACTTCCAATCTGCACCATCCTGCGATTCTGTGACTCTACATCGAGACCAAAAGCAAAGCTGTTGATTTTTCACCTGTTCCAGGTAGATGTCCACACAGCCCCCAGCTGCTGTGCTGATGGAAGCAACTGCCAGGAGTGGATGAAGTGGGTGCCAGGCTATATGGGAAGGGGAGGCAACGGAGTCAGGAGCATCTGTTCGATGATCCACGTACACAGCCATAACAACAGGAGCTGTCAAAGACTGCACACCTGTACCAGGAAAACAAACATCTCTATCAGGTATGCTTATGGAGATAATACATAGACACTACATATATGCTATATTAATTTATGTACCATATATAATGACATGCAGGGTTAAGACATAGGGGGAAAATAAAACTACAGCATCATCTTGTTGCACACACTACACTAATATGAGAGAAGTCATACTGGCATTTTAAAAAAATGGCAGAACACTGAGCCTCATACTCTAGATTCACAGCATACATAGGCCAGTACCAGTCCCTCACCAGTGGCAAGTGCTGGCCTAGTTTAAAGGACTCTGAAATAACTCAGAATTAACCAGAAAGTTATTTCCAGTACTTCACATCCAAAGATGTTAATTAATGTACACACTGCACTCTTTTATAAGGTCTTATGTCTGGGCTTTCAAATTAAGTTTCAACAGTTGTCACCACTTTGGAGCTTGTACTGTTGAAATTGCACTATCTGCCATGTACATTGGAACTGTCACCAATATTTGAATGAAAAAATAAGTACTGGATTCCTAAAATACTAGAAGGCCACAGTGATGTGTTCACAAAGCCTTGTCTTCTCCAGGCTAAATACCCACAGCTCTTGAGCCTATCTCCAGAGCAGAGGGGCTGCAAACCTTGGAGCATCTCTGTGGCCTCCCCTGGACTCTCTCCACCAGCTCCATCTCTTTCCTGTGCTGGAGCCCCAGAGCTGGACATACACCTGAAGGTCTCACCTGAGCAAGGCAGAGGGACAGAATTCCCCCTTCTCTGCTGCCCACGGTGTGAGGATAGGGACAGGGAGATATCTGGGCTGCCATTGTGCCTTGCCAGGTCATTTCCAGTCTTTCATCCACCAATACCCCAAGTCTTCTCAGGGCTGCTCTCAATCTGTTAATCCTTCAAACTGTACTGGTAATGGAGATTGCCTCAACCTGGTGCAGAACTTTGCACATGGCCTTGTTGAACTTCATGAGGTTCACAGAGGTGAACACTACAGATATTAATGACTGCAAATGACAGCAGGGAGCCATAACATATGTACATATTTCACAGAACAGTCATCAACGTTTAGGGAAAAAATGCTCTTCTGTCTTCCGGGACGATACTTAAACTGTTTTTACGCTCTGTCACAGTGTTACCAACACATTTAAGCGAGGTTGATAGCAACTTGGTCTGCTGTAGCTGTGGACTCACCAGCCCCCAGCCACCACACACATTGTGAAAGCAGTCTGTCAGAGCGGCCTTAACAGGACTCTCTGACAAGACTCAACAGTTACCAAAGCAAAAGCAGAGGTTTTTCCTTTAATCTCTGCCTATAAGAAATGGTGGTTTTTAAAATAGCCAGCCCCAGGAAACAAATAATAATACAAAACTCCTGTATGCTACAAAAAGATGGTAACTAGCAAACCAGATGGAAGTAAAAACGCGGTAGAATCCTGCACCCCCACAGAGGCAGAAGGGGTGGGGAGCCTGTGGCAGGCAGAGCCCAGGCTGCTGCTGCCGTGGGCAGCTCCTGAAGTGACCCGAGCCCCGCGCGGGTCCCTCGTCCGGGCCGCGAACGCCACTCGCCGGCAGAGAAGGGGCTCCGTGAACTCCCCGGCTCCGTGAGGGCAAACATGCGGGCCACGCCGCCTCGTTCTCCCCTGGGCGGATTCGGCCGCCCCCGCCAGCAGCTCCCGCCGCCCGCGGGCAGCAGCTCAAGCGCTCCTCACGTCCGGCTGAGCGCGACAGACCCCGCTGCCACGGGCCGGGCCCAGACAGAACCACCGAGAGCCGGCCGCCACGCCGCGGGCAGAGCCGGCCGCCGCGGGCAGAGCCGTCACGGGCAGAGCCCGCCGCCGCGGGCAGAGCCGTCACGGGCAGAGCCCGCCGCCGCGGGCAGAGCCGTCACGGGCAGAGCCCGCCGCCGCGGGCAGAGCCGTCACGGGCAGAGCCGGCCGCCGCGGGCAGAGCCGTCACGGGCAGAGCCCGCCGCCGCGGGCAGAGCCGTCACGGGCAGAGCCCGCCGCCGCGGGCAGAGCCGTCACGGGCAGAGCCCGCCGCCGCGGGCAGAGCCGTCACGGGCAGAGCCCGCCGCCGCGGGCAGAGCCCGCCGCCCGCCGTCCCGCCCCGCGCTCACCGCAGGCCGCGCTCGCTCCGTGATGCTTTGCGTTACCCCGACAACGCGGCGGGCCCCAGCGGAAACTGCCGAGCGCAGCCGAGGAGAGGCGGGAACGGCCGAAGGCGCCCGGCGACACACGGAGAGTGACGGAAAGTGCCGAGCGCAGCAGGCCCGCCTGGCGCTTGGTTTGTTCTGCCGTCGGTGTGAGCCCCGGTGACGGGCCGGTGTCCCCTGTGGAATACTGACCTTACCTGCCCTCGGTGTGAGCCCCGGTGACTGGCCGGTGTCCCCTGTGGAATACTGACCTTACCTGCCCTCGGTGTGAGGCCCGGCGACGGCCCGGTGTCCCCTGTGGAATACTGACCTTACCTGCCCTCGGTGTGAGGCCCGGCGACGGCCCGGTGTCCCCTACGGAATACTGACCTTACCTGCCTTGGCTCTGCCCCACACCTCAGGGCCATCGGCTGCTGAACCCCAAACTTAAGTGAGGACAAGCGGATGTCTCATCCTCTTGACTCTGGGTCTCCCTTCGGCTCCTGGAAATAAACCTGCTGGAACAGACCTGGTGCCAAGGCCCTCTGCCTCTCCTGGCTGAGCTAACCACGGGGCGTGTGTGGATGTCTGAGCTTCACTGCTTCACCTGAGTTTCCTCTAGCGGCCTTTTCACCAGAGAGGCTTATTGGGATCTAGGCTCCAGCTCCACTCCTAAATTCCACAACCCACAACCCATATCTGGTACAGCCCAGCTCCATTCCCTGCTCTTTTCCCCACTGGGCCTGCAGCCAGCCCTAACACCTTCAAAAGGGTTGAAAAAATTTGAGACAAAATCCTCACAGCACTGTCCTATCCACAGTCATTTGTAATTCTTCTGAAGTCACAACACTTCTACATAAGCCGATGAAAAGCAGCCAAACCTGGTACAGCTATGACAAGCAGCTCCTGCATATTTGGAGGTTCACTGGACATACGTAACATGTAATTTATGTGGTGTTCATCAGTTTCCTTTCCCAAATACATAGGGACTCTTTTGGGAAAACAACCAAGACCACCACCAACAAAACAAAACTCTGTTTTGGTAGCAAGTAGGAAAAACTACCCAGTGAGAGGCACACTGCATTGAAACACACTATGTCTTCTAGAATTATGGGCAGGCTTCAGGTAGAGAGGCAAAACCTTGGCTTTAGACCTTCTTGTTACAAGTCAGTGACCCCCATAGACCAGAGCAGCAGAACTGACAGAGTTCTATTTCCCAGAGCTTTTTATCTTCTCCGTTACAAGGCATCAGCTCTAACAGTCATTTGTGGCATCTCTTCGTGGTGGATCACTGGACATGCAATAGTCCTGTTAGCTCACTCAGGTGTCACTCCCAAAGCACAGTCAGCAATTAATCTCTTGGCTCTGCCCCGCCAATTGTTCTTACTGTAGCCTTGAGCTTATCAGAGTACAAGCTGAGGGTTTGAGCAGGCCATATGCAGATGCCTTGTTTTCTCAGACAACCAGGCTGTCGTGGAAACTACTGCAACTACACGATAAAATCGAGTCAGAAACACACAGCCAGCTGGAGCCTCAAAAAATCATCTAGTCTATCATCCCTTTCTGGGCTGGAATAAAAATAGTCTAAACAGTCCACTGACTGTTTCTACTCAAATGACCACTTTACAGCTCTCAGAATTGGCTGCTTCAATGTTACACAATTTTTTCCCCCCAATAACTAAACTACATATCCATACTTGTGCAGGCTTAGCTGGAAATGAAGTTTTCCTGCCCGTCAATATTCAACAAAGACGCCCTGCTTCTATGATAAATAGATAAGTGAATGGGGAATCCTAGGATCCTAACATCTTCCCTTCTACTCATAAAATCATATAACCACGGGATGGTTTGAGTTGAAAGGGGCCTTAAAAATCATCTAGTTCCAAGTCCCTGGTATCATAAAAGATGCCTAACAGCTCCAAGTCCCTGAAGTCCCAGGACTGGCTGCAGTAGTGCAGTTACCCACAGCCCATTTCCTCCTTCCCTTAAGAGTTTAACTTCACATATCTAGAGAAAAAGTTGCATGACTAAGTGCTTCATATTCTGTGAGCAATAAAGGATTAACAACACCAGTCCATCCTTCCATTTAAATTCTCTTACCTGCACAGGAAAGAACTGCTTGAGCAACATAAAGATCACCCATTATTGTTTGTCAGAATAAACAACTTCAGAGCCTTTTAAGAAGAAATAAATTATGAATGAAATGTGCTAGCTTCTAAATAATCAAAAAGAAAAAAACAGAACATTCACTATATTGAATGAATAGAACATTCACTATATGGATGGCCTTTACATCTAGGATCTTTTGAAAAGTATGTCTGTGTTATAATTTGCAATGATCATGCACATTAGATGCAAAATTAAAAACAAAATAAATCTAAAGCATTAACTTTGTCCTTCTGCTGAACAGTTCTGCATTGCTTTCTCTATTTTCTAGTAAAAAATGCAATTTGTTATTCATACCTTAAAATACACAGGATGTGGGACAATTCCAAGTTAATGCTCTTGCCTGGCCTAGAAAACCATGGCAACAAACACTGGAAGATTATTTGCATTTTGTAGCTGTGCAGGTCTGTAAAAATAGAATAGCAGGGAAGGGCCATGATCAAAACTGAACAAATGGAAGTTCAAGTGTCTTTTGACATCTCACCCTACCCCCTGCCTCTCAGCTCTTGTCCAACTCCTTTTCAGTCAGCTTTTCTCTCACAAACATTTAGACACATGAGCAGTTTCACACCTTAACAGTCCACTGGAGGCAGTGAGGCTATTCAAGCATGGAAAGTTATTTACATACAGAAAGAATGGAAAACTTCGGCTGGAGAGCTGAACATAACTTCACATCTCTCGGCAAAGCACTATGGAAATACGTGGTGGTGGAGATGAAGAACCCATCATTTCCTAATTGCTGAATTAGGTTGTGGCCAAACCAAGGAGCAAAAATAAGCCATATGATCTTGTGCTAGATTATAGCAAAACTGAAAAACATTCTCTTAAAAAAAACTCCAAACAATTAAGAGGTAGATTTAAATGCAAAGCTCAGCACTGGAGACAAACCTTTTTTAAACAAATTCCATTTAAAGCAGTCCACTTGGTTACTCACAAATACACTTTATAGCATAGTTACAGGTGATGATAGTGCTCAAGACATGTTCCAGGTATACCATCATAGATAATTATTTGCAACATGCTCCACGGGAGCCAAATTTTCCAGACTTTAGACACCATGATGAGGTTTAACTGTTATGACTTTATTTTTAAGCTTACAAAGATTTTCCTCGGAAGAGGACTACGACATCTTTTCCTGCTATGAGAGTTATAAAGAGTCAAAAAAAGAGGATGATCTCATGTTCTTTCCACAAACACGTTATTAAGGGAAAAGCATCTCACGCAGTATCAGTTGTAAAATTTGTTTAAATTATCTTGCTTAGCAGTTAATGTGAAGCCACCACACAGGGGCATCAGTCCACCCCAAGGAGCCCTGGCAGTGAAAAGAAGGATGCCCGGCAGCAGAACCTGGTCCCGCGAAGGGTCTCACTGAGGGCGCCGGTTCCTCGGTGCAGCCCGGAGTGTCCCAGTTGTTCCCGGGAGAGGTGCCGGCAGAGGGAGCCAGAGCCCGCGGGACTGCCGGCCCGGCAGGGTGTCTGTGACCCGGCGGGGTGTGTGTGTGTCCCGGCGGGGTGTGTGTGTGTCCCGGCGGGGTGTGTGTGTCCCGGCGGGGTGTGTGTGTCCCGGCGGGGTGTGTGTGTGTCCCGGCGGGGTGTGTGTGTCCCGGCGGGGTGTGTGTGTCGCCCGGCGGGGTGTGTGTGTCGCCCGGCGGGGTGTGTGTGTCGCCCGGCGGGGTGTCTGTGACCCGGCAGGGTGTGTGTGTCGCCCGGCAGGGTGTGTGTGTCCCGGCGGGGTGTGTGTGTCCCGGCGGGGTGTGTGTGTCGCCCGGCGGGGTGTGTGTGTCCCGGCGGGGTGTGTGTGTCGCCCGGCGGGGTGTGTGTGTCGCCCGGCGGGGTATATGTGTCCCGGCGGGGTGTGTGTCGCCCGGCGGCGAGCCGCAGTTCGGCGGGCCCGCTCCAGGCGGGCGGGCTGGGGTTGGCTGGGATGCGATGGGCTGCGATGGGCTGGGCTGGGCTGGGCTCGGATGAGATGGACTGGACTGGGATGGGATGGGATGGGATGGGATGGGATGGGATGGGATGGGATGGGATGGGATGGGCTGGGCTGGGCTGGGCTGGGCTGGGCTCGGATGAGATGGACTGGGATGGGATGGGATGGGATGGGCTGGGCTGGGCTGGGCTGGGCTCGGATGAGATGGACTGGGATGGGATGCGATGGGCTGGGCTGGGCTGGGCTGGGCTCGGATGAGATGGACTGGGCTGGGCTGGGCTGGGCTGGGCTGGGCTCGGATGGGCTGGGCTGGGCTGGGCTCGGATGAGATGGACTGGGCTGGGCTGGGCTGGGCTCGGATGAGATGGACTGGGCTGGGCTGGGCTGGGCTGGGCTGGGCTGGGCTGGGCTGGGCTGGGCTGGGCTGGGCTGGGCTGGGCTGGGCTGGGCTGGGCTCCGGCGCACCCCGGCGGACCAGCGCGGGGCCACAGCGCCCCCGCCCGGCAGCCGTAAGTACTGCGCCGCATGCAAATCACCCGCCCCCTGACCAATGGGATCCGAGACCCCGGTCCGATGGGCTGGGCTCGAGGGCTCGCCTTCGCTCTTTTCTTTTAGCCAATCAACAGCCAGATGTCGGATTCACCCCGCCCTTGGCGGACACGCGCTGCCGCCTCTTCCTCCGCGCAGAGCTTTCGTCACGCGCCCCGCGCCGCGCTTTGTTTGGCTCGCGCTGGGGCCGAGGCACCGCCCCCGCCTCGCTCCCGCTCGCCGCCGACCAATGGGGCGCGTTGTTTGGGGGGCGGGGAGCGCCGGCGCTCTCAGCTGGGCCCGCGCGCCGCGGCCACGCCCCCGGCCGGGCGAGGAGGAAGCGGAATCGGCGCGGCTCGAACCCGGCCCGAACCCGGCCCGAGCCCAGCGCGGCCCCGAGCCCGGCCCGGCCCGGCCCAGCCTGACGGCGCCGGGACTGCGGCTGGCTTCCGGAGCGGCCCGGGACACAGGTCGGCCCCACGGCCGGGAGCGGCGCTGCCGCCTCCAGCAAAACTGGGAGGGCCGCTGGGCTCCACGCCGGCCGCCTCCAGAGCTGGCGGGTCTGGGCGCAGCCCGGGGGTGCCTGGGGCTGCGAGTGCCGGAGCAGCTGGGGCAGGCGGCGGAGCCGGAGCGTGGAGGCAGCGAGACGGCGTTGATGCGGCAGGTGAGGCAGGGGCTGGGGAATGGAGCCCGCGGGGCGAGGCGCACCTGGCCCCGCGGAGGCCCCGCTCTCCTGCCCGGGCCGGCCGCGCTCGGGGAACGCGGCTCTGCGGCTCTTACGGGAGGCTGCCGAGGGACGGCCACCGGGGTGTAGGCGACCAAAGCTGCGAGTCTGAAGAAATTTTCACTTTGGGAGAAAAAAAACAAAGGAGGACAAGGTGGAAACGAAAGGAAAAAGCAGCTCTTAACGGGGAAACTGCCCGTAGGGCTTAGGCAGAGTGCTGGAAGGTGCCAGCAGCTGAGAAGTGGAGCAGATCCTGGGGTATGCTGCTCGGGTCCTGTAAGGAGCTGTCTCTAAGGAGCGTGTCTTTGTTTCCCCCCTGCTAATTGTGGGAGGAGGCCTGTGGGTGCATCGTTTAAGTTGCAGTAATAAAACGGAGCTTGAACTTATTTAAGCCTTGCTTACACTAAGTTGTTGAGCACGTACTGTCAGAATTGGAACATTTCTGTCCTCGAAATAACTAGAAACTGTAGGTTTTGGTGTGTGAAGAACCAGTCTGTAACTAGGGACGTGTCAGGTGAATAACTAAATTTCAGTGTGAGTTTAGATCCACAGTTCAGGTCAGTTTATTGAGTATTTTCAAGGAGTGAAACATTGCCCAACACAATTCTGGATGGATTCAATGGTTTAGCTGGAAATTAGAGGGAAATATATAATTTTAATAGTAGGAATACAACTCATAAGCAGTAACCTCATGAGTTTGTATGCTATATCACGTTGATGCTTCTTCTTTATTTTGAACCTCATTATCCTGGTGTCAACCTAATCCATAGTGATGCCAATGTTTGTGATATTCAGAATTTTCTCTTGTTGCTTATCTTTTCCCTAGATGGAAGTTGGATGGTGGCTCCTGCCATGATGTCAAGGCAGCTGCATCCCAAGTGCTGCTCCTTGCTGGGCGCTCTAACTGGTTCTTTCTTAGAAGTCGACTTCTTTTAGATATGCTGTCACTAATATCTTTACACTCCTTAAGAAAAACTAAAACAGTGGTTGGGTTTTAACAGATGTGATTTAATGTCTTAAGCTTGTGTCTGTTATCTGACATTTTGTTCCAAGTATTTGAAAAAAGCCTCCAGAATTGAGAGGATTTGTGAAGTCCACTTTCTGAAGCTCCGAAAGTGATCCTCCCATCAATAGGTCCCAGTGTCAGGTCCGAAAATTGACAGAGCCTTCAGAAGCCCAGGGATGCTTCCTTGGCACCCAGGAGTTCAGGGCTTCCCTGCTTGGCCAGGCTCTCTGCATGGCCAGGAGCAACGAAGCAAAGGTGCACAACCACTGTAGGCGCCTCCGAAGTTTATTGCCCTCCAAATTAAAAAGAAAAAGATTAAAAAAAATAAAATGGGGTGGCATGAATTGTCTCCCAGCAGAGGCGGTAGGCAGGGGTGCTGGCTGGGGAGCCGGTCCCTGCCCGCTCCCGGTGACAGAACGGACCGGGCCCGCGGTGCTGCTGGGGGCTGCCCGGGGGGCTCGGGGTGCCCCGGCGAGCTGGGGGCTGCCCGGCAGGGTCGAGGCTGCCCGGAGGGCTGGGGGCTGCTCGAGGCTGCCGGCAGGGTCGGGGTTCCCCGGCGGGCTCGGGGCTCCCGGCAGGCTGGGGGCTGCCCGGAGGGCTCGGGGCTCCCGGCGGGCTCGGGGCTCCCGGCGGGAAGGAGCGCGGGGAGGTGCGGGCTGGGGGCGGAGGGGAGCGGGAACCTCGGGAGCCTCGGCCAGTCCCGGCCGCAGACACACACACACACGCAGAGGAGGAGAAGCCGCCGCCGCACCAGGAGCATGGATGCCCCCGCCGGCGCGGGCCGGGCCGCGGCCCCGCGGTGAGGATGAGGGCCCCGGAGCCGAGGACGGGAGGGATGGGGCAGCAGCGCTGCCCCGCTCCGTTCTGCTCCGCCGGCCGCCGCTCCTCCGGCGCTGCCGAGCGCTGCCACACGCCCGAGTTTGGCCGGGCGATTTCTCGGCCGAAGGCGGCCCGGAGCCCTTCGGGACGAGGACGGGGGGCTGCCGGGGGGCCCCGGCCGCCGTTTGGGCCGGGTTGGGGCGGGTCGTGGTGCCGCTGTCCCGCTCCCGCCCTCGGCACAGGTTGTTGGGTCGGGACAGCAAACGAAAGGGGATTTAGTAACAAACAACGGCGGCCATGTTGAGAGGAATTTGTGTAGCTAAACTTCTCCCCTCTGAGCCCAGGGGTTTCTCTGCCGCCCCGGGGGGCTCCCTGGCCTGACCGTGTGCGCCCCTCTTTTCTCGCTCTGTCCCCCGCAGGATGACGGTGAAGCTGGGAGAGAGCAGCGGGGAGGAAGGGGTGAAAAAGCTGGGCAAGAGAGCAGGAGGAGATGAGGAGTCCCTGGAAGAAGAAGGGGCAGGAGGAGGAGGAGAGGCAGCTCCAGGCAGCAGCAGCACAAAGAAAGAAGAGAAGATCATTAACAGCAACACTACCAGCAGCCCCCCACCGAACCCCAACTTGTCACCGGCCCCGGCCTCTCTTCAGCCCTCCCAGAGCCAGGACCAGCATCATTTTCTCAGGTCCAGCGTCAGACCTCAGAGCAAGAGACTGAAGAAGGATTCGCAGGCATCCTCCTCGGTTGGCAGCAGCACTGCCGGGAAAGGCAAAGGTACTGTGTTTTGACACCCTAAAAACACGCAGGCGAGGGGGATGGCAAAGAGGGGAGGCACCTATGGGGCTGTGGGTTGTCGTTCTATTTCTGTAGATGCCATCTTTTGTTTGGTTTGAGAAGGTGTTTTGGGGCTTGTTTCTCATGGCTGAAGTCTTCTTTGTGTCCCAAGGCTTCAGCTTCTGCTGCCCACTGTCCGCGCTGCACTTCCAGAAATGGGGAGGTCTGGATGTTTATGTGGAGGAGGAAATATTCTACATTATTGAAGCAAATACTTAATGTCTTTATTTCATCTCTCCCGAGTTTTGGGAAATTCCTGTATTTTGATTAGGAAATTAGACTCTAGCTAGCTCTGTAATCAGGTGGCTCCACTCTGAATTCTGTTCTTGGATAGTAACAAAATATTCACTGAGTGCTGGTTAGCATCGGAAAAAAACCACCCACAAGACATTGGTGATTTCCCCCAATTATCTTTATTATCCAAATAACTATTTTGGAAACAGCAATGAAATACACATATTGACATGTTTCTTTCTGAGGTGTTGGGAGTCCTGTTTCAGAACAGTTGGGGCATCTATGTGATTTGAGATTTTATTAAGACAGGTTTGTACACATCTGAAAGTCTGTAGGTACAGATGTATGCACACCTGCTTTTTCACTTAGCAGTGGAGACAAGAATTTGTTGGGGGGTTTTTGTGGTGTTTTTTTGTTTGTTTGTTTGTGGGGTTTTTTTGGTGTTGTTTTTTTGTTTGTTTTGTTTTTGTTTTGTTTGTTTTGTTTTTTTGTTTTTTTTTTTTTGGAGCTGTTTCTAACTTCAATAGCTGAAAGGCAGCAGGGATATTTGAATATTTTGGTGTTGTTGTGTGTGCTCAGCAGTGACTAGATGACATCTTAGAACTGCAGTTGAGCTGTACTTGAGCCTAATTTTGGATATCATGTGCTAAAGTACTCAAGTGTTATTTTCTGTTAATTTTTGAGAAAAACAGCACTCAAAGATTGCATCAACATTTAAAATAATTAAGTTTACTCTTGTCTGCTAAACTGAAGTATAATTCCATGAAGGATAAACGTGTCTTGGGGGTTACCTCACTCTTGTCCATCTCAGAGGTGTGCACATGCTGGGCGTTAACTAAATGTTACAGTTACCATAGTTTTGTGTCGCAGTAATAAGGCAGTGCAAATTGGGTATTTTTGTTATTGTTCTATCAGAAAAATGTTCTTGAACTGAGTTGCTTGACGGTATAATTGACTAAAGTCTTTCTGTGTACCTTAGTAAGTCCTCTTGAATCTCTTGAATGTTAAATGAAAGCTCTGTGTGGTGGTAGAGGACAGAACAGGAAGGCCTATGTAATTTTTCTTCCAGTTGCATAAAGCCAAATAAACAAACAAATGGAATATCCAGGAGTGTCTAGCTATGTATCATTAATTCCAGGATTGTAAATAGCATTAGATATGAGGAGGTGTTTCTTTGAAATATGTCTATGATTCACAAGTTGAATGTGTCCATTTGAAATTATTCCATTGATTGTTAATTGCATACACGTGTGAACAAATACATGTGTTTGTGCAAGTGTATGATCATGTTTGTACATAAACATTTATTTCCAGTTCTAGAGCAGCAGAATGATTTTTAACTAGGAATATCAACACAATAGGAAAATAAATTTCATTCACTTTTGTAATTCAGATTCCAAAGCAAACATAAGAAAATGACATACAGAACAGAAAATATTATCTCAGTAACCAGTCATGGATAGTGCTTGCAATCACTGTACCATGTTGTCAGGTTTGTGAGAACTCCTTAAATTCATCGGGAGTGACAGTGGTAGAATTATATCTGTGCTTTCAGTTTTTCAATTTTGAGACCAGCCACAGCTCTGCCTGGCCAGATTTGGTGTGAATGTGTCTGACTGAATTCTCTGATATGGTTGAGATTATAATTGTCAGATTTTGGAGAACAGAGCCATGGAGCAGGAGTCTTTCTAATTTGAGTTCTTTATGTTCAGAGATGCATAATGAGAGGTTTTCTAGGCTTGTCTAAATTCCTAGTGGAATGCCTTGTGATCAGAATTCATAGTGCTCTTCTGTTCCAAGCAAAGTGTCTCACAGAGCCAGCTTCTGATAGGAAATGAATGGAAGGGTGGAGATGACTAATAAAGATTGGACTTAAATCCTTTCATTAGCTGTCCCATTAACTTTCTTCTCCCTCTGTAAGTATAAAAGTAATGAAAAGCTGGAGTGCATCAGCTCTGAACCTGAAGCTTTTGCATTGTTTATGTCAAAGTCAGGGTGATGGCAGCACAAGGAACTGTGACAGTGGCCAGCTGGAGTGACCAGACATGCCTATGCTTGGTCCAGTGAAACCAGAAACTTGGTTTTGGTATAGGCATTCAATAATGCTGTGTAACCCTTAACAGTTTATTGAAGTGCTTCTACTTCTAAAACCTCTGTATTCTGAAGGGAAAACTCTCACTTGCCAATTTTTAAGGTGTGTGATCAATGCACTTACTTTGTTTCAAATTGTAGTTGCTCAGCAAGCATTGGTTTGTCTTCAGAAAAGTTTTGAAAATAGTATTTCTTCTTCTGTGTGTTGCAAATTCTTTTTTACTTTCGGCATTCATGCTTTTAGGATCCTTAATTGTAGCAGACAAATTATTGATAAACTTGTCTGTAAACTGAAAAAGAGTGTGCCCACTCAGCGTCTGCTAACTTTTCAACTTTATCTTGCTGTGGTTCAGGGAAGGTTGCCTCGTGGAGTGTATAAACATGCTGCTAATAGTTGGATTGCTCTGATGTACTCTTTAATTGCACGTTTGAATCCCACCTCTTACCTTTTGTGTATCGAGATGCACTTTTGAGTTTAAGGCAAAAATTACACAGGAAGTAGTACAGTAAAATAAAGTTTGGAAACTGTTTCACTTAAGTAGCCAATCCATTTGGAATTGTGGGAAGGTTTATCAAATTTCCTGCACAGATACCTAAATCTCTGCATTTTTTGAGAATTTTTATCATACTCTTTTCAACTGTCCATCACCTTTTAATTGTATTTTCAAGGTCGTAGTCTACACCTCAACTAATGCATGGCTTTTGAACTGTGAAGGCTTGAAAGGAAGTCTTCAAATAACTTGCATGAAACCATAGCAGGCACTGGAAGGACTAACAGTATCGAGACAGTTTATTGTGAGAGTTCCAATGCAGGGAGGTTTGTTGAGGGAGGAGATGCAGACCAAGTTAAGGTTGCTGAAAAAGGGATTTCTGAGAGTTCGCTTCTCAAACACCAGTGTGCCACGTGGTTGCTGAGCACAGGTGTTACAGTGTGGACCACAGGCTTTGGTCCATGGAGCCAGAGTGGATGGAAAATGTATGTGTGTATATGTTGTGACCACTCTGGTAAAAGGCAGTGCTAATGGTATACATTGCCATCATGTGCTGTAGATGTAGGTTGAGTTGGAGTAGAGTATTACCATTTCTGTGTTTTCATCCATTTTCTGAATGCAGAATGAAGTCAGGAGGACTAGCCTAATTGGGATAAGCTGAAGCTTGAAGATGTCTTTCATGCTGTTGTTGTGGATTTATTCCTAAAATGTGCAGAATGGCTCAAACTAGTATTTGGATTTGTCTTGTGGTAATAAGCAGGGGTTTTTTTGAAAAAGGAGTTATTCAGCAGAAAGCTTAGTTGAATGGAAGTGTTCCATCTTTTGGCATGGTACAGAACTTACAGAAAAGCAGTCTAATTTGTTTCAGCATGCCAAAGTTTCATGTTCGGTAGCATGTGGGTTCTATCAACTACTGTCTTCTGTAGAGAGGATGTAGATACCAAAATACCTAATGTATGGACTTACAGTGAGTTTTATTGTATCTTCCTGAGTTCATATGTTGCAGAATATATTGTAACCATCATTTGAAATGTTACTCCTCCAGCATTATTTCTCTAGGACATGAACCACTGTTTAAAAACTAGTGATGCAGTCTCTTGTTCTGACGTTCTCCTTAATTCTGTCCATTTCACTTGCACTTGGTACTTCTCCTTCCATCCTACCCTGACATGATTTCATTCATCCTTTGCCGTCTTGTTTACCCAGTGCTCCCTCCCCTTGGAAGTGGCTCAGGACCAGAACTCCACAGTCTCTCACCCCACACTGCGAGAGGAGGATTTCCTCCTCCTGTGCAGTGGGCACTAAGCTCTGACGGGTACCTGCCTGCAAGGCTGCAGGGCTCAGTGGAACTGCATACTGAGCTGTAGGGGTGTTTTCTTCTGATGGGAGGAGCAAGAGGATGGTGATTCACAGGAGATGGGGGAGTGAGCAAAGGGGTTTGCTCTGTCACTCCTTTCTCACTACTGTGTGTGGTAATATTTATCGTTGGGTGATCCCAATCCAACCTAGAGTAAGTATACTGAACCTTGAATGTCATAGAGTGTTCTTGTGAATTAACATCCAAAGCTTGAAACATAGACCCACAGAATATTCTGAGCTGGAAGGGACCCACAAGGATTATGGAGTCCAGCTCTTAAATGAATGGCCCATACAGGAGCTGAACCTGTGTCTCAGTGTACTTGGCATTTTTAGTATCATGCTCCGAACCAACTCTGCTCATCTCATGCTCAGCTGGTAGCTGTCCTACACAGACAGTGGTAGTCGATCTTCTCCTAACTGTTACTAGTTAGAAAATCAGAGGTAGTTGAATATGTTTAAAGCATACACAGTGTCAGTTATCAATCTGAGCCTTGTAACAAACCTACACTTAATGCTTGCTTCTCTCTGCACAGGATATGTTTAGTATACAGTGTATTAAACACAGAACTGTCTGAGCTGACCAGGAAGAGCTATTAAAAACCCCATGATTTATTATACATTGGGGCACTCCCCCATCTCCTGTGAATCACCATCCTGTTGCTCCTCCCATCAGAAGAAAACACCCCTACAGCTCAGTATGCAGTTCCACTGAGCCCTGCAGCCTTGCAGGCAGGTACCCGTCAGAGCTTAGTGCCCACTGCACAGGAGGAGGAAATCCTCCTCTCGCAGTGTGGGGTGAGAGACTGTGGAGTTCTGGTCCTGAGCCACTTCCAAGGGGAGGGAGCACTGGGTAAACAAGACGGCAAAGGATGAATGAAATCATGTCAGGGTAGGATGGAAGGAGAAGTACCAAGTGCAAGTGAGATGGACAGAATTAAGGAGAACGTCAGAACAAGAGACTGCACCACTAGATTTTTAACAGTGGCTCATGGAAAATTGAATGGCACATAAGAGCTCTGTCAAGATGACAGGATATTCAGGTTTTTAGATCTTCATATACAATACTCTGAACAATTGTCTGGATGGTAATTTGTAAAAGAGTTTAAAGCAAAAAAGATTCCAATAAAATTCTCAGGGCTACAGTTTGTCTTGTGGAATAGTAAGTGTGCATAAAGGAACAAAAGATCAATTACGAGTTACATGTCCAGTATAGAAGTTGAATCCATGGAGTCCTCAGCATGTCTAATGGAGCTCTCTAGTCCTTCTTTCACCCACAACTAAAGTGTAAATGAAAATTAACTGAAATGAAAATTCTTATAAGACTATAAAACCTTCACTGACACATTAGCTTCTTATGCTTTTTGATAATGAAAGCTTTATGTGTACCAAGTGTACTGAACAATCTTCAGAAAATCTTTGGTAAGATCTGTTCTTTGGGCAGCTGACTTTTTTTTTTTTTTAACTTGAGTAAGTATTAAAAAAAAACCAAAAAACCCAGAAACCCCAAACAAACTCTCTCATCCTGCATTCATTGTTCCTCTGAAGGTTATCTCAGAAGTTGGGGATCTGTGATCAAAATAGTGACTCTGGACTGAAATCCTGTACCTGTCTTCTGATAAAGGATGTCTTTTGTTTTGGGAACTGGTAGCAACAGGAGACTGGAGATTGAATGTGGGGACTGATGTGTTTGACTTTCTCCTTCTTGACCAAAGATCTGTATTTCATTACTGTGCAAATTGTGATGTTCCAATCTCACATTTGCAGAATGAAGAAGTGTCAGTTCTGGGTCTGTGTTGAGTTTCTTCTCAGCCATCTGTTAAAGTGCTCAGGTTTTTTTCTTGTGGTTTCTTTTTTATTAAAGGATTTACCTCCACAGTGCCAGAATTAAATGGCTTAAGTTTCAATTATTTTATCAGTGTCTTGATAAAAACCGAAGGAAGTAAAGAAGCTGTTTATTTGAGAAATTATTTATAAGTGCATTTTCTTTTAGATTGTCTAATGTTTTTTCATGTCTTGCCTTACATGCTTCTCTCTAGTGGCAGTAATTTTCTTCATGAATCAAATAGTCATCCCTAGAAATAAAAGAAATGTTAACTCAAAAATGGTCACTATATCATATTTTTTATCAAGTAAATATTTATTGTACGCAGGAAAAAAAATGTACTTCCATAGATCTTGCTCTCTTCCAGGTTTGATTTCAAATATTTTCCATTACTTGAATAAACCACCTTCTTTAGGATTTGGAGAAATACGACATTGTCACCCAAAGGAATTCCTTTCAAATTGACTTGTTAAGATTTACATACAAGTCTTTAAATCTCTAAAGCATAGTGGGCCTGTAACAGCTGATTCTTCTGATAGTTTTTTTAAAAAATACTGTTAGAATTATCGAAGTGGGATCTCTGTGTTCTTGAATGAGATACATAGGTATGTATATATATAAAACACTGGCTTCGTCAGGTAAAAACACCTCCTCCATGAGGTTGGTTTGAAAAGATAACTGAACTTTTAAAGCGTAAAGAGGAAAGAGAATTGTGCTGATAGATCTAAAAGTTAGGGAAACCAGTTGTGACTGCTGTATTGTACAAGCTGGGTGTATGAGCAAATAAACTAAGGCAAGCTGAGGTGAAGCACAAAACATAAAGGCCAGTCACTGGAGAAGAGGAAAGGGTAATGAGCATTCTTTATAATGAGCAATGAACGTTTAGTATTAGAAGACTTCTGTTTGATTAAGTACATGTCCGCATTGATAAGTCAAATCCTAATTAATTTTTAAAAATAAAATTGAAGGTAATTAATTTTAGAAATATAAATTACTGGGAATGATTATGTTTTTACAGAAAAAAAAAAAAAAAAAAAAAAAAAAAAGAGTGCATTTTGGGGGGGCTGACCTTGGTTTCTGCATTAACACTCTGATATTCAGTGTCAAACCACTGATGTTTCATTTGCAGACTTTCCATCCCATTTTGTCTTCAGTTCCCTACTTGAGTAAACAGCAAGTTCTTTAAGTTTTATCCAGCATTATTCTCATTTTAGTATTTCCAGTCTTCATATCTTTTTTCCATGTTCTTAGGATGCTGATAACTGACAAAGGGACAATCAAGGATACACTTCTGTACCTTTTTCTAAAAGCCACAGCAGGATTTGGGAAAGGAGAATGGGTTGAGACTTGCTGTCCTTTGGATAGCTGGAGTTTTCCTAGATGGGCCATGTCAGAGGTGGTGCTCTGAGGATCATACACTGTGGATCAGATGGTGGAAATGATGATCCCTTGCCATGTAATCAACTAAAGTGGACTTCTCTCAATCTTTCCCTTTCTGTGGTTATTCTGAAGGCAGTAGGATCAGGACCAAAGACAAGGATGTGATGTTCCACCTGTTTTCCTCACGGATGTCACTTTGCTCCATTGGTCAGTCCCTGTTCAGTAGTGCTGAGGAGTTCTCCCTGGCTGCAGGGCAGTGACTGCAGAGCTTACCAGCATATGAGCATCAGAGAGGGTTATCTGGTAGAGGCTGCTGTGGCACATTCCTGCTTATCTGTGTTACTTCTGGAAATACAAAATTAAGCCATGGAAACCTTCCCCTTGTTTTTTGCATTTTGAGATTTTATGCCTATGAAACAAACCTCGTTATTTGTCCCATTGTATTTCAAGTGAAAAAAAGAGAAAATTCTGAATTATTCCCTTACCTCCATTCATGAACCTTCCTGTAGGTTTACTGTTCACTCTGGTTATGGTTTCTTACAGCAGCAGACAATGGAGGGACTGCACCTGGTGGCACATCAGGAATTCCTCCCAGCAATCCTGCTGGGAATTCCAAGACAGCAGCGAGGAACCTGGGCTCCTCAGCAGGAGAGAAGGAAGAAGGGAAGAAGGTCCGGCGGCAGTGGGAGTCATGGAGCACGGAGGACAAGAATACTTTCTTTGAGGGACTGTATGAGGTACATGTAGAAGAAAATAACAGACTTAGATGGCTTTGGTTAGAGTCTAGATATTCATAAAGAAGGCTGATCACAGTGAGATTGGCAGGAGCAGAAGGCACTTAGAGATGAGCGTTTGTGGGGCTGTAAAACAGCTGTCAGTCAAAGCCATGTGTCAGAAGAGTCAGGTTTCTTGGGTTTTTTTCTTTAAATACACAGGAAGGATTTCTGAGTTTTATTAATGAATGTTAATAATAATTTCAGTTGTTATTGAATTATGGTTCTGTTTCAAACAAAAAAGAATTAAATGATGTCCCCATCTGAACTTTCAAAAGCAGCACACTTGCTCTGTAATAACAGGAAAAAGGAAAAGCTGCTCTATTCTAAAGAGAGGTGTGTTTAGTCTTTGACCATGAAGAGAGGATAGAGCCAGTTCAGTCCTAGGGCTGAGAGACAAGAATAAGTTACATCATCTTATCTTCTGTCTTTTATGATATATATGATGGATTCCTGCTTTTGCTGTTCCTGTGATTATATCAACAGCATATCTGTTTTGAAAATGTGTTCCAAAGGTAAAAACAAAAGCAGTAATGGGGAGCTTTCTTTGCACATACGCATCTTTTTGAATTCTTTTTTTTTTTTTTTTTATCCTAGGCATGGTATCACAGACATATATTTTGTGGACAAAATGAACACTTAAATAGTGTTTTCTTTTTTTAACTCCTCTGAATTGCAGTAATATTCCTGGGAATCAAGTGATTTTTAAGCCACTTCACTGACTTTTTTAAATATTGAGGAAAAAATTTAGAAGATTTGTTTTAAGGTGAATCTGAGACTCCGTTTGTTCAGTCTCCTACCATTCATTTTGTGGCACTGATTTCCAGAAGTGGTTTTCATGCTTTCTTAAATCAGTTTCAGACTTTTCTGAATACAAAATTTCTGTGATAGCAGGAGTTAATGTGTATAGTATCAAATCTTTGGAAACTCAATTTTTTTTACTCCTAGTAACAGTAACATGAAATGTACTGTAAATAAAAGTGCAGCTGGTAAATATAGTACGTTTTTCATTTACTCTAGTCAGAATTGGTGGGGGGAATGCAGAGGAAAGTAAAGAATGCTCAGGGAAAAAAATCAGTGTTTTCAGTCCTGCTACTTAACACATTTGTAAGTGAACTTGGGTGATTTTTTTTTAATTTGCTAGCAACTCACTGGTTTTCTTTTGAAACAGTTAAAGAAATTGCGAAGTAATAATTTGGCATCTATAATGCATTTTATATAAAACAAAGGAAGCTGATGTCATTCTTTCACTGTTGAGTTCTGATCCCCAAAAGTTTTGTTCATGGCCACTGAAATCCAATTTCCACCAAAGAACCCCGAAGTCCCTCACATTGTTTGGCTTGGCTTACAACAGATCCAAGTTCGGGTTTGAGTATTTCAATTTGGTTTATTCTTTCTTCAGCATGGGAAAGACTTTGAAGCTATCCAGAACAACATTGCCCTGAAATACAAGAAGAAAGGCAAGCCAGCAAGCATGGTGAAGAACAAAGAGCAGGTCCGGCACTTCTACTACCGCACCTGGCACAAGATCTCCAAGTACATTGACTTTGACAATGGTTAGTATGCACCAAAATGGGCTTGCTGCAATGGTTGGAGTCCTGCCTTTTAGAGGTGAGGAAATAAATACTGAACATAGAGTTGTAGAAGCACGGGATGGTTTGAGTTACAAGGGACCTCAAAGACCATCCCATTCCACCCCCGTGCCATGGGCAAGGACGCTTTGCACTGGACCAGGTTGCTCAATGTCCCATCCAACCTAGCCGTGGTGACCTTCAGGAACAGGGAATCCACAGTGTTTCAGTTTTTGTTTTTGTTAGCATCAGCCTATCAAGGTTGGTGTTTTGTGAAAAATACTTTCCAAAACCTAGTGTTTCTATCACTACTTCTGTGAATTCACCACACCATAGTAAATGCAGATCCTGCTGTTAGTACTGGGGAAAAACCAGGTTCAAGGAAATGTTTTTGTAGTCTAAGGAGTGCACCTTCAGGGAGAACTGCCTAAACATTAATCAGGCATCAAGCAAACTGACCCAGCACCACTTTGCAATTCTTGGGGGAAGGTAGAAACAAATAACAGTCTGGTACAAGTGTAAATGGTCACATATTTGTTCCCGTTTTAAAGAAGTTTGAAATTGTACCATGGATTCAGTAACTTAGGATTCGCAGTGCCATATTCCCCTTCCCATTCTTTTCCCTCCTTCTGCAACTGGCTTAATGAAAACTAAATTGGGAAGTCAGCTAAACTGCTGGTGGTGTTTTAAAACATTAATAGTAACATGATAATTGAGAATGGATTTTTATCAAATCCATGCTATTCAGGAATGGGCAGAGAGGATTTGAGTTAGTCTGTGGGTGGCCTAATCTGTATAACAGGCTAAAGAAAGGTATTTCAGAGTGAGTAGATTTTATTAAGATTCAGTTCTTCTGGCTTTAGGGTGTCAAAAAGGTCTGTTCTCTCATTAGCTTGTTGATTAAGTAATAGTCTTCAGAGTTTTCTGGTCCTTCTGATGGTGTATTCTAAGATGCATAGATCACGGCACTTTAAGGAAGGTGTAGGCAGGTGGGGATCAATCTCTTAGGCAACCAGTCACAGAATGAGAGGACACAGGCTTAAGCTGCGTCAGGGGAGGTCTTGGATGGACATTAAGAAGAAGCTCTTCACAGAAAGAGTGATTGAGCATTGGAATGGGCTGGTGAAGTTTTTGGTCTTTGAACAACTCGTAAATATCCACAAAAGTTTGGATAGTAATTTCATCTGCAGTTTGTGGGTAGACTCTCTCAAGTTAAAAATAGGTCATCAGGGAGAAATGGATGTGGAAGGAAGTTAAAGGAATGCAAAGCTAGTGTACAACACAATCTCTTTATCACAGAATCAGCTGGGATGGAAAAGACTTTTGAGGTCATCGAGTCCAACCTATGACCACCTTGTCAAGTGGACCATGGCACCGAGTGCCACATCCAGTCTTTTCTTAAATACCTCCAGAGACAGTGACTCCAGCACCTCCCTGGGCAGCCTGTTCCAAAGCTCAATCACTCTGTCTGTGAAGACCTTCCTCTTAATGCGTTCCAAACCCTTCACCAGCCTTGTTACTCTTCTCTGGGCACATTTGAGCATCTCAAGATCCTTCCTAAATTTAAATTGAGGGGCCCCAGAACTGGTCACAGCACTCAAGGTGTTGCCAACCAGTGTCAAATACAAGAGAAAAATCACTGCCCTGGTCCTGCTGGCCACAGCATTCCTGATCCAGACCGGGTGCCATTGGCCTTCTTGGCCACCTGGGCTCACTGCTGGCTCATGTTCAGTCAGCTGTCTGATTTGTCTCGTCATTGAAAATACAAATCCTCTCCTTTGTAGTGTTGAAATGAATATCTGCAATGTAGCTGTGTGTATCTGCAACCTGCATCTCACTGACACCTTTTCTGCTTTCTAGTTTTTTCTCAAGGGCTGAAAAAATCTTCCTTGGAGCTGTATGGCCTAATCTGCTATGGGGAACTGAGGAAAAAGATCGGGGGATGTGAGTATGAGTGACTTCAGGTTATTTTTACATGATAGAATCAGAAATTACTACCCTTGAGGTTGGACGTGTCTAGTTCAGTTCCACTTTTGAGTTCTTGACTGTTGCTGTAACCTGTGGTGTTATTTCTTCATTAAATGTATTTTTATTTTTACAGACCTTCTTCATCTGTTGCATTAGTCCACTTCAACAGATTTCTTTAGTTTAATCTGTCTGCAGAATGCAGTGCATGTATTCCCCACAGGTGATAGGAAAACACAGACAAAGCTTAGATTATCTGTTCCGTTACAGTTGAAACCTGAGCAGTTAAGTGTGTAAATTAGACCATTTACACCCAGAATTATTTGCGTCTGTGCAGTCAAAATCTGGGCTGGTGTCTTTTTCTAAGTTTTTCTCCAAATGTTTGCTCACTGTACCCTGAAGATGAAAAGGCACAAATCATAATTGGATATAACTTTACTGGCTAAGTAAGATGGGTTCTGACTTGGTCAGTCCCAGAGTCTAGTTTAGTCCATGTTGATGAGTGGAGATGGAAGAGTATGTGCCATAACAATGCTCCAGTGTTTGCTGGCAGTTGAGTAATTGTATTAGCAACATACCTGGGCTTAGGCTCACAGAACTACAAAATGGTTTGGATTGGAAGGGACCTGAAAGCCCATCTTGTCCCAGCCCCCTGCCATGGGCAGGGGTACTTTCCACCAGACCAGGTTGCTCCTACCCCCATCCAACCAGGGATGGGGCAGTCTCAGCTTCTCTGGGGAATCTGTGCCAGAGCCTCCCCACATTGTAATAAAAATGTTTTCATTATATGTAGTTTAAATCTCCCCTTCTGTAGTTTAAAACCATCAACCCTTGTCCTGTCCCTCCAGGCCCTGCTGAAAAGTCTGTCCTTGTCTTTCCTTTAAGCCTTCTTTAAGTACTTCATATGCTGGGACCCCCAGAGCTGCAGGTGGAATCTCACCTGTGTGGAATAGAGGACCCCAACCTTACCCTACTGTCCACACTGAGGTGACCCCCCAGGACATGATACCTATGGTTTTCATGGCTGCCAGACCAGAGAGAGCTCTGACATGACTGGCTTGAAGAGTGGGCAGGGGAACATGTGCATACACCTTTTCATCCACGTACTCATTAATTTGTCCCCAGGCTTTTTGTACACTCAATGTTACATCATAGTGCATCTTCGACCTACTAAGTTTAATTTGTGAGACATGGAAAACCATTGAAATATCTTCACTTCTTTGGGAAGTCATACTAGTTGTAAAGTGAAATGGACATGAAAGAGTTCATGAGTGAACATGTACAATTCCTAAAAGGATTTAGGATTTTGGGAAGGGTTTTTTGCTGTGTTATTCCCTTACCTGGGACTCCTATAATAAAAGGTAACAAACGAGATTGTTGTGAATGTTCATACTGCCTTTATTCTGTTTGTTTAAAGATCTGCAGTGTGTTAATTGGAGAAGCAATTTTGAACTGTTTGATGACAAAGCAGGTGCACAAGCAAGGCACACTGCATTGTCAGCAGAAATGAGTGTTTATGTTTCTTTCCTGTACCCACATCTTGTTTTACAAGCAGACCCTTCTTGCTGTGACTGGGAGTAAGATTTCACACAGTCACCATAGCAATGCCTGCTGCTTCTGTGCTTCTGTCTTTTTAGATCTTTGGGACTTGGTTACATACTTTACCCACTGTCACCTGGAAAATTCTAATTTCTGAGACCAAATGTACTCAAGCTGCAAGACTCTACACCCATTTATGACAGGCCTACTCTGTAGCTGTGGAAAGCAGTTTCTTTCTTCCTTCCCCCTGGTGCCCCCTTTTTTTTTTCTCTTGTGGTATTCACAGTTGCAGAAATGTAGGAGACTTACTGAGAGCTATTGAGATACAAGAGTACTCCAGAAATACTTCTGGTATTGCCAGAGGGAGGTTAATTGTTCAGTAAATAGATCTGGGCCTAACTGTCATATAAATCAAGTAAGCAAAATGTCAGTTTAAAAACATGTTCCTCAATGCATACAAAAAAGTGAGGGTTGCATGTGCATTTTATTATTTTTATTTACTTTTTTTGTTGTGTCAAGCATTAGGATGCTGTTTCTGCCTTGCTGCCTTAACAACAGAGATTGAGCAGGAAGAGGCTTTGCTTTTTAATACCCCAGTGTCAGATTAAAACCCAGTGTTCAATGATGACTGTAGTGCCTAAATTTAATTCATGTGTAAAAAGTAATTTTTGTGTCAAGGATCAGGTAAAGCTTGCACGTTATGAAAATACAAACTTTCCAGAAGAGCTATGTTACAGCACCTTTATGCATGTTAATCCTATGTAAGAATAAAATGTAATAGCTTTGAAAACCCAGCAGGACACAGAGAAGGCCATGGGTTTAACACTGTAAATGCTAATTCACTGTGTTGTCTTATTTATTGAAAAGGTATGGATGACAAAAATGCAGCTAAACTCAATGAGCTCATTCAAGCTGGGTAAGTAAAATCTTACTTCTAAAACTCATTAAACTGTGTTGTTTGGCAACTTGAGTGTTGTATTGATCAGCCCAAGTTTGAGGCATTTCTTAATTTTCAAGAGCTGAAGTTTGATGTTTTCCATTCTTAGTTTGTTCTTTATTAAGGTATTCCCTTTTCCATGAAGCCATTAAATGGTAATAATAAGAAATGACGGATTAAGTTTAATAAAATAGTTAAATGGGAATTCTTTACAGAAGCTACAGCACTTAAACATGTGGATTCATTCAGGGAAATCATACAGTTACCAGAGTTGAAATCCAAGATCATCAAGTCCAGCCATTACCTCAGCCCTGCCACCACTAATTCCTGTCCCTAAGTGCTGCATCCACAGGTCTTTTAAATCTCTTCAGGGATGGTCACTCCACCACCGCCCTGGGCAGCCTGTTCCACTGCCTGAGCACACTTCCAGTGCAGAAATGTTCCCAATATCCCATCTAAGCCTCCCCTGGCACAACTTCAGACTGTTTCCTCTTGTCCTGTCTCTTGTTCCCTGGAAGCAGAGCCTGACTCCCACCAGATGTCCCCTCCTGTCAGGGAGTTGTGCAGAGCCAGAAGATCCCCCCTGCGCCTCCTCTTCTCCAGGCTGAGCCCCCTAAGCTCCCTCAGCCACTCCTCATCAGACTTGTGCTCCAGACCCTTCCCCAGCTCTGTTCCCATCCCTGTACACACTCCAGCCCCTTACTGCTCTTCTTGCAGTGAGGGTTCATCTCCAAACTATTCTGCCTCAGCAGGGCTCACGAGTGCTGACAAAGGCCTGAAATGACCCTTTGGCACACTGGAGACCTCAGCCCTCCAGTGACTTTTGCATCTCTTTGACATTAAGAACGAATGTTTTCTTTTACTTCTAGAGAGTACTGTGAGATTTGGGGGTGTAGTTTATGAGTCGATCTACTCCTAGAATGCAGAGGGGGTAGAAGTTGCAAATGTTAGAGATGAGGGCATACCTGATGTATTTGTGCATAAATTTTCCCAAAGTAGTTCAGCTTTCCGGATTTGTGTTTTAAAGTGAAATCTCTTTAAAAGGATAAGGCATGTGATTACTTAGGAGGCATTGATGTGTCCTTAATCCCATCTTTAAAAGTGATTTGAAAAATCATTACTTTGTCTGTTACAGGTCTGCTTCTACCTTTTGCATTCTTGCTCTTGGGGTGGTCACTGTAGCAGTCAAGTTATTGATGAAGTAAACTTGACTGTAAACAGGAACAGGAGTTTGCCCCCTCAGCAGCTGCAGTCCGTTGACTTTACCTTACATTATATGGATACTTGGTGTTGTACATTTACATGTGCTCTGGGTTTCTTCTTTTACTGAATGGTCTGCTTTGCTTGCTGACTTCTGCACTGTGCCATTTCCCTTTATGCTCAGGGGAGGCAGTAGTTCCTGCTTCCCCATGGAGATATCAGCAGGTTTGCAGTTGTTCAGTTTCCTCCAGTGTGGTGTTCCTCCTAGTGTCATTGTTTTGTTTGGTCTTTTGGGTGGGTTTTTTTCCAAATAATACATATTTTATATAATATACTTAATTTTTCACACTTCTTTTCTGGCTTTTATCTTGGGTCTTGGTTAGGTTGGTTGTTTTTTTCTCATCTCTCTGCCCTTTGAAGCACAGATAGGAGTTCGTGATGCTGATCCCTGTTCATTTATAAGCTGCTCTATGGTAACAGATGGTGGATACCTGCAGCCCAAGGTTCACCTGCACAGGTGGCAGACAAATTGAGCATGAGCAACTACCAGGAAGCCTGACTCAACAATAAATGCTTTATGACCAACTAGCTGGACTCTTGAACAGAAATACGAAATACAAAAAATGAACAACAGCACTTTTCTTCTTTCTTCTTTTTCCTAGATCAATTAGCTCAGCTGTTTTAGGCAGATCAATCTTTCTGGGCCTTTTGAGTAGCCAAGCTCTTGTTTCAGTCACCGTCCACTCATGTGATGGAACAATTTCCAAAAAACTTGATTGGTTTATATAGTCACGTCAGTTAATATAAAACATGTTTCTCTCCCCAAATCCTTTCTTACTTGTACTGTTATACTGTATTATGATGATAATAATAATAATAATAATAATGCTATTTCTGGCTCTTCACTCGCATGCTTCAAGGGCACATTTGATAGTAAAGAATTGCATTAGCAAAAACCATGCTTGCACAAGTAATCAAAAGAGTATTACAACAGATTACAAATAGGGAAGAGGATCATTGTACAAAATGCTGATTTTCTGATAAAATCATATCTACACTTTATGGATAAATACAAGAGGATATGAAGTCTCATGCTAAGGCCGAGGTGCCCAGGAGGAGGTTTTACCTTTCATCCTTACCTAACCTTACTGATCAGATATATTCACAAGGGTTTCTGTGTCCCTCTCTAAGAGTCTTTACACTGGAAGACGCTGACAGAGACTTTGCACTGTTTGACTTGGTGGAGACCAACTGTCTTCAAACAATTCTTGTTTCCAAAAACTAAGCTGAAAGGAAACCTGCCCTTCCAGCCCAGGTATATTCCAAATCTCTAGAAGTTCACAGTTCAGTAACTGAAACTTTTGAGTTGCTCACCCCGTCAGCTCCATCTTCTCAGGTCTGGCTTCACTTCTGCTGCCCTTTTGCAAGTTTTCCTCTTAGCACTGTAGACAACTGCTCTTCCTGCATGATGGTGTTTTATTTACAGCGTAGGAATATTCTCTATAATTTATTTCATTTTACTGCAAGGACTTGTTTTCAATCCCACTGCTTCTGTGCCAGCTGATCTTTAATGCTTCAAGTATTCAGTAGTAATACTGCCATTGGTAATTTGATTTGGCTCGATGCCTGCCTTTTAAGTCCCTACAAAGAAAACAGGACTCATGGAGTGAAGAAATCAAGTAGTTTCACAGTGTGAAAACAAAAATGACCTCTAACTCTTAAGGATCTTTGAAACTGCTAAGGTGATACTAAAGCTAAACCAGTGAAATCGTACTGTAAAAAGTTACTTTATTCAGGTTTCTGCACAAGCTCTTAGACCTCATGTCTGCACCAGATACACTGATCGTATTTCCAAATGTAAGACACTGCAAAAACTGCAGATTCTTTCTTCCTATAATTAACAGTCATGAGTATAAAGAGGGAGGCTAACTCAAAACCACTTGTCTTTCATGAAGCAGCTGTCTGTGAGGGTACTCTTGAACCAAAGTAATATAATCCTGGTCCACTTATAGAACAGAAGTCTCTCCCTGAGTGGACAACCAAGTATTTCATCAAAGTCTAGAAGAGGAGAGTCACAAGAGTAGCACTTCCACAGTGAAAAGTAAGGTGATAGTAAAGACTGAATGCTCCATGAACTTGCACTGCAGACCCTTACATTCTGTATTCATTCCTGTAGCCATGATGGTCTCTTGCTTTGAGTCCCTGATCACAGAATCACAAAATAAGCTGAGTTGGATGGGATAAGGGTCATCAAGTCCAACTCCCAGCCCTGCACAGCACAATCTGCAAGAGTCACACCGTGCCTGAGAGCATTGTCCTAATGCTTCTTGATCTCTGTCAGGCTTGGTGCTGGGCCCACTGCTCTGGGGAGCCTGTTCAGTGTCCAAGCACTCTGGGGGAAGAAGCTTTTTCAATACCCAACCTAAACCTGCCCTGACACAACTTTGGGCCGTTTCCTTGGGTCCTGTCACTGGTCACCAGCACAGAGAAATGAGTGTCTGCCCCTTCTCTCCTCCTCATGAAGAAGTTCTGACTGCAGGGAGGTCTCCCCTCAATCTCTGTTTCTCCAGGCCGAACAAACCAAGTAGCCCCAGCCAGTCCCAATTTGGCTTCTCCCTTCACCATTTTTGTTGCCCTCCTTTGGGCACTCTCTAACAGTTTAAAAATCTTTATTGTACTGTGGTGACCAAAACTGCACACATTACTGTGAGGCCACTCTGGTGCAAAGCAGAGAGGGACAAGTGGGACAATCCCCTCCCTGGCCCAGCTGGCGATGCTGGACCTGGTGCCCCCAGAACAGGGATTTCCGTCCTGGCTCCAGGGCACTGGTAACGCGTCCAACCGGCCCTTGACCAGGACTCCCAGGTCCTATCTGCAGCAGTCTCCAGCATCTCATTCCCCAGTCTGTCCATACATCCAAGGTTTCTCCATCCCACATACAGAATCCAGAACTTTGCCTTGTTGAACTTCACATGGTTGGTGATTGCCCAGTCCTCTCATTTGTTGAGTGTTCGCTACAGTCTCCCTGCCTTCAAGGGAGTCCACAGCTTCTTCCAATTTTGTATCATCTGCAGACTTGCTTAGTATCCCTTCCAGTCCTGTGTCCGAGTCATATGTGAAGATGGTGAAGAGCACAGGGCCTAATAGGTCTGTATTCACGCACCTGTTGCTGGTTCCTCTAAGTACTTCTCTTTCCATATATCCAGGGCTACAACTGTTCGCTACAAAGGCAGAAACCTGCGTATCAAAGCTCCCATGTGCAGGGCTTTGAAGAAACTCTGTGATCCAGATGGTGAGTAGAAGATGCTGGAACGTGAGGGTGTTCTAGAAGATGGCTGGAAACACAGAAGAAGAGCAGGCTTGTTCTGGTGTGTCCATCCCTGGCAGGGAAATTTGAGCTGTTGCAAGTTTGTCCTGGGCACAGTATTCTGCCTTGGCTTGTTTTCTTGTATAACCCCAGTAACTTCAAGACTCACCCAGTTTTCTAACCAGCTAAGATGAAAAGGAAATAACCACATCAGACCAGTTCACTGCTGCTTTATACAATTGTGCTTTCACTGTATGTGAAGGTGCCAGTGAATCAGCAGCAGTATAGTGTTTAGCATTGAACATTTTCAAAATTTTTACCTTCTCCTATTTAGCTATGTGTGATTTCATTTTGGATTTTTTTTTTGTCCTCATTCTCAAGTAAGTAGAATCAGGCTGTTCAAAGGTCTGAAATACTGTACTTGCTCCAAGTTTCTAGACATCTGATTTTTGACACTGCTTGCTCAGCTGGAATCCCCAGTATCACTGCAGTGTCCAAGGATAAGGACGTATTGGAACAAAAGGTAATTAAGGAAGCAGACTTCACTGGTGAAGCTGAGCTGCCCGAGTTGTCTGTAGGTGATGGTGGTGTCTGATGCATTGTGTAACCAAGCATGCAGTGTTGTGGCTGAGTTGTCCTTGCTTTGACCCTTTGTGCTTTGTCTCCATTCAGGTGTGAGTGATGAAGAGGATCAGAAGCCAGTACGACTTCCTCTCAAGGTCCCTGTGGAGCTGCAGCCACGGAATAACCACGCGTGGGCTCGAGTCCAGAGCCTTGCCCAGAACCCACGGCTTAGGTAATGGGGATCTGATGGTGGTGCTATTTCTAGGGAAATAGATGAGCAGCATCCTTCAGGGTTCTCTTTGCCAGTTGGGCAGTTCATCTTTGAGTGTGCTTACTCTGAAGCCTTTGTCCAACCAGAGTGCATGGTTTGTAAACATGAGTTATCACGTGGGAAAATTAGATTACCATTGTGATTTGTATCTTTTAATTTGAGTAATGAAGGAGCTACTAGCTTTGGAGATAAGTATAGTTTGTGCCACTTAATATCAGAGGAGAGGACAAGTAAAATGGAGATGGTAGCCTTGGTTCTACTGAAGTTTGCATTGAACATACAATAGACAGAGAGAAGGGAACATATACAATGGTCAGAGGTGCCTGCACCAAGGCTCTCAACATTTCACTTGGACCCAGTGATTACAGCATCATGGAAGGTGTTTGTAGCTTCTCCCTTGCAAAACGTGGTTGGTGCAGCTGTTCAGTGTCATCAGTGTCTGTTCCTCCTGACACTTCTAGTCCAGAACGTGGGGCACCAAACATGAGGCCTCTATGATGTTGAGTGTTGTTTCAAATTCAGTACTTCAGTGTAATGACCAAAGGTCATAATAAAAATATCCATTCTCTTCTCTGCATTGGGTTTATTTAGTAAAATGCTTTCAAAAAGTAAATGTTTAAGAGTCTTTTGTGCTCCATTTTCTCTTTATTTTTACACTTTATGTGGTAGCTTCGTGCCTTGCCTGGGCTGTTGCAGTTCAGCAAGTCCTGCCATGTTTTCCTATCTTCTTCCATCTGGAAAAAATAGTTACTTGAATCATGGCAGTCAGGTTTATCTGACAGGCTTTTAGAATGTGTGAATTGTGACATTTGTGAGTTAATGTGGATTTTAAAGTTGTGGGGTAACATATGTTTTTGGCTTTGTTGTGAGTTTTTTTCTTAGTGCTTGAGAGTGATTTTTGTGCTGGCATTATAAAATGCCAGTTTATTCCTTAACTCCCCTTCTAGCATCAAGGTTAGGACTTGGAGCTGCTGCTGACAGTTGTTCTCTGTTCCCTTGCTTTGCTTCTCTTGCATGCAGGATGATTGTGGAGTTACACCGGAAGGTCTCCAGCCTCCTTGAATTCCTGAAGCAGAAGTGGGCTCTCCATGAAGTGCGGGTTGTATCCTTTTGGTACTCACTCTGTTCCATCTGCTGTGTCCTGGGAGCAATTCCCTTCCTATTCCAAGTTCAGGTTTGCATTGGAAAAGTTAATTACTTCATAAATGTATCAGTCCCTGTTTAGTAAAGATAGAGGCCAAGTCTCAGCGTCATTAATGGAAGCTTTTGTGGGAGATCCCATAGTGTTCTACTTTTACCTCAACTCTTCTCTATTATGATCCTGTGAAAGCTAATTAAGAAAAAATTACATTCCTCCTTTAATTTCATTTTCTTAAACAGTGTTCTTAGTCTGGTTCATTATCAGTGGGTGACCCCCATACAGCCTGGATAATAACTGAAAATTCTGTTTCCAGTTTCAGCAGAGATTAAGGACAGATCTTTGCACTTTGTGTAGTTTCACCAATGAAGGCTTAAGCTTCTTGTCAAGGTAGCTGCTGCTGCCTTGCAATGTATCTCTGCACTGTTGGAGCCCTGCAGCGTTCAGGGTGTCCCTGCCTCTGAACTTTGATCCATGCAATAGAAGGATTTGTGAGTTAACAGCTGTTCTAACCTAGTCCTTCTGACTTGTAGGTTTTCTCTTCTTCTTGGGCCTTTCGTTCAGGCTTTTCTGTTTAATTTGTGAGCCTGCAAGAAGCAGCAGCCTAGCACTTGAATCTCTGAAGGATGTCAGGGCATGTAAGGTGGAGTTTGCTACCACTCATGAGAGGCTGCTTTGCTGTGCAGTTTGGAGGTTTTGCTTGGTTTTCTTGAGGTTTGTTAATTAGGATTTTTTTTTTACAATTACAGTGGTGTGTGAAACAGAGAGAAGTAATTTTGTTTGGATTGGGTATTTATTTTGGCCTTGTAGCAGGTCTTCACTGCAGTCTTTATCACCACAGAAGGCCTAATTTCTGATTATAGTTTCTTCTCTATTATCTGTGCTGAATAGAGAACATGTCTTCAACCAGCTAAGTTTTATTTTACTTTTTTAAATTGCAAAATGGGCTCCCAGGTGCCTTTTTGGAAGGGGCAGATGACTGTTATATTCTTTGACACATCTTTTTTAGCGTAAAACACTTGAAGAACAGCAACTTCAAGACTCCAGAGACTCGGAAACAAGAGGCAGCTTGTCAGAGGAGAAAGTGATGCTCCATCTCTTTCCAGGGGAGAACTGTACCCTCACTCCACTGCCTGGGGTAGCCAGAGTGGTCCACTCTAAGGCCTTCTGTACCGTGCATTGGCAGGAAACAGGCAAATGCAAACAGAGCACAAAAGACTCTCATTTACTGCCCCCTGCCCAAATCCTCGGCATACAGAGCGGTCAGGGGACAGCAAGGGGACAGCTGAAATACCTGCGGGGAATGGAAGGTAAGGCTGTGGGAAGGGCAGAGAGCACTACAGAGCCCAGCAGAACCTTACAGCCTACAGCTGAAGTTTCTGCAAGCACTGAGGATGGTGCCCCAGAGCCTGTCCTGGTGGACGGAGCGGGCTCAAATCTTGGCATCACTAATTCCCTCCAGAAAGCACCTTCTGGACTTCAGGATCCAGGAGGACACCAGGAAAAGCTGAGCTCAGTGGCCCCCTGCATGGAGGGCAGGGAGTCCCTGGCTAGTGACCAGGCAGCTGTGCTACCCTCGTGCAGCACAGCATGCACTTGCAGCAAGATCCCTGATGTAGAGGAGCTCTCTCTGCTCGATCCATTCCCACGGTACATGAAGTCCTGCCAGGACCTGATTGTTCCAGAGAAATGTTCTTGCACAGACAAACTGCATGGGAAAGACTCTGTATCAGCAGCTGGTAATGCTTCTCCAGTGGCTTTTCCAAGCAGGAGGAGTGCAGAGACCTCTGACTCCTATTCCCAGCTACTGAGAGGTGGTGTGGCTTCCCCTGGCAGCAGCAGATGTGAAACTCAGGCCAGCCACAGCCAGGGCCAGCAGCTTGATGCTTGTACCAAGGATATCACGGATGCTGTAATGGAGGATTCTCAAGAGAAGCTGGGCTCCTTGTTTCCACCTCCACCTCAGGGACAATCCAGTACCAAGTCTCTCAAGGATGACCCAAGTCGGCTCTCTCAGCAAGTTAGAGAGGAAGGATGGAGTCTGCGAACCTCTGAGAGCCTTACTCTGGCTGAAGTCTACCTCATGATGGGCAAACCGAACAAGCTGCAGCTGGAATATGACTGGTTGGCTGTCCTGGATCCAGAAACCCAGGATGCCAGAGAGCCAACGTCTGAGACAAGTGCTGTCCCTGCATGTCCTACCTTTCACAAGCAGAGACTCTTGAACTGCCTTCTGAAACTCATCTCTACTGAAGTCAATCCCAAACCAGTAAGTAGCTCTTGTTCATGCTCCAGATACTAAACTCTAGTTTCATTTGGGGAACAATTGCCCAGTTGTGCATTCACAATAGATCAGTAACTAGTCATGTCAAGAGCTTTGGAGATTCCTGTGTTTAAGTTATACAAAAAACACAAGACAAGACATCTGGCTACAGAGTGGGCTTTGCTTCAATGTCTTTTTACACTGCCTTTTAGCTTCTGGTTTGCTGTGAATCTCGTTGGTGTTCCAGTTAACATTTAAAATGTAACTACTCAAAGGGTCCGTTGTGAGGTGAGGCGCCTTCTGTTCTCTCTCAGATTCATGAAACCTTAGAACAGCCCAGGTTGGAAAGGGCCTTGGAAGATTCTCTAGTCCAGTCTTTTGTGGGAAATAGAGCCTGGATGAGATTAATATTCTACATGAAAACTGCATTGATTTTCAATGGTTATGTAGTTCAGATTACACTGTGTGAGAGTGAAAAGAATGTATTTCTTCAGAATAGCAGAATCAATAGAACTGCACCTGCCACAGTTTATTTGTGTAGAAGTTCCCGGACTCCAGGATAGCTGTTTAACAGTCCCAGAAAAATACTTTCCTCATTAGGCAGACATTAGGGCATGAACTTGCTTTCCTTCTTGTGTTTTGTTACCAGTGGTACCTGGGCAGCCAATTGAAACTTAGTAAAACATCTTTTTAAAAGACACATAGTTCAGCAAATCTGCTCAAATGATAAAATGAACTAAAGATTCTGTTCCACCCAGGATGCAAATGTATCTCTGTTCCCAAACATGGACTTCTTTGATCATTGTTTGTTGGTGATTTAGCCTCCCTCAAAGTTCCTTTACATTCTGATTCTACAGACATGGAATGAAGGATTTTATAAATTTAAACCCATCTTTGTTCAGGTGGAGCTCCAGATATAGACTTTGTTTAAACTGCAAAGGCTTTTAGTCTGACATCTCACAGATACGGGATGCTGTCTCACTTGGATCTACTTTTACTTCTGGTGACACAGGTGACAGCTAGGCATGACATGAGGAAACAGTCACAGACTATAAAGAAGGACATTCCTGAGACTTCTGAGGGAGAGGAATTGAAGAGAGGGAGAAGCCAGCAGTTAGGATTTGCATATGTTTTCCTGTCACTTCCACACTCTTGCTCTCTTAATCAAAGTAGCACAGTACTACTGAACCATAAAGGAGCTCTTTAAGGATATGTACCATATTGTACATTCCAGCAAAAAGAACCTTTCATTTGTCAAATACCACTTTATTCTCACTGTTTTTCAGAAAAACATACTCTCCTTGCAGCATGAACATTGTGGCACTATATTGCAAAGGCCAGGAAGTTATTTCCTGCTTCACTGAAAGCACTGTAGATGTCTTGAAAGTTGAATTTCATCAAATAATGACAGGAACCATGATATTTTTTCCACAAGGTATTTTAAGAGGAAAGAATGATTGTGTGCATGCCTGTTGTTTTCTCCAGATAATCTGTAACAGCCAAAGCAGCCAGCTGTGCTGTGGTTCATTCCTTAAATGAAAATCATCTGCATAAAACAAACTCTGAAGCAGTATTACAGTTGAGCAGGGAGTGTAATTTTAAGCCTGTGATTGCACACAGATTCCTTAAAAAGGCAAGATTTTCTAGAAAACGGTTTAAACAACTTAATGAAACAACTGGATAGGCCTGGGAAATTATTGAAGCCCATGTGTCTCTTGTTAATTCTGTGAAAGAGAAGGGAAGGGGAAAAAAAATCAAAACTACTTGATTAGAATTAACAGAGAATTAAAATGTGTTTGTCCAAATGTATTTCTCACCAGAGCAGCCTTATGGATGGAGTTTATGAAAAAGAGTTTTGCACTGAATTAAAACAAACACCTTTTTTTTATTCTTTTCTTTCAATCCTGTGGTAATCCAGCATATCGAATGAAGCTTGTTGAGTGTTAATCCAATTGTAACGTAGATTAATATATTGAATTGGTGACATCCAACACTGCTAAATGAGCAAGAGGGTAATTTCATCTGCCCCTCACCCCCACTAGGAGGTATTGCTTAGGGTACTTTAAGGTATTGTAGTATGTCAGATTTTAATTTTAAGGCTTCCTAAGTGCAGTGAGTTTCACAATATATTCGTTATACCAGCACACAGTGTTCATTTAATGTGCATTTCCAGATGCCTGAGATGAGCTCCATTGCCACATCACCTATAAAGCCTGCCCAGGAGGAGCAGTCCCTGACTCCCCCAGGAAAGGTGATTGCCATCAACACCAGGAGTCCAGGCTGCACACGCAATCAGTCTGCCCTTCGCAACAAGAGTTTTTCTCCTAGTGCTGCTTCCAGCTCCTCAGGTGAGTATTCCTAAAAATCCGCTTGATGAAATCAACTTCGTAATACCTCACACCATGACGAGAACTTCCCACTGATGGAACACTGGAAGGAAAAGTGTTCTTACTCCTAGGAAACTTCACTGTCTGAGAACATTGGTGTCTGTTAATTTGCTTTAGCATTTTCCCAAGTCCAATGCTGCTTTGAATCTTGAATAACAATACACATCAATAATGCAGTTCACAATCCAGAAGAACTCTCCTTAGTCTCTCTTAGAGAAGATGCTTGGGGTTTTTGTGTCATGATTTAACCCCAGCCAGCAACTCAGCCCCATGAAACCCCTCAGTCACTCCCCTCTGGTGGGATGGGGGAGAACTGGAAGACTAAAAGTGAGAGAACTCATGGTTTGAAATAAAAACAGTTTATTAGGGAAAGCAAATTCAATGCATGCAGAGCAAAACAAGGAATTCATTCCCTGCTTCGCTTGGGCAGGCAGGTGTTCAACCATCCACAAGACAGCAGGGCTCCATCATAGGTAGCAGTAACTTGGGAAGGCAAACGTCCTCACTCTGAATGCCCACCCCTTCCTTCTTCCCCAGCTCCACAGGCTACGTGTTAATCCCATGGTGTGGGATTATCTCTGTGGTCAGCTGGGATCAGCTCTCCTGGCTGTGTCCCCTCCCAGGTCCTCCTCACTGGCACTGTGGGGCAGGGAGCAGCAAAGGCCTTGGCCAGTGTAAGTCCTGCTCAGGAGTGACTGAACATCCCTGAGTTATGAACAGTGTTTGCAGCACAAATCCAAAACTGCCACTGAAGATTAACCCCTTCCCAGCCTGAACCAGCACATGCTGAGTGGCACAGGGTGAAAGATCTCAAAAGAGTATCAGCTTACAGAACAGGAAAGTAGATGCCTGTTGATTAATAATCAATCTGTTGATAAATAATCTGTTGATGAATAATTACTGAAAATGTCCTGTGCCATCCTGCCGCTATAGGTTTAAATTAGATATTAAGAAGCCCTGGCACAGGTTACCCAGAGAGGTTGTGTCTGCCCCTGGATCCCTGGCAGTGTTCAAGGCCAGGTAGGCTTTCTCCAAGCTGGCTGCCTGCAGAAGGAAAGCCTACCATATTTTTTTAAACTTAAATGTAAATGGGGAAGTTTTACTCAGACAAGCTACCATTATTTCATTGTGCCAAATGTATTTTGCAGATGGTTCATCTTTGGGAGGGTCTGTTGGTAAATTAGTCTCCTCTCCATCACCAGATTGATTTTATTAGGGTTGCACTTTGAATTACTATAGGGAAAGCAGGGGTGTGGAGTGTAAATAAATCATAAACACTGTAAAATGGCTCTGTGTTTGTATTATCTTCCCCTACATAAGAAATGGTGCATATAGTGTGTTTACTGGGATAGGCCCTCAGGTATACCTATAGGCGGTACAGATAAACTGATTATCATGGTCTGTGTGAGGCTGAAAACAGGACTTCAATTTTAGTTTCTTAAGTAGTGTGAAATTACACTTAATCCCCTACTTCCAAGAATTTCAAAGCAGGTATATATTAGTGGTATCCATAGCAGGTAAATACTGTCAGTTTGCAGGTGGGACAGCTGAAACATGGAGATAGTCATGATTTCGGAAACAGCTGGTGACAGAGCCAGAATCCTTATGTACCAGCTCTCTATGATCCTGCAGTTTACTAAAGAGTTATTTCCTTTTTGTTTGCACTTGGTTTCATTTAAATTGCTGTTCAAATCTTGCAGGTTTGAGAAACCTGCCTAGGCCTCTCTTGGTGGCCAGTCCGAGTTGTGGGGGCGCCGAGGCTGACAGCGGGCTGTTTGCAGTCCCCACGACGCTGCCCCCCAACAGCCGCCACGGGAAGCTGTTCCTGCCCAGCAAGGAGGCAGAGCTGACCTTCCGGCAGCACCTGGACACCATCAGTGTGAGTGGGGGGACTGGGCAGGGAACGCAGCACGCTGGGCTGGGCCAGCTCCCAGGGGGTGTCGCAGGGGTTCTGAGTGTGTCACAAAGTATGGACTGCCTTCTGAGCAGTGCTGCTTTTCATGCACAAGGTTAATGTTGTATTAACTGAGATGAGTCAGATTTTGACTATATAACTGTGCTTTGAATTGACATTACCTGTTCAGGTAATTGAGGTAATTCAAATCTGAATGCCATCATACAGCCTGATGACACTGATTTGCTGTCCAATTAAATTTCTCCAGCAAATCTGTGTGCCAGACATAGCAAACACTGATCCCCTTCTGATGTGTAGCTAATTTTAACAAGGCCTCATTGCTGTATTTAAGTCAAATTCTAATTTTTCTGTACACAATCAGTACAGTTTATGTACAATCTCAGTAAGAATTTTGTAGGAAGCTGAAGTAGTTGGTGAGAAAATGGCTTTATGGAACAAAGCTTTATCTCCATAAAAAAAGAAGAAGAAATACATTATTGGTGGAAAATATTCTGACTCTAGCAGAAAGGATATTGTGCCATCTGAAACAAAACACAGTATTTTAGCCAACTCTTAATTCATCTTTATTGAAAATAAGAATTTGGGGGCTATAATTTATTCTGTGTCTGGATGCTTAAAATGCTTGTGATGCGTTTCCTGTTGTTGTCCAGATGCAGTCGGATTTCTTCCTGCCGAAGCCCAGGAAGTTACGGAACAGGCACTTGCGGAAACCTCTGGTAGTACAGGTCAGAGAAACGTGTAAATGCCTGCTTTGCTCACTGAGGATCAGTAAGGCTGTAGTGGTTTGCACACATCAAATAGAAACTGAAGTTCCTTCTTGCATCCTCTGGCAATGTGAAGCTGAAATTGTGAAGGGAAAACCACTTCAGTCTCTAGTGTAACTAGCTATGTTACATTCCCTGCGTGAAGAGTATCAACAACAGCGGAAATCCAGTGCCTAAGGTGGTTTGGAAGAATAAAAAAGCCTCTGGAAGAGGCTTCTGGAACCTGGAAGCAGGTTCTGGGCCTTCTGGCACTGAGGCATAGGCAGTGTGTGTCCTGTGCTGGCAGTGCTGGACCTGACAGCCCTAACAACAAAATCTTCCTTTACATCCTTTTCCTGCTTCCTGCTCAATAGTGGATGTTAAACTGTGATGGATATAAGCCCCTGTAGTGAAATAAGCCATAACACACTTTGAAAGAACAATGATTCCTGGGAAAAAATAGGGCTTGGAAAGAGATGTATGGAAGAAGTGGCCTGTTGTTGTGGTGCTTTGGTGACAGACAGACATTACCCTCCTTCAGACTGCTCTGATAATAGGCACATATCACTGGGCCACCAGAGACAGGTGAGAAAAAAGAAATCTGAAACGTAAATAACAGTAACCTAACGGGGAAAACAAAGTTCCCAAGTGTCGCTATACTTTTTTCTTTCTTCTATTTTGTATAAGAGTAAAGGATGCAGAAATTACCCCTGGACTATTTTTTGATTCTACAGTCTTCATGTCTGGGCAATTCCATGTGTTTTAAGACCTCCCAAGTACACACAGCTATCTCACTCATCCACACTTGCTGAATTTTAAGGGCAGATCAGTTTGTACACAGACTAGGTCCAGTGTTTAAGACCACTGCTGTAGTTTTGAGAGAGATTTGAAAATCACTGCAAGTATAGTCAGATATAATTATAGCTCTAATCAGCATTTCTCTGAGAATTTTCCATGTGGAAATAACTTTGTTTTAGTAGTTTAGAGAGAAAACACATCATTCCTTTCTGTAGCTTTTTTCTAAGAGCACACTGATCCCATTGGTGTGTCTGGTGCATGACAGTAATGCCATGGAAATATTCTGCTTATTCTGGAAGGTCTCGTGAACTCCTGCAGCTTACACAGGAGTGTTACCCTCTGTCTGTGTTTAAATCTGTTCTGGTTTACTGTTTCTCTCACATAGAGAACACTGCTCCCCAGGCCGTCTGGAAATCCGTCCCAGCATGTCTGTTCCTTTTCTATCTTATCCAACTCATCCATTACAGGTGAGTCTAGCACTTCTAAAAACTGAAAAGTGTCCATTAAAACTGCATAACAAAGTAATTTCTAAAAAGAAAATACTCTTTCAAAATGACGGTGTCACCAGCCTGCAGGATGATGTGATTGCTCTCCTGCATCATTGTCAAGCAAGCTGTGCTTTTGATGAAAATTTTTTCTTCAGTTTCCCAAGATTGATATCACATAAGAGCAAGGAGTTCTCAAAAGGGAGATGAAATTCAGAATAAAATACCTAGATAGGAATTTTTGTTCTGTAGGATATAATAATTTTTCTGGATTGTGTAGTGGACTTTCCCTAGGACCTGGGATACTGTCTAAATTTTATACAGCATTACCAGCTTGTCCACTGCCCATATGTCCTTTTCTGCTGGTACACTCTTAAGTGCAGTGGTAGTAGAGGTGCTCCCCATGAAAGCCAGCATGACACCTGAAGGGTTGTCTTCACTGACAGTGTGAGAGCAGCTCCAGTAGCACAGCAGCACTTGCTGTTGTGTCCATGGCAAGACACTGCTTAGCTCATATCACTGTTTTAGCTCCAATTCCATCTCAATTTATTCCGTCATCTCCGCTACTTGGATTCCTGCAGCTTGCTGCTGTTTGGAATTTATTTGCTTCCATTGAACTGTGTTGTGTTCTGTTTTAAAGGTGTTAGATTTCATTTCCCTGAAAGGTATTAATGCTTCCCCCCAGGGAGAGGTTCATTTCGGCCTATCCAGTCCTCACTGACTAAAGCTGCTGTTTCTCGTCCAATTGTGCCCAAAATTCTTCCAACACAGGCCACCAACCATCTGTCTAGTAAGTCATTCTGAGTTCTGCAATAAAAGCCATGCTGGTGTCCTCCAGGCAGACAGTGTCTCACAGCAGAGAGTGGGTTCCATAATTAGAACAATTAATGAGGTGAAAACAGTGACTGCATCTATGTTTTACCTAGAGGATTCTTTTGAGATGAGAAGACATTCAGATGTTTGAAGTGGATTTTAAAAGATCTGGGTGAGGTTGATCCTTACAACAACTTACATTTTTTACATTGAATCTACATGGCTGCCAGAGGCAAGATAATAAAATAAGGCTCTATTATTTCTAGAGTTCCTCTAGTAACCCATAGGAAATTTCTGGAAATTGCATAATAAAATACTTACCAATTTGAAGGACAAAAAAGGAAAAAAATAGAAGAAAAGGATGGGAGGGTAACTGGGATGTTTCTCAGCTATTTTGATGTACCTAGTAACAGGTTGGAACAGGGTAGAAAAGTTAAACATTTTAGCTAAAAGCAATGTTACCCTTGGTGTGGAGAAGCAGCTGACCCAGATGATCAGATCATTACTATTGCTTCTTTTATACATGGGTTGAGTTTTGACTCTGGGTAAGTTAAAAAAAGTCATATTTTAGAGAATCATAACAAAGTGAAGAAGAAACTTGTAATGTCTTTTTGTTTCACCCAAGGTGCTATTGACTTGGCAGCTAAAAGTGCTGGCATTATCCCTGGTAGTCCCATGCCTGTCCTGGAAGCAGATGGTTTGCCAAGTGTGTCTCCATTATCACCAGATGCAGTGCCCACGGTGGTGACAGGGCAAGAGCCAGCAGTAGCACATCAGAACGGAGGCTCCATCACCACTGTGGAGGTCAGAGCCTCTTAAATGAGCTTTTTTCAAGTGCTTAACTATCTTGCTCTTTCATTGTATTAAAAAAATCTGTATCATTATGACTCCTCAGTGAGCTTTCTCCTGGGGCTTGCTGTTAGACACTGCTGTGGTGGCAGACCCAGTCCGTGTTGTGTAGTGTCTGTTTGGGATCGAGGGATCAGGTCATCATCTCACTGAATTAATTTCCATCCTGTACAATGATTTGATAGCTGGTAGAGCATTGAACTTGGCCATCCAGAAATCTGGTTTGAAAAGAAATTATGGCATTTCAAAAATTCAGGAGGGTATCTGTGGCAAAACATGGACTTTCTGGGATGGTATTTGGAAAAGAAACTGTAATTTCTCCTTGCTGTTTCTCCCACTAAGAACTCAGATATGTGTTAGTCCACATCAGTCCATGTTATGCTCTCAGGGAGCTGATGGACAGTTTTGAAGGACATGAGGTGTGTGAAGAGCACAGATAAGTGACTGGTGACTCCGTGGTTTGTGTTGTCCTGCAGGGCTCAGGCGCGGGGTGCCGCGTGCCGTACATCAGCCTGCCCACCCGGCCCGAGCAGGATGGCTTCCAGGTACAGTGTGTGCTGAGGGAACTGAGCTCTGGCGGGGGTCATGTGCTGTGAAAATACCACTGCTAGTGCTAGTTAAAACAATTACCTACTCCCAGGTAATTGTGCACCACTGCTACTGTCTGGTGGAAATGAAATCCCTAGCGTCTGAGGAAATGTAGGAAAACTGCCTAAATATGTGTGTTTGCCATTGCCTAAAATCAAAGTGAAGCTGACCTGTGAAGGATAAACAAGCTTTACGTATCTCCTAATAGAGTGGAGGAGTGTATAATCACTCTGCTGTATCTATGTGTGTATTTTAGACATCACAAGGAGACATTTCAGCAGTTCACAGTGCTGCTTGCCTCCATGTCACTCAAGGAGGAGTATTAGGACTAAAACTGTGATTGTAATGTCAGCATCCTTCCCAGAGATTGACTGTTCGTTGTGCTGGATCCAGTAAGATGTAGATACTTAAGAGTAACTGTGATGACACTTAAATTGTAGGAGTGTTGTCATCTTGTCCCCAGACTTTGTCTGGTGGGATCCAGGACCTGGTGCTGGATTTTTAAGCCTCAGAATACAGGCTCTTTTCTCCAGTGGAAGCACTTAACCATGCTCGCTGTGATGCCTGCATGTGAAAAAGGACAAATTAGTTTGATTGGAGAGCATAAAGGAGATTAAAATTTTTTATAGGACAGATGTTAGGATATGAACCTGTGAGGCATTTATTATGGTAACTGGGGCCTTGGGTCCTGGTTGTTGCTCTCATGACAGCTGTGTATACACTACATCAGAAAATAATGTTACAGTTCTATGATGGGGTACTGGTAATAAGACTCCATAAAGATCAGTTGAAATCTGGGAAGTATGGCTGTAAAAAGTGAATAAATGTGAGTTACCAGTTTAAAATATCTGTATACTCTTCCATCAGTTAAAGGGGTTTTGCCTATACCAAGGCTAATTAATACACATCTATTTGGAACTATCTTGTAGATTTATCAAAACTGTAGTTAATTTTAAGATTACACTTATTCTGTTATGCAGGCTGTTTTAAATATTCTTTGGAATGTTACAGGCTCATATTTTTTCAGATGATTTGGCAGGATATGGGCTGAAGCATATTTGTTTGTGCTCACAGGTACTTTTCATTAAAATGGTACAGATCTATTATATAAATAGTATATTCCTCTCATTTAGGCATGTTATCTACTAGATTTTCCCCTTAAAATTCTGGTTTTAATCTGATACTCAAGAGCTTTTTAGTTTTCTGAGTTCTTAATAAATTTATGAACAATTAATCCTGTTTCTTTCAATAGGGTACGTCAGTCCTTTCTCTGCCAGAACTGGCCAAGACTTCTCTCCAGAATGGTCTGTCCTCCCCTCCACTTCCCTCATCAGAAGCTTCTAGTACTCGGCTCTCTCCTCCCAATGTTTCTGCTCTCTTGGATATTTCCCTGCCTGGGCCACCTGAAGATGTGCTTTCCCAAGGGGAACCTGCCACTCAGATCAGTGATTCCATCATTGAAATAGCCATCAGCTCTGGCCAATACAGTAAGTCTAAGATTAGCTAAAGTATGCCTATCCACTTAAAAAAATAAAAAAAAATCCCTGACATCTTACATAGCGGCAGAAACTTTTCCAGGAAGCAGTTCTTGGGTTATGAGGGTTTTGTGGGTTTGTTTTTGGTTTTTTGTTTCCAAATATCTGTTGGAATTAAAATTCTGTGCCTGGCCTTTATTTTGTAGCAAATACGGGGCAGGGGGGTTATTGTTGTTGGGGGTTTTTTTCATTTCTAAACAAAACTTGGTGCAGTGTCCTGTAACATGACTCTACCATATTGACTGAATTCGTGATCCCTGACATTGGCTTACAGGTGAAGGTGTTTCTCTCTCTCCTGCCAAACTAAATGGCAGTGACAGCTCTAAAAGTCTTCCGTCCCCATCCAGCAGTCCTCAGCAGAACTGGATTGCATCTCCCAGCCACGATCCCCAGTGGTACCCCAATGACTCCACAGACTCCTCCCTCAGCAGCTTGTTCTGTAAGTGTCCAGATGCAAAGACGTGCAACCAAAAAGTGCTTTCCTCTTAAATAAAGAAACATTGTTTATCAGTAGTGAATCCTTTGAAAAATTATAAACCCAGTAGGACATTAGTAGAATTATTCCAAATTCTTCTTGCTTTCATTTCCAGTGTTACCTTGGATACATTTTCTCTCTCTTTACGAGAGAGATCCTGTTGCTAGATTGGGGCCTGTAGCTTGAGACAAGTAATTCCTTGGCAGTTCCTTGTAGTCTTTTTGGAGCCTGACTCATCAGTTAGGGTGAGACATTTGCACTGCTGTGCCAAAATGAACAGATGTCTTTGGTTCTGCTGGTGGAAAAATAGACTTTGTTGTGTGCTTGATAAGTACTGTCTCAAAGACAATGATGTCACTCACTTGGTTTGGTTGAGGTTAAGTTGTTGAGAGTTTTTCTTAATTAATAATTCATGGAGCCAGTGTAATGAGTCTCCTTACTCTTAGCAGTGTGGTGATGGTATCAATGGTGGTAACACATAATTTTTAAAAGATGGAAGAAATTAATATCTGTCCTCTATCTGGAATTTCCTTGTCCTTCTCTTGATCCTCCCAGTTAAAAACACTCAGTGCAGTGACTTACTGATGTGCCTTTTCTTTGTAGCAAGTTTCATCTCCCCAGAGAAGGGACGAAAAATGTTACCAACTCCAGCTGGGAACACCAGTGGCACCTCCTTACTGGGCCCCAGCCTGCTGGATGGAAACTCACGGGACTCCTTTGTGTCGCGGTCCCTGGCAGACGTGGCAGAGGTATGTCAGCAAATTGCACTCCGAGGCTGCTTCCTTTTGCAGTGCTGGAAGTTACAGTTACTGGGTGCTGTCCCTCACACCCTCCTGAGATGCTTTGGAGGCAGAGTTCTGACACCTGTACTTCAGCACAGTAGAAGATTACAGTCATAACATAAAGATGTAAAATTATCTGAGGGTAATTACCCAACAGCAGAGCTGGTGTGAGAAGCTGCTGTGAGTGCCTTCAGCGCAGGTTCTTTTTGCTGAGGGAGGTCATATTCATGTTGGATATATCTTTGTTTTGACAGAGAAAGATTCAGTCATTTTGTTGTATGTGTCCTGCTTTGTAGAGCAAGAACTGGAAGTGCTAAACATAAGGGAAAGATTAATAGTGATGCAGCTACAATACAGTTGGAAGCCTGGTAGGGAAAAACAAATCGGTCCAGAAGGAAGAAGTAGGACATGGCTAATACCAAGTCACCTGAGAGGATGGCAGAAGGTTCTGTGCTGCTGAATTAATATCTCTGTTGGCAGAGCTATCTATCCCTTTGTTTTGAACTCTTTTGAAGGAGTAGAATGAAGACCAGCAGTTTTTAAGGCTGTGACACACTTAAGGACAGAGCTCCTTTTCAGAGACACAGACAGGAAGAATGAGCTGCAGGAACATGATGCAGTTTAGCAAGGAAAAGGCCAAGTCCTGCCTTAGGAAGGGATTAAGGAATAACCCTACAGCTGGGGACAGGCTGTGTGGGAAGGAGCTCTGCTGTACCTGGATATGCCAATAGACATGAGCTGAGTGTGATCCAGGGTGAAGCCAAAGGTGAACAACAATGTCATGAGCTGTTTTTAACAGCAGCATGGCCAAGATATTGAACAGAATTATGATTAACATGCTCTGCTCTGTAGAGTAGTAAAGTGCACCTGCTGTGAGACCATGTCTAGAATATTGTCACCAGTTTTGAGCACCTAGTATATAGGAGAGAGAGATTAACTGGAGCAAGGTACCAGGAGGATCAGGCAGTGAAGAAAGGGTGATGTCTAGGTTTCTTCAGCCTGGGAAAGGCTTCAGGGTGGGAGGGACCCTGCTAACTGCCAATGCCTGCAGTAGGGTCATTGAGAAGATGTAGCCAAGCGCATTACAGAATGATGATGGGAGGTGGGAGGAACAAGCAAAAGATGAACTGAGAAAGGTTCTGCTACATCTATAGAAAAACTTCACATTGAGGATAGGCAGGCAAGGAAACAGGTTGCCCAGAGACTGGGCAGAGACATGCCAAGAGATGTTATGCAGTAACTGTCTTCAGAGCTTTCCAGGGCTCCCATCAATAAAGCTCCAAGTGAGCTGGTCTGTCCTTATTTGGTGAACCTGCTTTGAGCAGGAAGTTGAATTAGAGACCTCTTCAGACCCCTTCCACTCTGTTACCCCACAGTTTAGTTATTAACTCAGTACAGCATCACATAACTTGTAATTTCTTGGGGACTTGCCTTAAGGAGGGAATGTGTCATTTCTCTATTGCTCTTTGGATTTGGATAAGGAGGTTCTGTACAGACCATGTAACCAGGAGCTGCAGCAAGCTCATGCTGATTTAATGTGATGTTGGCAGCTTCAGACCTGAAACACAGATCCACTTCTGGCATAAATAAAAAGATTCTGTTTGCTTGGTACTGAGAAGCTGTCAAGGTATGTTCTAATTAAAGAAATATATGATAATTTATTTGCATGGATTGAAGTGACATTGCAGCCCTCAACGTTACCAACTCCCTTTAGAAGAAAATGGGGTAAGCCTCCATGTTATTCACAGGAGAGCAGCTCTTGTGGCAGAGGTAATACCTTTAGATAATCTACCTGTGCACCTTAATGCTAAATTGGAGCAGGTAAAGCCCATTGAGACTATAGGTGGTTAGGTTTTTTAGAAGGTTCCATTTAGTTATGGATGAGAAGAGCTGTTCTCTAACTCGAGTTGAGTAAGATAAAGTGTCTCTTTCATACGAGGAGAGGCTGGGAATGAAGCTGAGGGAGCCAGACTCTTTTCAGGACAAGAGGCTGCAAGCAAAATTTGAAACACATTAAATTCTACCTGAAGACAAGAGCTCTATTTTGAGGTAATCAGGCATGGAAACAGGGTATCCAGAGAGTTTTGGAATGTCTGTGCACGGTGAAATTTCAGCACCTGCCCAAGAAGGTCCAGGGCAGCCTGTTGTGGCTGACCCTGCTCAAGTGAGATGGTTGTATAAAATGCTCTCAAGATGTCCCTTCCAACCTCAGTTATTCCGTGAAATTGCCACTGCCATGTAGCTCTTCTCTTCTTGTCTCTTCCAGGTGGTGGATTCCCAGCTGGCTTGCATGATGAACGAGAACAGCATAGATTACATATCTCGGTTTAATGACCTTGCCCAGGAGCTGTCCATACCCGAGCCCACTCGCAGGGAGATCCTGTTCGATGGAGGAGGTGGTGGGCCCCCCATAGGGGATCTGTCGCAGTAGGGGAATGATGGCAGCAGGCTGCTGCAGATGGTTCGGCTCAGTTGGAGCTTGCAGAGCTGGGACTTGACAAGGGCAGCAGCTGAGGCTGAGCTATCCCTGTCCTGTGTGGTTCTTTCTAACAGAGAAGCATTGGTTTTAAAGGCCTCAAGAAGTACTTACAAGTCCTGGAATGTGCAATATGCTGACAACAACAGAACACGGAGTAACATTACAGGAGATAGTGTGTCCCTGCATCAGTGATGAAAGATTGAAGGTTTGTGAGACAGTCCTGGACTTGTACTTCAGAATGGCCTAAGCAAGAGGCTCAAGTAGGGATGGGATTGCCACAAGCTCCTGTATACGAATTATTGTTTGCATAGTGATCAGAATGCCATGCTTTTGGATCCACGTGAAGGTTGTGGAGGGTGAAGGGTAGGGGTGGGTAGGGGAACCATTGTGTATCTTGACACCTAGCTGGCAGTCCTGGTTGGCAGTCTTATTGCCATTCAGTCAAACTGAAGTTCTTGCACTCTGTCCGGGGCACTGCCACTCCTCAGTGCTGTGTTTTTGCAGACCACTCTGTTCCTTTGGCTCTTTAACCATCCCAGCGGGACTCACATCTGCTTGCTTGTTTGGTAGGGGAGTTCTAATCTGCCCTCCTCCCATGCTGCTTGGATCCCCTACTTTTAAACCACATCACAATCATCATCATCATCACCCTGACTGCACTCATGTTCCTAACCTTTGAAATTCTTCAGCACATTGCACAGTTGACCCTGTGAGTGGGAGAGTGCTTTATTGCTCTTCCTGAAGAACAGTTCCTTTTTAGGTCTGGAAACATGGCAAAAGAGTTTACACTAGGAAAGCTCTGTCATAATTAGTCTTGGCTTTGCTGGAAACTTGTAAATATAGTCATCTTCATAAAAATTGAGGATTTACCTGGGAGAGGAAATAGGAAAGAATATTGTAATGTGTAGGAACAAATACTAGGTTAACGCTAAAGCAGTTGAGATCAGTTTTGTGTCATGAAGAGAAGTGTCCTAGCTTAATCCCTTAGTCCTTCCCTACTTCCTCTTTGTTCTGTGAACTCTGGGTGCTCTGTAGTACCTCAGCATCATCCTTCATTACAGTCACTTCCAGGCATGAGTGGGTCTGGCACTCCCTCTCTGAAATCCCTGTGCAGTTAATGTTTTGTTTTACTGTAGGAAAAACACGATCCTGATTCCAGTGGGTTCAACAGGATAGCAAGTTTATTTCTGGGGAGCTGGTTGTCTGTCAATTCTAGCTTTATAACTCAGGAGACTTTTCTTACTCCCTTCCCTTTCCATCCCGTCCAAGAATACCCATGTTGTGCCCCTTTTGTAAACACTTGTCTGCTTCTCCAGTTAAGAGGATGTTCCTTGCATAGCTCTGAACTTTTCCAAGGGGCTGCTCCTATATAAACCTCAACTTTGTATTAATAATAAATAAACAAACCTCCACCCCTTAGGCTGTTATCAGGGGTTCATTTCCCAACTTGCACTATACTTGGTGGATGTGGTTCTTCCTGCCTTTAGCTACTTGTACAAGGCATTTCTTTGACTGGGAGTCTCGTGTAACTTGCACACAATGCACTGACTGCTGTTTGCCCAGTCCCTTCACCCTGCTTTAGGCACATGATTTTTAGCTTCTATGGAGTTGGCCTTGTGTTTTCTGTCATTAGGAGAAATTTGAAGAAGTTTTCTGATGCACACAGAGCCTTGTTTGGGAATTCTGACAGAATTGTCAGGAAATCACATAAACCTGGAATGGGAAAAGTTGAAGGCTGACACAGAAATAAATGCTAGGGTCTGTTTTGTTCTGAGCATTCTCCCTTGGTATGGAGAGGACACTTGTTAATCTCAAGAGTCATGCCCACTAAAACTTTTCAGTTTTACTTAGAATTTAGCTGTGTTTTGGTTTGGACTTTCCCAGATTGTTCCCTCTTGGTTTTGGGTTCCTCCATTACTAACATTAATTAACATTAATAACATATTAACATTAATAACATTAGCAGGTTATTCTATATGCTATGTTTCCAGAAATCCTTCAGATTTTCAGGACAAAAGTAGAAGGCACCTACTATGGCTGTGGATTACAGAACATGCAGAAGGAAATGTGTTACATTCTAATCAAGTACTGTCTAAAAAGAAATCTTAACTCTCATTCTTAAACTTCTAAATATTGCAGGAGTAATGTGAGTGTCTCCAATGTATTTGTAACTTGACAAACTTTTCATCTGCCCTACTGATGCTGGTAATGCAGTGGATATGACACTGGGATTGGCTCTGAAGTTGCCTAGAGTAAAGGCCAGTGTTGCTGCACCTGCCACAGGAGTGGAGAGCAGAGCACTTCATCCTGATCCATGGAGGCTTTTTGCCTGCGATACGAGGAGCTCTCAGCTGCCCTGCCTCAGCTCACCCAGGGGAAAGGACATGACTACAGAATTAAGGCAGCACAAGTGGCTATTTTTGATGATGCCATGACATCAGAAAACTTCTAATATCCTGAACTTTTGCAAGTGGGCTTGAACCACTCAATAATAACAGAGTATAAATTACAGAAATCAGTTCAGCAGGCAGAATGTTGGGGTTAGGACTGTGTTTGGCATCAGCTGCTTTAAAGTTGGCATTACGAAGCAGAATTTGATTTCAGAAATGTAATGCATTGCAAACTGCTTTTTAAGAATAAAGCCCTTTGAGGACAAGGAAAGAACTTCAGAATAATTAAGATCATTGTAGTAATTCTGAATTGATGCAGTATTTGATACTCTTAGTATGTAAAAGGCCATTTAAACACATCTCTGATGGGACCAGCTCTAGATTTTAGGTCAATGTGCTTTACAATAATAATCGTCATCAGTTTGTGCTGAGGCTGCTAAGCAGGTGATGCATACACGCTCATGCACACACAGACGTGTGCATGTGCAGATTTTGGGGGGTGGGGGGCCATAATACTCCAAACTTCTTCAATTTTAATTATTTCAGCTTCCCCAACAGCAGTAACAAGATCTGTATGAGCAACAATGTCAGGCTGAGCATACATCCAGGCAAGTGACACTGAAATGCACACAGTATCATTTCTGAGGTAGAAGTGACTTCATTAGGTTAGTGCCTTCCTGGGGCACTGTGAGGTGTTGGGGAGGACTAAGGGACACTAACAGCCTCCAGGTGAAGGAGTAACTGCTCTGGGCTTTTCCCTCTCGGTGACCATAAGGCAGTTCTGAGTAGTTGACAAGGTAAATGGCAGAAGGTTCAGTGTCTCATCACTGTGGGCTGGGTTTACTACACCAGAGCAGTACCACAGCCCACGTGTGTGCACACACTGACAGGGATCTGTGCGAGGTGTTGCATCCTGATCACTCACACAATCCATTTTATCCTGTATCACTAAATCTACTAAGCATAGGAATAGTAATTGTTGTACAGCATCGTTAAGCCTTTTATTGACACCCTCTATATTTCTAAATTGAATTACATTACTTGATTCAAATCTAACCAATAAAGGACATCTTATTTACTGACAGCAGATCCCAGAGTGGAAATTCAGTTGCATTTTGTTTTCTACACTCAGACTTCAGATGCATTTATAAGGAAAGTGCTGCACTTTTTCTTAACCTTTTCAGATCTTTGAATCTGTTAATTTCACAGCAATTTGTAAATGTTAACTGAGTGAAACCTTGGCAAGCACTACGGCAATAAGTTATCATTAATTATTGAAACATGATAACTGCTTTAGAGCTTATGGTTCTGGCAGCAAAATTTAATGCTGTTTCTTTTAATAATAGTTAAGCCATATCATCTAAGTTTCTGGCTTGTTTGAGATGTGAATTTGTTTTATAGATTATAAATATACCTATATAGTGTATGTATAAAGCAAAATGCCTGTCTTTACTGATTATTTTTTGTACCATACTGTAAATTATATTATTTATTCTTTACCAATTTTGGAAAAAGGTGTTTTGGTTATTTAATATAATATACAAAAGCTGTTAAACTTCTGTTTAAATTTCCAATTCAACTTGTAAAGCTGTTTTTATTCTTGTGCATAAATACATACTAATACTTGGTCTAACTTGGATCCAGTGTGTTCTTTGCTGTTCATGTCCTCTCAGATTTTTTTCATTTAAGCTTTATTTACGTGATCGTGGCCTTGTGGGGATGGGGGTTAAAATTTGTCCATAAGGCCAAGCCTTTCAAGGTGATTTGGTTGCAGTGAAATCAGTTGCCTAACTCCCATTGGCATCTCCGATCGCAGAATTTTGATGAGTCTCACCCTGATCAGAGAAAATTTTGGTAGGGCTGTTTTTGCTTTATACCTTCCATTCTCAGCAGTGTCTGCTCGTGGTGAGTTTCAGAAATGTGGCAAACCAGAGGGCTGGGTATTGTGAATGGCCTGTCTGGGGCCATAGGCACCTGGCGGAGAAAGAATAACAAGAAAACTACCAAAAAGAATCCAACCACCACCACCAAGAAGGTACAATAAAAATGGTAGTATATATCTTGAGGGTTTGGGTTTTTTTTTTTTTTCCATTTATAGCTTCAGATAAGCAAAAATCTGGCTGTGGAGGTTGTATTCAGGCCATCATGTTTTATTCAGCCACTACCAGAAACACCTTTTCACCCCAGGACACTCAAGGACAGGAAGCCTTGATATGGTTGTATAGTCTGTCTTCAGAGCTTTCCAAGATAAAACTTAACTAAATCTCACAGAAAGGTGGGCTGACCCAGCACACCCTGCTTTTGGGCAGGCTGGACTCAAGGCCTGAAGCTCCTGTGATCTAGGTCAGTAACTAAATCCTTTTTGCACACTTCTAAGATTTTGGTCTCTATGACATACAAAAAGGCAGCTTTAATGTTGTACTGAGAAAGTGCAAGTGCGTAATTAGTTAGAGATTAAGAATGTTCTAGAAAGCTCTAACATAAGTTTTATTAGTAATATTTTGATACTTCCTTCCCATCCAAAAAGTGTGTGCTTATCTCTCCCATCTGTTTACTGAAAAAACTGGGCTATGACTAAGTTTGAGCTCTTCATGTGCAGCTTCTCCCCTCCACTGGCTGTGAGCCTTTGTCAGCACAAGACCTTTAAATCTTTTTCCACCTTCTGCCAAAGCTCCTTCCAAATCTTTTCTCACAAATCAGCTAATTCTGCCCTTAATGAGCAAAATTAAAGACTATAAAAATGGAACGAGTCCTAAATATGATTAGCAAAACAAGATACTGCAGTGATAGTACATATTTTTCATGGGGTTTTGTTGGCTTTATTTGATTTGGTTTTTTTAGTCCTTCAAAACAAAAGCAGCAATATGCCACTAAATTTATGCCTCCAAGTTTACTTCTTGACATATGGAAAGCTGTAGACCTGTGAAATAAAACCTTCAGCTGAAAATGTTAGCTTGTGATGCTACAGTCGATGAAAAATGGTTAGAAAGGCCATGCAAATGCTGGCTCTGCAGGTGCAGCTACACCATTCCCTCCCAGTGCAGATTCTCCAGGCAGCTGACAGCTTTCATGTGGCAGTCACCCTGTGCTTCACCACAGGGCTGTGAGCAAACCATGGACATGTGCTAGGGAGCAGGGTGGATCACAGCAGCCAGACTCTGCTCAACACTCTGCTGCCAAACCAGAGACCTGTTCACCGGGACACCCAGGCCTACTCTGCAGCACTGCTGTCCAGCAGGTCAGCTCCCAGCCTATACTGGTGACCAGGGCTGCTCCTCCACAGCTGCAGGATCTGAATTTCCCCTTGCTGAATTTCAGAAGGTTCTTCTCTACCCATCTCCCAAAGCTGTTGAGGTCTTTCCGAAGGGCTGCACAGCCCTCTGAGGTATCAGCCAGCCCTCCAAGTTTTGCATCAGCAGTGAACCTGCTGAAGAGGCGTATGCTGCTTCATCATCATTGATGAACATGTTATACAACCCTGTACACTGAGAACCCTGGGAGACACCACTAATGACAGGTCTCTAACCTTACTCTGTTCTACTGATCACAAGCCTCTAGGATCTGCTACTCAAGCAGTTATCAATCTATCCCACCATCCACTCATCCAACCCACTCTTCTTGAGTTGGCTGTGAGGATATTGTGAGGCTAAAAGGGAGGTGGGCAAAGAAGAATTTTGCTTGCTTCCCCGAGTACGGACTGCCTTCCACTTGCTTCTAACTTCACAACTGGTACCTGGTCTTTGCCGGGGGATGGATAGAGGATCTGCTTTCTGTTGGCTGCTCCTGTCTTAGGGTCTGCTTGGGAGGGCAGAGCATGGCCACCAGTCTATGTCCCTCTCTGATTTTCTAATACTTATCTGCCTTTTTAGTTTTTCTTGTAGCTCTGCTACCAGGCTGGGCAGGTCATCCACCTGGTCGTATCTGCTGCAGCTGTCCGTCACTGGTACAATCCACTGACAGGCTCAGGCATTAGCTACACCCCAAAACCTGGGTGGTTACATGGGGTTTTTACATGTTTTACATGGGCTTTTTTGGGACTTCAGTCTGAGCCACTGCATCTTTGGTGAGTTTAGGGGACTCAGTTCCCTGCTGAGTGGGCACCGTATATTTGAGTTCTCCCAGCAACTGTAATGACCAGACACTGAGCAAACTGCCTGCGCTGCAGCGCCCTTCCCGCTCCTTTTCGCTCGCCCGAGTTGCCCGCGCTCCCTGGAGCTACTTAAATGTCCCAAAGTGCCCCAGGCAAGGCTCCGCCGGCGCCGGAGCGGCGGGGCTGCTGCGCCGGTGTCCTCGAACTCGGAAAGTGTGGAGGGCAGCAGGTTACGAACTCTGCCCTGAGGTTATTCCGTACGATGATCTTCCTCCTGTTTTCTGCTTTGCATCGCCATTTCGAGGTGAGACCTTCACATAAGGCTGTGAAGGCCTGTAAGGCTCAGGTCCGGTCCGGGAGACGCGCGGCGCGGCCCCGACACGAGATTCCGTATCCCTGCCCCACCCCGTCGCTTTAAATGCCCATCAGCTGCTCGCCCCGCCCTTCCTCGAGCCAATGGCTGTGCAGTCTCCTCTGACGGACGGGCAGTGCAACCAATGGAAGGCGTCCAGGGTGACCACCTACGCGAGTGGTTTTAAGCTTCCCTCCCTCTGCGAGGCTGGCCGACCAGGCGGGACTTCGAGCGGGTGAGCGGCGTGCGATAGGCTGCTCCTCATGATGGGCAGCTAAATGGGACAATGGCCGGGCAAGGCGGGGCGCGCCTCTCCCTGCGGCGCGGTTGGAGTGGGGCTGTGGAGTGCAGCTTCTGAGTGCCACCATGTTCCAGGGCGCTGAGGCCGGGCCGGCCAAGCCCAGCTCTAGGTGCGGTGGCGTGGGACGCTCGGCGGGGAGAGGATAGAGCTCGGGAGAGTCGTGCGGCGGCGCGGAGTTCTCGACGGGGCTTTGTTCGGGGCGGGAGGTGCGGGCTCCGGCTGAGGCCGGGATGGTGAGAGCGGGGCGGTCTGGGGTTGTAGACTCTGGCCGAGGAGAGCGGGTCTCCCCTCAGGGGACCTCTTCGCCGTGGCGGGCGGAAGCGCAGCCCCGTCCTGCCCGATAGAAGCCAGCATACGGCTGGTGCCTTCGCTGTGCCCCAGTTTCCTTGCCCCACGCCCCGGGGGCTGGGTGCGGGATGACCGCACCGCGCTCCGGTCGGTGCTGCCCTGGGCTGAGGCCTCGCTTGGGGCACACGCGGAGAGCCCCAGGGCCGGGCGGGGAACCCGCGGGTGCCGCTCCCGGCCCGGCCCCGGAGCTCTGCGGGGACTGGGGCGCGGGGAGAAGGGCCTAGGGCCGGGAGCACTTCTCCCGCCGTGCGTCTGCTCACGGGGAGCCGGGGTGAGCTGCTGTCTGTGGAGCTGTGAGGGGGAGGGTTCGGCACAAACGCCTGCAGAAGCAGACGTCGGCTTGTTTTCGCCATACGAAGTTAAAATATATTGCTTTGTTTGGAGGAGGGCAGATACCCTGAATACCGCAGGGTGTGAGTGCAGTGATTAATCCATCTGCGAGGCTGTCGCGCACGAGGAGGAAGGATTTCGAAATTGTCTAAGAATGCTTTAAGTTTTCCCGCATTGCAGTCGCTCCAAGCTAAGACCTGGTTTTTGAGGATGCTCTGTCCTTAGTGTACTCTCTGAGAAGTGTCTGTTCTCACAGTAATTTTGAATCCACGTCTAACGCATCAGTTGTGTTTGCGGGCAGACCATTGCAGCGCGTTAGTTAACAGCGAGGAAAAAGGGCCTACAGCTTGCTCCGTGTAGGGCTGTGTTTGCGGTGCCGTAGAGCAGGCTGCAGCCACCCACAGCTCTGTCCCACAGCCCGTGGCAGCACCGCAGGAACTGCCTTTAGCGGGTTTACAGCGTGGGCTCTGGGGCGTTTACTATACTGACTCATGGCCTGGGCCATCAAGGGCAAAAGTACCCGCTTTAAAGGCACAGCTTATTCTGTTCATTCCCTGAACAAAACTTTGTTTAGTGAGAATGCAAGTTTTTGCGGTTCTTGGTGTGTAGAAGTTGCTCTAAATAAAAATGAGCCTAATTCCAAATCCCTGCAAGCAGCCACCACTAGCTGTGGAAGTGGGGGAAAAAGTCTTCCTAGTGTGAAAATCTTGCCACAAAAATTACGAACAAGTGTTTGTATTTTGAGAACTTCATAATACGGGGGTATTACTGTTAGAAATAAATGGTGCTATGAAGGTTTTAAGTGAAAGCTTTCACTTAATTGTCCAGTGAAATGTGTTTCTAGTGATCCTGTCAATGTGTACAGTGATAGAGCAAGCAACTAGTTTGGTGAATCGCATTAACTGCCTAGTTTTATTTTATTAAACTTTAACAATGACACTTTGTATTTTTAAGGAAGTTTTGCTTTTTCAAAATAAAACACGAAACCGCATGTCTAAGAGCTTTTAAAAGCAAAGCAGGACAGAGTTGTGTCATTCTGCTGTTGTGTGCTATAAAGATGCATTGTATTAACATACTCTTGATTCGTCCTGTGTAGGAGGAGTTTCATTCATAAAGGGTAAATTTAACCATCTTGGAAATGTAATACTCATATTCCTCTACTTCCGTCGGGGCCAACTGCAGAGTATGGTGGAGCTTTCAGATCGAGAGCATGGCTGTGTAACACAGCTTGCTGTTTGAATGTGAGTGAGCTGTTTAATGAGCTGTGAGCCCACAGCAGGAGCACCCCAGGACCTCTGGTCTTGTTTTAGAGCCCGCGGTTCCAAATCTCAGCGCCTGCTTTCTGCTAGTCTCTTATGTATAATGCAGCTCTTATCTACTGTATTAGAAGAGTCTGAAAACTGGTAAAACTTCAGTGTTTAACTTTCAGGCAGGATTTAAAAAAAATTATGTAGAGGGTGTCTTGAAGTAATGGATAAGCCTTCCATAGGTGGGCTGAAAGGCTTAATGAGGAAAGAGCATTCAAATTCAACTGTGTTAGAATGTAGGGGATTAAAAAAAAGATCAGAAGAACAAATTAAAATTCTTCAAATCTGCCAGAAGAGAACAAAGCAATTAGTAGGGGCTTTTAAACTTGCAGAATAGGACTCTTGATTTAGCTGTTTTAGAGGAGTTCACAAACTTCTGGTCTGCTGGAGGGGAGGGGAAGTAAGTCAGATTTAGATTTTGTAGATGACAAAGGGGTTGTTTTTTCACAGTTTGAAAGAATTGAACAACACCTTCCCAGAGGAACAAAGACCCAACCGACCTAGCTACAAGAAACAAAAATGTCTCTGTATAAACTGGTGTAATACTGATGTAAACTATAAAGTATAAACTAAAGTTATTATACAGTATATGTTAAATTTCTGTGTACTCTGTTAAAGCAACTCATCTTGTCTGGCTGAGTGTAGCATGCTGTTTTCCTTTGTTAGGATTTACAGGTGAAATCTGATTTTCTTACTTGGTGAGGGGGACCTGCATGTCTTACTGCTCTAGAACTGAGTATGTGGTAGTACAGGGTAGCATGTGGTAGTATGTGGTAGCAGTGCTGTAGAGGCTACACTGCAAGAAAATAGCTTTGTAGTCTCCCACATCTTTGGTTGGAGGGAACGAGTGCAAAGCCTGTCCTCTTTGTTGGCATCAGCTGACAAATTTTGTTGCTGTATTTCAAGGATATTTTTGGTAATTCCTGTGAATGACTTAGTTATCTGACTTTGTGTTAGTTTGAATTTTATTAACCTGGTGTCGCTGCCATTTGAAAGTTTATGTAATGCTTGGAAGGTTCCCAGCACTTCAAAGTGCTTGAAATTGAGGTGGTAAATCCACTTTGTGAGTCACGACATTATTTTGTGTGATGCTGGCAAAAAAAGTACTTTTGCTGATTTCCGCCTTGTAAGCACCACCAGTGATGCCTCTAGTTAATTCATTCAGCAGTAGGGTTTTCTTAGTGTGGATACTGAGCTGAAAATAAGAGGACAGTAGAAGATTAATCAGTGTTGGATTTATTTTGATGAGGCTTCTTTACTGAATTATCAAGACTTTTAATCTTAAAATGGATTGCCTCTAGAATTTCTTTCTATGATAGCTCTTAAAACCCACTGCAGGAATGAAAAGTAGTTTGAGTCTTATGACTGGCTATTAAACCAAAAAAAAAAAAAAATACTGAATGTAGTTGTTCTATTATTCCCTTCTATGCTTGTAGGCATGTGTTAGGCAAACAGCATGGTAAATTGAATGATTCTGGAGTGTAAGAGACTCCAGCTGTATAAACAGCTTTTTACTTCCTTTCAGTCTCTTTGCTGGTATACTTACTGTAGTTGGAATGCAAGAAAGACTAAATGCAGTTTAAAAATAGCTGAAAAGAACAGGTAAAGTCAAAGATCATTTAAATTATTTGAGAGGAGTCCATTTTAACAGAGACCTCAAACTACTTTTTTGTAGAGTTCCCTTTTCATTTAGTCTCCCCACTTCAAATACTTCAACTTGCCTCATGGTTTCTGGACCTTTTTAATGATTGAAATTCATAATTTACCTCTACAATGTCGTCTTTAATAGTGTGTTTAAGTCTTCTAAAATATGTGGAGAGCACAGAGGCTAGTTGGATCTGTCTGTTGGACATTAAATTGTAAATAAACAAACTTTGTGTGATCTAACCTGTGCTTCGGACAAGGAGTTGCCCTGTCTGCTGTTACTACTTAAGCTAAAGGCATTTATAAAATCCACAGTCATAGTAAAGATTAAAATATTGAAATTGGCTGGCAAAGACAGTCCCTCTGAGGCTAATACTGTCTACATAAACTATTCCCAGACTATCGGGATTGTCAAGAGAGAGACAGGGATACTGAGAGGCGTATTAAAGCATGATTTATTGCTCTTATCTTTTACAGTCTAATGGAAGGGTCAGAGCACCTTCACGGCATAAGCCAGTAGTCACAAGATCTCTAGTTACGATGCCTTTAAAAGACTCATTAGCCAATGAACTACTGCCACAAAGAATGTTTATGTCTTTAACCCAATAGTTAATTGTTTTGTTTTACACGTTTTTGCCGCAGTGTGGACTTTCTTAACCAATCATGTAATGACACACAAACTTACAGAACTGCACCTTAAAACCTCTTATTACCTTTGTAACTACTTCTATATCTTAAACTTTAAACTCTAAAACTTTCCAGTACCAAGCTGGACATGTTTTTGCTTAAACTACAAATCCACGTTCTTGCTTCTTGTCTCTAAATCTGGAAGCCTTTTCCAAGGTCTACTCCCAGATAGTAGTTGATTCCTTTTGGGGGCAGGACCTGTAGTCTGTTGAACAAGAAATAGGCATTAACTGTGGAAATACTACTGAAGGACAAGCATGACTTTTGATTAGTTTTCAAGAAGTCAGATGATTTCTGTTGTAAGCTCCAATTTTTCTGCAGATCCATTTGAAATTCTCTGTTGGAAAGCTTTAGTTTTAATAGATTTGCAGCTTGACCACTAAAGAATTGGCTTTTTGGTATTCTGTCTCTCCATTCTAAACTACAGCAGCTATTATGATAACTGATGGTTGAGACTAGGAATTTTTTTAGTAGTTATGAAATGTCTGCCTTTATTTAAAAGTTAGTGGGTTTGAATTGTATCACAGATTCAAAGTTGCTATGTGTAGTTTAGCAGAAAGTCTGATTCTGTAATGGTTATTTTTAAAATCCTAACCATCATATGGCTTCTCTTAATCTCTGTTGTTTCCGGAACACTGCAGGTAGCATAGTCATTTGTGGTGAGAGTGTTAGGATCATTCCATGCAATCATAGATACCCTAAAGATCAAGTTGACTGACCAGGAGGTTGGCAATATTTGTGCTGAACTTAAGAATATTAAAACAGCTCTTGAAAAGCAGATACTTCATGGATATAGCAGAGTTACCTAAAGTAAATTAAAATGAGGATAGTTACATACAAGGAGAGAATGGGAAGAGGGTATCAAATATGTTGAATGCTATAAATTTTAAATGAACTTTTGTGTCTTGTTTTTCATTCAATATAGGGTATTGAAGCCCCCAGGGGGAGATTCTAGTAATGTCTTTGGGAGTACAGAAGAAGTGTCTTCTTCAAGCAGGCCACACCGAATGGCATCCAATATCTTTGGAGAATCAGAACAACCTCAGAGCATTCCAAAAAGAACAAACCCTCCAGGTAAAAGATGCCCCCTGTTTCTGTGTTGACTGGGCTCTGAATTGCTGCATAGAATGGTTTTGTGTTCCTAAGCTGGAGCACTGAGATCCATCTTTTTATGTTGCCTTTTTATATACTGAGTAGGTTTGAACAACAAATCTCTTCAGACTTCTGAATATATGAATATTTCAGTGATCTGCACATTCACAGACCTTTTAATTATGTCTTAATTCTTTCCAAATTGAGGTTCTAAAAAACGATGAAAGGAAACCGCTTCTATTGTAGAGCTGTATCAGCACTTAGCTCAATTTGAGATCCGCAGGTGAACTGTAACAAAAGATTTCAACTAGGCAAATATGACAAAGTCCCTAGGCAGCAGGATTGTAGAAGTCCTTGAATTTTGTATATATATATTTTTTTTAATATCGTCTGATAAAATTAATCTAGAAAAAAAAAATCTTAACAACTGCCTTGCAGGAGGAAAAGAAAGTGGCATTTTTGAGGACTCTAGTTCTGCTCAGCCTCGTCCACGCATGAATCCACCTGGTGGGAAGACCAGTGATATTTTTGGGTCTCCTGTTTCTCCCAGCATTGTGCGAGCACACCCAAACAAACCCAAGGTATATGTACTTCTGTTTCTGTCATATCAAGAAGCCAGCAGCTCCAGGGTCCTGTCGTGCTCTCTCATGTCCCTTTGCTCTCCCTAAGAATAATAGAACTGAATATGCATGCAGTGACTTTGAGTTAGACAGTTATACCCAAAGTCTCTTTGATAGCTTGTTATTTTGGGTGTATCAGATCTCTGCAGTTTATTGTAAAAGTATTAATTAGACTGTGGATATGTGTTAAAAAAAAAAAAAAAAAAGAGAAAAAAGCCTTTGATCTTTCTCATAAGTGAGGTGAAGCTCTTGACAGAGCCAAGAGGCATTTAAACTAGATAGGGAGGAGATATTTCTTCTTATTCTGTACTTTGGCAGATGTGATTTTGATGCAGACTTGGGAAGTTGGTGAGCTACAGTCATAAACTCCAGTTTAGTGTCCCCACTGAAAGCACTCAAAAACATGCACCACTCATGCTCCCCTTCCCCCTGTGGTTGGGGAGGGAAACTAGAGGTAAAAGGTAAAAATCACAGGTGGAGATAAAAACATTTTACTGGAAATAGCAGTGAGATAAGAAAATAGCAGGAACAGGAACAAAATTAATAATGGACGGTACAAGAAGGATGAACAGTTCTTACACTACCCCAATTGCTCAGCCACCACTGCCCTCCCACACACCCTGCACGTGATGTGGTATAGAGTAAGCTCCAGGCCCCAGCCATGCCCTCCCTGGCTACTGCAAAAATTAATCCCATACTGGCTGAAACCAGGACAGTAATTGTCATTTTGCTGAAAAACATCTGTTTTTTCCTAGAAGTTTAGGAAGAAAGGATCAGTCCAATTTAACTTTCTTGCCTTTGTTTTTTTCCCTTAAATTTAAGGTGTTGGTAGAGTGCTTTCTTTTTATACATGTTCTGAATAGTATCTGGGGCCATATGAAAGGATGAGGAGGAAAAATAAGATTGGGAGTTAGATTTTGGCAGGAGTAGCACTGTTGGTGTAGGAGGCTTGGTTTTGTTTCTTTGTCCCCTTTGTTGGGATGATTGCTCTTTCTTTTTAGCTACATTTTAGAAATGTAACTTTAATTCCTATGAATCCCTGACTAAATGGAGGACACCATTGTGGAACTTATGTCATTAATTAGAGGTTTGGAATTGCGGGAGATACTGAGATGGAAAGAAAACAGCATATTTACAAAAACTACTGCACATTGAGTTTCAGAGGTGGGAAAACACACTTCTCTGAAGTGTGGCTGTGTATTTCCAACAGTCTAATTCAGATTGTTGGGGAAATCATCTTAAAATGTTTTGATTATTACCTGACTGTTGGGATACTTGCTGAAGACAGGAATTGCAATTGCTGCATACAAATAGTGTCTTCAAGGGCTGCTTGTATTATAGTTGTGTGTACCAACTTCTCCTGCTTAATGCAGGTGCTTGACAGGAATGGTAATTCCTGACCTTAAAATCAATTAATCCTTAAGGTTGGAGAAGGCCTCTAAAATTGAGTCTGGTAGTTAGCCCACCACTGCTGTGCTTACCATTTCGATGATCTAGTGTAGCCTCTTCATCCATGTTTCAATGAATTGTCTTAGATGTGCACCTTGCCGTAAAATAATAGATTTGTGACCCTGTTTTTTGGGTTCTTTAGAAGTGGAGAGGATGAAGGGCTGCACACAGCTTGCTTTTATTTGATAAGTGATCTATAAACTTAGAAATGAAGCAAAACTTCCAGAAGGATTTTGTGACTGATTTGCTGTTTGAGAATAATACACTAAGATAATTTTTGATTTCTTTTCAGGATCACATTGTCTTGAAAGAAGAGGAAATACCAAAGAAGCTAGAAGGTTAGCAAGAGAAATTATTTTCTTTGTTCTCTTTGGTAATATAAGCTATGAGGAAGTTTTTTGTGCTTCTGCTTAAACACTAGCCTTAGTCTCATGTTTTTAGGATAATATGACTGAAAAGTTTAGTCAGAAATCTGATCATGTGTCTCAGGGAAATGATTCTCTTCCTCTTATTGAGGAGAACACGGGCATGAGTCATGACACTCTGTGTCTGTGTTCAGATTTTGCTTGGTACCATGTGTGTATATATGGATATGTGTGGAATCTGTATCTGGCAAAACATCAGGTTACTTCTTCCTCTCATGCCATCTCCTTCAAATGGCTAATTTTGGCCTTCTGTAGTTGTAAATAATAAACAGCTAACTGGCAAAATGTATTATTGTTCAGCTAATTGTTAAAGAATGATGAGAACCCTGCTTTCAAGCTCAGTATAAAAGGATTGATTGGTATGCTGTATCTCTCAATTGCCTGCAACTGCCAAAAAGAATTCTGAAGGTGTACTGCTCAGTCTTCATATCCTTGTTCAAAAGATTGCTGAAGGAAGAGAGGAATTGTTGTGAAAAGTGAAATTCTTTGCTTAGCACGTTTCCTTCAGGAAGAATGAGCAGATAATGAGAAACCTTGGTGTGCTATGGACGGGAGATGTGGTAAATAATGCAGCTGACAGAAGATGAGGCACTTTGTGCACTACAGAATAGGGAGCGATCTGATGACCTAATCTGTTTTCTTTAATGCAGCTACAGAAAATATCAAACCACACCTGGAAGATGGAGGCGAGAACAAAACACTGGGTAAAGAGGAGCGATGCAAGGAGCCAGAACCCAAGATAGACAATCACGAACCTCGACTAGGGCCAAGGCCACGCTCACACAACAAAGTCCTCAACCCTCCAGGGGGGAAATCCAGCATTGCGTTCTATTAGGGTCATCGTGTCACTAATGGAGAAACTCTTGTCTGTGCTGGTGAGGTCAGTTTATACGCTATTGCTTGTGAATAGGTTCTTAGGCAGATGGACGGAGGGTTATTTTAGACTGCGTAGGAAGAATAACCTGGTGATTTGGGGAGGAAGGGCTGGGGAGGGAGTGGGTGCCTTGTGGAAGATGTGAGTATTGGCCTGCCTGCGTGGGTGGCAGAGCCGGACATTAGTGTAACTTTGTGAAAAATTAGTGCTACTTAGTGATGAGTTCCTCAGACTGTTAGGTTCTTAGCTAGCTTGTGGCTCAGGATGCTCTTGTTGACTGTATGGGTAAGCCTGATTCCACATGTCAAACATTGTGAATGGGAGGGGTCCTGGATGTCTCACCTGAAGATTCTGAAGTACAGCAGGTTGGCTGGGCTTTACCCTAGGCAATGGGATGCAGCTTCACAGCATGAGCTGACTTGCAGTCATGTGAATATAAATATGTTCCACTGGAACATATTTATGTAGTGCTGCCATGGTTAAGAGTGTCTTCAGTCATTGCTTCTTTTTCTCCTTGCTTGCAGCACATAATCGCTGATACAAGGACAAATTATGCTGGAAGTGTCTTTTATATTCATAAACAGTCATATGTTTGCGAGTTTGGGGTGGTCTTCCCCTTCCCAGGTGTTCAGGTCTTGGATACCTGTAGTAATTAGCTGATTACTGTGACTAGCTCTTCACATGGCAGTCCAACATGCTGTTTCATGTAAGTGTTTCTAGTTGAGTGCTTGTATGTTTTCTGGTAAAAATCTGGGTGCAAACAATATGGTTTTATGGTACTCTATGAAGAGAGACAACTCAGAAGTTTACAGTTACTGTGGAGAATATGTCAGCCAGGTCATTCTGACCCAGCCTGTGTAGACAGGGCTTAGCTTCAATACAGGTTTTCACTTGGCTCCCTGTGGAAACCAGGACTGTTCTTCTGTCTCCACCACAGTGCACTTCCTGTTAGTTTTGCTTTGTGCTGAGTCTGTTAGTGAATTTGCCTGTCTTTATCAGCCTTACCTCTGCCTTTGACTGTCTCAGATTTTTGTTGGTAAGGTTGGGAGAACTATGTGAGTTCTCCCCAACCTAGAGCTGCAGTTGATTTTGCTGTAGATTACCTTAGTTGGAAAAACAAAGCCAGCACAATCAGAAGGTTTGTGTTACTAAAATCTGTCATAAATCATGTTTGGAAGATGTGCATGTTTTGAACAGATGTTTTCGGGGAAATTTGTTCTCTGAATGGATTTTATGGTCATATCCAGAGCTTTGATATATGAATGTTCACTCTGGGTGCTTACTGTTAAATATATTGAATGCTGACTGTTTAAATCTGACATACCGAACAGGAGTTGTTCAGGTACACCAAAGAACAAGTGGCCTTACTGTGTATATCCACTGCTGTTCCAGCCCACGTTCCCTGGGAACTGCTGCCATTGAGACAGGACGCTGGGCCAGGTGCTAAACCTCTCTGTGGCCGTAAATGCTTCCTAGGCCAAGCAGTTCCCTTGTGTCAGCAGCCGTGGGTGATTGCTTTAAGACTTAGTTGCCTTTTCAAATACAGAAACATATGGGACAGTGCTAGAATAGAAACAGCCATTGAAAGTAGGGATTTAAATGCCTTTGTACCTTTCAGATTGGTTTATAGCTGCCTGTTAATTTTCCCCCCAGGAAAACAAGGCAGTAGTTCAAACTGTAACCCTGGAATGAACTTATATTACTTCCAAACATGTATTTCTTAGCAGCTCTTCCTGAGTCTGTGCTTTCCAGCTTCTGGGTGAGTCTCAGATACATTAGCCATTTCAGTTCCTTGTTCAATACTTGACAGGAAGCTGTCATGTAGAAAAGTCAATCAGAGGCTGCTTCCTACATTGCAGGCTGTAGTGTAGCTGCTGCTATCTGCAATACTAAGCATTTGGCATCTTGTAGTACCTAATGTGCATTGGCTTCAGTGCCTGTCTTTTAAAGAGCAACTTCTAGGCCTTAAATTAGTTAAACTATATTAATTTTCTTGCATTTCTTTCTTTGCAATCTAAACAAAGTTTTCAACTCTTCAAGTAAGATTGATCTGAGTATTTCTCTGGGACAGGAGCGGATTGGAAATCAAATGACAGAACATTTAGTTACCAATAAACCTCTGTATTTTGTTACTTCATTGTGTGCTGAAGATGCCTGCTTTTATAAATTGGTCAATACTCTGTTTCACCACAGATACACTGGTGAATTTTATGGTCTGAAAAACTGCACATACATTTTTAGGCCTTCTGTACATGAGACTATGCTCAGGAATTGTGACATCCTGCCCAAGGTTGCCCATGAGACAGACACTTCTTATCCCCTGGGGAGGGGTAGGAGAGTAGCAAGAGCTCAGCTTAATGCCTTTTTGTGGGCAACATTCCATAATGTTCTGTACCACACTGTGATTCTGTTATGTTCTTCAGCAATATTGTAAATACTCAAATATTTTAAATATTTAAGGCTATTTGTGGGAGAACACAGTAATTCTCCTTGAGCACAGTAATTCTTTATGTGTAAAAGTCATACTCTCACTTGTGTGTTTCTAGTGAGTGCATAAAACATGTGCCAGACTGCCTTGGCTGACAGAGGAGGGAACTGCAGCTACTGATATTGCAGTTCTGGGTAAGCTGGACACAGTGGCCTCTCAGCCAGGATGCTGTGTGTCTGCAGCATTCATCCCTGAACTTGTAGGCTGTGATGCTCTCAGAGCCTCTCAGCCAGCCCTCACTCCCACAGTGACTTCTGTGTTTGGCCATTTACAGTTTGGAATGCTTCTCTGGAGCTTGTACAGTTTGAGTGGGATCTGCACAGTGTGGGAATGTGGCAATGTCCTTGATAGATAGCATATTAGCAATGAAGGACTGTCTTTCCTTTGAGCTGCAGCCAACGGTAGACTGCAGTATAGCTCCACTTTGCAACTGCATGTGTTACCTCATTGCTTTCCCCAAAACTGCCAGTTTGGAGCAAAACACTTGGGATAGAATGTTACCTGAGTTGCTGTTTCAGTTTGGGAAGGAAAATGATGGTGTCCACACTTGAGCTTAGCTGTTGGATTCCAGGGCATCCCTCTGGACGCCCTGGAAGGTCACAGACCTCAGCAGAGGGGTCTGGGACCCGAGCAAGAAGGTTTGTGACCTGGACAGAGGGGTGTAGACCCAGTCCAGGGGGATTGCAGACCCTGGAACAGAGCCCAGGAGGACACTGGCTTTGACCTCAGTCTGTGGAAAAGACTTCCAACACTGAGAGAAGAATTACAAAGCACAAAGGTGTGAAGACAGTAATGTAGTGTAGCACAGAGTGGAAAATTGTGTAGTTTTGAGTTTTTAGAATGTAGGTGCAGGGGGGACAAGATGGAGGGATTAGGGCGGTGCCCTGGGTTGTTCTTCTTCCTTGGCCTCCATCTTGTGATGTGACGGTGGCACAAAGTAGTTCAAGGACATTGGGTCAGAGTAGAGATGACCCCTTTAGTATAGGTGATAGGTATTGGCATGTAATTGTAAATAATATACATGTAATTATCTGTATAAGAGGACAGTGTTACCTCTTTTCTGTGGGTGATGGCCCATGCTGCCTAGTTGTATAAATAACACTTTTTTCTATAATCACTGCTTCTGTGTACACAAAGAAGATCCTGAAGCAAGTCTCCCTAACATCACCATTCCAGCAGAGTATTCATGTGCCGTTTAACCCTTTCCTTCTACTTGACACAGATCTTGTCTCACTGCATCAAAAGGAGGAAAAAAGCTCAAGTCTTCTAAATATACAAGCCCTAGAACAGACTCACACTAAGAAATGTGCAACTGAGGTTCTGCTTCTCACAGTAATTTAAACATGTGGTTTCAATCAGCCATGTGCAAGGCATCTTCTGCTGGGACCTGCTGCAACAGGTTCTGCTGGCCAAAGTACAGAATAACAAACACATTTCATTCCTGTCTCTTTCACTCTGAAGGAGTGAAAAGAGTACTGTATTCCACGGGAGTACTCCTATATTAAGTACTGACTATCTGTGACTGCAGATAGGTCATTTTATGATGTTAAAATAGGTCAAGAAAACTGTCAGGCTGACACTAGAGAGTTAGAGTGAGTTTTCTGGCATTAGTGCAGAAAACACCATCCAGTGCACACAGAAAGCAACAGGAAAAACTGGAAAATCATGTGCCACTTCCTGCTTACCTCACTACCGCTTTCAGGTTCTTTTAATCATTGGACAAAACAGGGTGCCCCGAGTCTAGAAAACGTTGCCCAGTGTCTCCAGTGCATTCCAAACTTTGTCTCAAACTGCTGGGTGAAGGAGAAAATGAGGGCATTCCCAAGACAGGAGAAAGACAGAGTCAATCCAAATGCCAGTGCCAGCTTCTTCCCCTTGAACCAGAAGGCTGTGGTAATGATTCTGCACAACTTACAGAAGTGAAAAATCCTCTCTTGAACAGACAGGCTTGACCAAGAGCATGGCACAGAAGCAACAGCTCTCTCAAGCTGGAGAGCTCAGGCTTGGAAGATGCTCTACACCTGCCAAGAGGAGGCAGATGCCAGGGAGGTATGTGCTAGCCTCACAGTCTATTTAAAATGTACTAAATTGTGCAGGGGCATGGGAGGTGAACTTATCCTTCCTATAATGCAAGCAGAAATAACTTCAAAGGCAGAGAAATCACATGTCAGTCCCCACCCTTGAGAGAAGGACAAACTTGTTTAGAGGGGAAGACTTAAACATTTCAGCATGCATTAAATGATGGAGCAGTGGTCTGCCAATGACACAAGTCCCCGGAGAAGAGCAGGTGAAGCTGACCGGTAGGACAAGAGTCTAGAAATGTTTCATGACTCTTTGGTGAGACATAAATCTGAAAATACTAAAATACATAAATGTGAACTCCTTACTAGTAAATTACCCATTCCTGAAACCAGAGAGCAGTCTTCCTGTTAACATCATTAGGAGGAGGTATGGTGAGCCCTTGAAGTGTAAGCCTAAAGCAAAGACAGATCATCCCAACACAGTGAGAAAAAAACAAAAACACCAAGTAGGAAGAAACAGAAAAAAAATGCACAAACCTCAAAAGACATGCTGAAATCAGGACAAAGGCATTTTGTGTCAAAAAGCTAAATATACCAATACACCTAATCAGTTTACTCTCCATTTTCAATTTTGTAAAGTCTGGTTTCTTTATAAAATGACTTGGCCATCATCAAAATAATGATGAAATTATCATGATAGGGGGTTAGAGAGGCAGAGTAAGTGGCAGGGAACTCTCTAGAGGACATGGTCTCCTCTGTGCCTCTCTCTCCTAAGACATTTTCCTCTGTGATACAGAGTGAGAGGGACTAATCTGATTTTTTTTTTTATTCCTCAACATATGTTACACGTGAAGCGGAAGATTGGTCTACGGGCTGTACACGTGCTGGTAGCCCTGTCCCCGGGCAGGCTTCGCCTGGCAGCCTGTCAGGCCAGAGAAAGCCTGCACCATCGGGCTGTGAGCACATTGGCCGGTGGGACAAATGCCCGGATGCCTGGGAAGAATGCCCAGGAAATCGGGTTATGGGAGGAGCTTTAGCAGATAAAAGCAGTTCATCGACAGGAGAACCACTGTTCTTTGGGTCTTTGGAGGAAGCGGATGTTTGCCTGTAGGGTCGGCTTGGCCTCCTTCCCGCTCGCCTTTTCATGCCGGTGGTCCTGCTTCCCTGTCCACACCTGCTTTGCCTTGCTTCACCTGGTCCGTGAACCAGCTCTTCACCACGACGGCCTGTGCTCCCCCGGCTCCCCAACGGCGCGGGCAGCGCCGCAGCCATCAGAGCAGAGAAAAATCTAATGAAGGCTTCGTGAGCTGAGATAAGTGCCGGGGAAAAAAACACTCCAAAGGCAAAACAGGCTCAACTTAGAGGTACAAATTGAATTTATTACTAACAAAATCAGATGGGAATAATGAGAAGTAAAATAAGCCCTTAAACACACCTTTCCCCCCCAACCCCTCCCTCCTTCCCATTGGCAATGCAGGGAGATAGAGGCTGGGGGGTTTGGTCAGTTCATCACCCGAGGTTTTCTTCCACTGCGCAGGGGGAGGAGTCCATCCTCTGTGAGACTGTGGGGTTCCTCCCACAGGAGACAGTTCTCCATGAACTCCAGTGTAGTTCTAAGCAGCCAGCTCCCTGGGAATAAACCCTTCCCACAGATAAACAGTCCTCAAAAAACTGCTGCAGCATGGGTCACTCTTCCACGAGGTGCAGTCCTCCAAGGGCAGGTTGCTCCAGCCTGGAAGCAGGGCCCCCTCTCTCCATTTGGTCTCCCACGGGCCCACAGCCTCCTCTAGGCACCCACCCACTCTGGCATGGGCACCTCCCTCATGGCTGCAGGTGGATCTCTGCACCCCTCGTGGATACTCACAGACTGCAGGGGCACAGCTGCTTCACCATGGTCATCACCACAGCCTGCAGAGGAATCTGTGCCCCAGCACCTGGAGCACCTCCTGCCCCTCCTTCTCCACTGATCTTGGTGTTCCCATGTTGTTTCCCTCACATGTTTCTCACCTCCTCCTTTCCTCTGGCTAGAAAAAAAACTGTGCCCTACTTTGTTTTGATTTTCTTCTTAAATATGTTGTCAGAGGCATTACTGTCATCTCTCATTGGCCCAGCCTTGGCCAGCAGCATGTCCATCTTCAGAGCCATCAGGGACTGGCTCAGCCTGACATGGTGGAAGCTTCTAGCAGATTCCCACAGAAGCCACCTCTGTGGCCCGCCCCCCCCACTACCAAAAAAGCGTTCCATGCAAAACCAACACAGCTACTGAAAAGCAACATCTCAACACCATATCATCAGGAAACACCTCCTGCCTTAGGATGTTCCAGCTACTGAAAATGCATCTGCATTTGAAGATGGCTCCTGGATCTTCACACCATCAGGCACAAGCTAAACATCTAAAATAAGCACAAGAGAAATACTATTTTAATCAGGTGATGTTTAATATGGTCATTGTATTCACAACCCCTCAGATCTGCTGCAGCAGAAATATCTGAGGATGCAGGGAAGTGGCTTTCTAGAATGAAGTGTTTCACTGCAAGTCCTCATCTCAACTGCTCCAACTACTGTGGCACTGGTGTGAGACAGGGAGAGGCTAAATTCACTAAAGTAAAAATATGTCAAAAGCTTCAACAGTTAAAAATTCTGTTTGCATAGTACAAGTAACAGAAAAATATGGCTTAGTTTTACTACACTACGAACTTACCTAGGTTACAAAACATGACATAATACTTACCTGTTTTTTTTTTTTTTGGGGGGGGGGGGGGAATTCCTGTTTGCAATAACAAACTGCACCAAATTTAGCCTGCAGTTCACTGTCTGAATGTCAGGGATTGACTGCATTTAAATAAAAAACAACAACACCAACAACTTGCAAGCTCTCGTTATTCTTCCCCGGCTGCTGAGACACACAGAAAACAGGACGGCGACTCTCCACCTGCAGACACTGAGCTGCCAGCAGATGGCACACGTGAGGCAAAGCCTCTCGAGAAACATGGAACTAAATGCAGACATGACCGGAACATGAGTCCGGTAAGAATTTGTCAGATGTTCAGAAATTAGGCTTTGGCACTCTGGCATCTCTGCAGAAATCCCAGCTGTCTGCTGGGATGTGAGTCCAAACCTTGAATAATAGCATTTTCCATCATCTGAGACTGTGACTAGTTTTTACAAGACAGTCATCCTCTGACCCCTGTGCACAGTTCTTTGGGCCACCAAAGAAGCATTTTGTGTGGAGGCATTTGAAAATCTGGCTGTTACATTCAGGTGCCTCATGATCTAGTGGTGATCCGTCCTATAACTAATTACACCTCAGCCTCAATTATTGTAGGGCCCTTCCAAGTGAACTACACCTATTTGTAGGCCTGGTTCTGCCTGAGATGTTTTGGTTTCTGAAATTCCTTTCTCAGGGAACTGTAAACAAGAGACATGTTTTTGTAACTCCAAAGCTGTTTACATTTTTCCCCTGTGAGGGACTTCTTCTTGATGTCCCTCTTGTCTGATAATGTGATTGGTTTGTCTTTGCTTCACCAATCAAATTGGTCTGTGTAGAATAGTATAAAAAGGGAGACACATCCCAACAATAAAGGAGACATTTTTCAGCCTTCTGAAGTTGGAGTGTTGTTGTGGCGTACAACAGCGTCACTTATTTAATTCAGTACTATTCCATTCCATTCCTTCCCTTTCAGTTCTCCTTTTTTTGATAGGTTTTTAAATAGGTTTTTGCTATAAAAGCAACTGTCTGGAAGCTGCTATGCTCTGAATCTATAGTCTATCAGCATGTAGTCAGCTATAATGATTTAGCATAGAACAAAACAGTCATAAAACTTACAATTCTTAATTACCAGTGAGATGTGATATTCCCATTGCAATCAGGCTTTCTGTGTAGGGTTAAAGTTCTTTCCCTTTGTGCAATAACGAAGCTTTTAGGGTCATTACTAGCCACGACTTTGGAATTACACTCTTCTTCAGAGCTCTAAGCCAAATGAAGGTGTGGGGAGCCTTGTCAATCAATCCCTTATTTCTCTCTCCTGCCAGTCTGGTCTCTGTACAGAGAAGAATAATTCCTACTGTCTTCCCCCAACTCTACAGCCCAAACTCAGCTGTGGCAGACTGACACATTCTGTGACACCTGCTGTGAGGGTGCTGGAGCTGCTGCCCGTAATTAGGTGGGCGCTGCTGTTGCTTTGGGAAATCTACTGATGGAATTCGGTGGTTGTGCTGGATTTTCTTTTAGGACTTGAGATGGCCAATTTGGCCCTCCGGCTTTCAGTTCATCCCTGGCTGAACACGTCCTTGTCTGCTTTCTCTGTAGTAACTAGGGCTGCCTGATGTTGGAAATGCAGCTGCCGCGGCTGTGACGGGTCGCTAGCGCGCCTCCCAGAGCCCGCGCGTGTCCGAGGTGCGGCGCGGCGCGGGCATGCGCCTGTTCCTGCCCGCTGTCCCTGCGCGTAGCGCCCACCGCGCCTTGCGCGGGCCCCGGAGCGCGGCGCTTTGTCTGCCCCGGGGCTCGGGGGACAGGAAGGGCCGCGGCGGGCTCGCTCCCGGCGCGCTGTGCCGCGCGGGCGACTCGCCGTCACCGCTGCGGCCCGCACCTCCGGCGCAAGCCGCCCTGCGGCGCCGGGCCCGCTCCCCGAGCGCGCCCCCGAGCCAGGGCCCTGGGCGGGGCCGCCGCGCTCCGCCCCCAGCGGCGCTCGCGGATCGTGACGCGGCGCGCGGGGCGGGGCGGGGCAGCGCAGCGCAGCGTCCGGCGGCGTCCGCGGGGCGTGGAGCGGAGCGCGGAGCGGAGCGCGGCCGAGCGGAGCGGGGCCGAGCCCGTCGTCTGGCAGGATGCTGGAGATCCAGTTGGACGATGGTGGCGTGGGGGGGTACCCAGGCGATGATTACTGCTCGGGGTCGGTTATGTCGGAGCGGGTCTCGGGCCTCGCCAACAGCATCTACCGCGAGTTCGAGCGGCTGATCCACTGCTACGACGAGGAGGTGGTGAAGGAGCTGATGCCGCTGGTGGTCACGGTGTTGGAGAACCTGGACTCTGTGCTCACCGACAACCAGGAACACGAGGTGGAGCTGGAGCTGCTGCGGGAGGACAACGAGCAGCTGCTCACGCAGTACGAGCGGGAGAAGGCGCTGCGCAAGCAGGCCGAGGAGGTGAGTGCCGCCGCCCCGCGACCATTTTGGCCGCGGCCGGGCGGGGACCCCAGTGCGGGGGAGCGGGAGGGCCGAGGGGGCGGCTGCGGCGACTGAGGGCTGCGGCTGAGCCGCCCCTCACGGGCCTTCGCTCCGTCGCCCCGATGGCTGCCGCTGGCGGGCCCCTGCTGCTCCCGCCCCCGCCGTGGGTCCGGTTCGAGGCGGGGATCGCGGCGGGAGCCTTGGGGCAGCGGCCCCGGTACCTTCTAGAAGCGGAGTGCGGGGGCGGGCCCGGCGAGCCACGTTTTGCGGAGTGGGGGGCGCGGGGATCCTGCCCCCGGGACTCCTCCGGCCGCGGCAGGCCCAGCTCGGCCCGGCTCGGCCCGGCTCCTCCGCTGCCGCACCGCGGGGCCGGGGCCGCTGCGGCTGAGCTGCCCCGTGACAGCGGGAGGGAAAAAAAAACGAACCAAAATAGCTGCACTTCTGTGGAATTCCTGAGGAATTAGGAATTCACTTTGCAATGCCAACAGCATCCGGAGGAGTCAGCATAATTTGTAGTGTAAAAAATAGTTTTTAAAATGGGTAATTTGTGCAGCCGTCCAGCATTCTCAATGTCAGCTGTAGGCTGTTTCGTTGGGACAAGGGATTGCCTTTAGAGTATCATCTCATATTTTTGAAACTCGTTTTTATCGAAACTATGCCTTGAGTTTTAATAAAATCGTTCCCAAGTCAGCACCTGCCGTTTCCCGGAGCGTGGGTATGCTCCCAGGAGAGCCGGGGCAGGATTGACCAGCTGGTGGGGTTCTTTGGAAGTGGCTTATGAGAAATCCAACCCCTCTCTGATGGAGAGGAAGGAGCCTCCTCGGGTTACAGGGACTCGGGTGTAGACGGCAGAGGGATGGTGATCTGCACTCTGTCATCTTGCTGCATCTGCGCCAGTCCCTGTTGAAATACAGAGCATCCTTTCAGCCTTAAAGGCTGGGAACCATTGGGATTGCTGGTCAGCCTCTTAGAGTGACAGTCTGTGAGCTGGTATAGACCTTTGGTGCTAAAAAAGTCCGTCGTCACCACATCATCCCCACCACATCATATCATTTAATCTTCTTAAAAAGTGAGGTGTTTCTGTCTTTTAGGCTAAGGAAGAGTAGAAAATTTAAGATTCAGTTGCTTTCCTAGGAGTCAAATTCTGTTTTGATATGGAGTAATTAATAAAACAAAAGAAATGGTAATTAATGAAATAGTTGTTGAATTGGAGAATGGTGTAAAGCACATGCAAGATTTTCATAGATACGTTCTTGTAGCTTAATAATCATGTGTGAGAAGCTTGGTAACTCAGTAGGAAGGACGCTTATGGTCTATTATTGATACCGAAAGCAAGAGCCAGTCAGTTAAAAGTTTTTGCCCCAAGTTCTAATTATGTATTAATGGACTAATAAATGATCTTAAAATTCTTTGGAATGCTTGAAGGGGTTGAAAAATTATTCTGAGTACATGAGGCATATTTATTGTGTTGCGTAAAGACAGCATTTTGCAGCTTCTGAGAAATAATTTTTAAAGTGCAGTATTTATTGGAAAAAAATGAAACTGCAAATGCGGGTTGGAATAATGCAGTTGGAATCATCCTGCATCTTTGGACTGGGGTGGATTTCTATTTTGGATTATTACTGTTCTTATTACTGTTACTAGATACAGGATGTGTTTTCTGGAAGCAAATGTACTGATAGGAGTTACATTCCCTGCAAGGAAACTTGGAAACGGTGGCAGAATACCACTTGGGTGGAGAGCTGCCTCTGCCAGCAGCAGGAGTGTTGCCTGCCATCCTCGATCAGGTGCTGCCTCCCCCCTTCCTGCCCACAGGACACGTGGGCAGGAACTGCTCTCTTCCCTTTCCTGGTATGATGGCAGTGTTGTGGAAGTCTGCCCTTTTCTCTTTGTCTCATCCTTTGAGCATGGCTCTGCAGAAGGGCAGTGCAGCATTGTTGGCTGTGGAGTGGGGTGACAGTGCGGGTGGAACCCGGGCTGGCAGCAGTGATGAGTTCTGAAGGATGTAGAATGTGCTGTGCTGTTCTGGGGCCCTCAGCTCTTGTGGGATCAAGTAGTGCTGGCTTTGAGCTGTGGAGAGAGGTGTGTTGTGCTGCTGGTTTCTCCCCAGCTGGTCTGATGGAGGATACCCCATGCAGACTGAGAGATGAAGTACAAATGCTTTGGGGTTGTGCTCTGAGAGATGCAGAAACACGTTGTCCTTCCCTTGTCTTTTTTGATCTTCTCATAATCAAAAGTTTGTGTGCAGAATAATACTTTTTTGTGAAAACTATACACGTTTCTAGCTTATTAGAGATGATGTTGTAGGACATCAGCTCTTGGAAAGCCACTTGCTATAAACACATGATTAGTTATTACAATTTTTTCTAACAAATTATATTAATTCTACACTGATGGAATGAGATACATTTAGAGGCTCTTCTCTTTACAAGTTCTGTTAATTTAAAGGAACGTAACAGAGACAGTTTGTGATTCTGTTTCCAATAGAGACTGGCCATATGATGCGTATTTCTAAATCACTTCTCTGTGAGGAATCAGGCTTTCCACATGTAAAGCAAATCAGTCCTTGCCATCTAGTAATCTTTATTCTCACTAATCTTGGAGTGAAAAAATCTGTATCCGAACACAGATCCTTAATACAAACACTCACTCAAGCTCATGGCGATTATTAGTATTCATAAATATCAGCGTGTTACTAAAAATTACCTTGAAAGTAAAATAACGAGTAATCACAATGAGCTGTGATTTATTAAAAAGCAGTTCAGGACAATCTGAATATCAGTTGATAATGATGATTAGAGGCAATGGCCAGATTTCCCCCCAGCAGGGTTACCTGCATAAGTCACATTGCTCCCCAAGTGTGCTTTGATGAGAAACGTTTTTTCCTCTGGTGCAATGAAGTAGCAACTGCCTGGTCCCTTTCTGTTCATGGCTCTGCAGGTTGATTTGTCAGTAGTACTTTTGGGATGTCCCCAGGTATATGTAGGCAGAAGTTACTACTGGAGTGTCAGGAAGCAGAGTTGTGAGGGAAAAGTCAAGAAGTCTCGGAGGATTTGGCTTTACTACCATTTCAGATGGGTTTAAATCATAGAATCACAAACTGGTTTGTGTTGGAATGGGCCTTCAAGCTCATCGCATTCCACTTTCTGCCATGGGCAGGGACACCTCCCACTAGACCAGGCTGATCCAAGCCCTGGCCTTTGACACTTCAAGGGACGGGACAGCCACAGCTTCTCTGGGCAACCTGTGCCAGGGCCTCCTCACCCTCACAGTAAATAATTTCTTTGTAATATCTAAACTCCTTCAGTTTAAAGCTATCCTCCCTTATCCAATCAAGTCTGGAGAGGGATTGTAATGACTGAAGCTTGAAGAAAAAATCCCTAGTCAGTCTTCATTTTTGTGAAAATGATGCAATCTTCCATCTAGCAAAGGCAGCTTGGCCACCTTCATTCTTTCTCTGGTCCACTGAGGAGGATGAAGATGGCTCACAGCCCCATCATCACTGGTTGTCTCGGTGCTTCTGACAAGCTGTAGCAGGCTGGATCCTTTAATCCCAAGAATGAAGCAAGGGGTGTCCCAGGTGAGAGAAGCTGTATCTTGTCTGGCAGGACAGGTGGCTTTAGTTCAGGATTCAGTGGGAAATGGGATTGTGGTGTCGCCTCCTCTGGTCATGAGCACTTGGTGGTGTCTGTCTTCTGTCCCACTGCCCTGGACCTGCCCTGTTCCCTTGGAAAAGAAGGCAGGTTTGCTGGCCTGTGCCATGTGTCACCTGGGCAGCCTAGTCTTGTTTTACAGATTCCCTCCTTTTTCCTTGAGTGACCCTTAGCCACATCTGGTGGTTGGGCTGATCCTCTCTGAGAGGCAGGAAGAATAACATGATTTTCCAGGGAAAACTTACCCGTGCCTTATAGAATGTGAATGCTCTCTGTCCGTGTCCCAGTGTCCCAGGGCCTTTTTCAAAGTGCTAGTAATGAGGTTTATGTGAGGACTTTGACCTTCATTAGTACAGTCTGGTGTGGCCTATATGACATGGAATGGCTGAGAGCGCAGCATGTCCATCTCTTCTGCTCTCCTTGGCTGCAGTTGTGCCTGGCCCAGAGCATGTCACTGTGAGGCTGATTAGCCGACGGTCCGCATCATCTCCTTCCTCTTCACTCTTCACCTCACAGCACAGCTGGTGGTTCTCATTTGCATGCCCATGCCCTCAGGTGCTGTCCAGCCCTGCGTTGCTCTGGTCTCCAGCATCATCCAGTTTTTCCCTGTGGTAGTTTGTTCTCTTCACTGCTGATGACACCTCCAGGTTTAGTGTCCTCTGCAGGACTTCACAGTTACACTTTCCTTCTTGTTGGGCATCCTGGTGGAAATAAAGTCGAGGCTGTTCCCAAGGCAAACTGCTCTGCCAAAAGCCCATCCCTTCTTTGTGCACCCCTTTCTTTTCCTGCATCTTCTTTCCCAGTTAACCTTGTCATTAGTCCCACTGGGAGATGAGAGCAGCTGGATTGGCGAACACTGAGGCAGAGCCTGGAGCAGGGTCCGAGATGTGGGAGGGTCCCTCTATCTTCTGGCTGTGCTCGAAGACCAAGCCTACTTCACGGAGAGCATCATAAAGGAAAAATAATTCTCCTTTGGAAAAAGGCTCAGGTCCTTTGGAACAGAAATGTAGGAGATGGTAATCTTTGCATGCATCAACAAAAAAGACAGATATTTCACAGAAGGCACTCAAAGTTCCATCTATGTTTATTGAATATCTAGTAGATAAAAGATGTCATTTTGACTTTTCAAAGTTAGCAGCAGGAGCAGAAATCTTTTATCTCCAGGCTCTGCAGATGTAAAGGAAATGTTATTTCACTATGCTTCCATGGAGATTGGAATGTTCTTTCAGGAGTGCATTTGTCTTTGAGGATAGCAAAGATTCCAGCACGGGGCATAGCTCAGAGCATCTTTCCACTGATGCCGAAAATTGATTTTTGCCTTTTTTGCTTTTGTATATTCTTGATGTTCTTTACACATAAATTTGTAGCTCTGTAGCCTATTATTGAAGCTATGTACTGTGTGTCCTTCTGGGCTAATAAATTCTAAAAACTAGGTTAAAAATACAGTTTAAATGACATCATATTCTGTTTTATGATGTTTTGGCCATTTTGCCAATAATTGACCATGTTTACTCGGCTTTCTTTGCAGGCAGAGACCTAACCTGAGGAAGGCTGGTAATTATCTTTCCATATAAAATGCTTATATGTGTGTCTTCATGTGATTCAGGGTTATATACATCTTAATTACTCAATGGAAAAGGTTTACTGTAATAATGCATTTCTAATATAAATTTCCTCCAGGGCTGATATGTAATGTATGGTATACTGGAAATATGGTTTGAACTTCAGGCCAAGCTCTGCAATGAAAACGTAAGAGTTTTCAATTGCCACAGCTGTGATGGCCCAAATACCATCAAAATGAGGAAAACACAGTAAGCAGAACAAGGGCCACTGGAGAGCACACAGAGCAGGGCAAGGGACATCAGAGAGCATATCTGAAATTTGCTGAGTTTTGTGACAAGTACAAGGTAAGATTTTGAACAAGTATGAAATTTGAATTGTTAAATCTTAAAACTTGTGAGTTTTAACAAGCGTGCTCTAGTTGCAGGTTTAAATTGTTGGTTCTTCGTGCCAGAACTGCAGCTCTGTTCAGCTTGTGGCCTCTTTGTCAGTGTGGGAGGGTGAGAGCTTGGCCTTTTGAGCTGTGTCCTGTAACATTACAGTGGAGACAGTGTCTTCTGTTTGCTGTAACTGAGATCCTTCAGAGATGGAGAAGATACAGTCTGTTACCAGACTTTCCTCTTAGTGATGGTGTGTTTTCTCATGGCACCAGGATCAGGAGCTCACTCTACAGGTACTGTGACTCTGACCACTTGGACCAGAGTCTGCTGAAGGAAAGTGCTTTCCAGGAGAAAGGGTGGCATTGCTTGGAGCACCCCCAGACCCATGGGTCTGTCACCTTGAGGCACTGAGGAGCAAGATGAGTGATAATCAGGTGAAATGCAGGGAGCTCTTTTTTACCTTAAATGATACAGCTCTCAGGGAGCCAAAAGGTTTCTAAAATTCATGTTAGGTACAGCATGATGGAAATGCAGTTATGTTTTTGTCACTGGAGGGGACTAATGACCATGTTTTTCTATTTTTGGAGGGTCCATTTCAGCTCTTGGGACCAGCAAGGAAGAGCAGGCTTAAATATTTTTAAACTCTTTGTTTTCCCAAGGGAAATACTAAGTTTGTCTGTACTGCCTTTTTGCTGGGAATATTTTCATGCAATCAAGTCAAGGTAACACTGGTGTCGAGTAGACAACTCCATTTCTTAGTCTTCTACTTCATCTTTGCTAAATAAATGCCTATAGGGATAAAAAGTTGAATATAGAATCACAAAATGGTTTGGATTGGAAGGATCTTAAAGCTCATCTTGTCACCTGTCCGCTTCTAGGTTGCTCTGAGCCCCACCCAGCCTGGCCTTGGACACTTCCAGGGATGAGGCAGCCACAGCTTCTCTGGGCAACCTGTGCCAGGGCCTCACCTCTCTCACAGGGAATAATTTCTTCCTAATATGCTTTCTGGCAGTGGGAAGCCATCTGAGCATGTCTGTGGCCTCCTATGCACTCACTCCAGCACCTCTGCATCCTTATGGTGAGGACCCCTGAACTGGAAGCAGCACTACAGGTGGGGTCTCATCTGAGCAAGATCTGGGGAAGAGTATCCTCCCTTGCTCTGCTTCCCATGCTAAAAGGAAACCACAGCTACCTCAAGTGAGGCACTTCTTCTCCCAACACAGCTCTCACCCGCAGCCCTGCACCCCCACTCGGGTCTGGACTGAACCCCATTACTCCCTTCACTGGGCCCCACTGCACACACTGCCAGCCACCACAAATCAAGGCCACATAATGAGATTTCTGCATCTCTGTGCATCTCTGTCTCTGATTTCTCACTGATGTGATGGTTTCTGATATATGTTACTATTTTTAGTCGTGTTCTTCCTTTGCAGGAGACAGGAAAGCAGGAAGCCAAGCAATCCGCAATGTACCGCTGCTCTTCGGAGGCGTAGTCAGTCTTTGGCCTTGGGATGATTTTGTGCTAGTTATTTTCCCTCTAAAGAGTAATGTGTGAGCCATTGTTGTTTGCCATAATCCTGGATTAGTACAGATCAGTGATCCTACTTGATATCTGGGGATAGAGCCTAGCAGAAAAAAATCCATGTGACGTTTATATATGTAGCAGTTTCATATTCCAGTTCTCTTCCATGACTGAGGTGCTTAACTATTTAATTGTTTATGTTCAGAAATTATTCTTCAAAATTACACTAGGTGTAGAGGCTCTGGAAAAAAAAGACAAAAAATAATAAAATATTAATGCTTTGGTCAGCCTTGCTGTTGGGAACTCCTGGGGCTGGAGGCTGTTTCTGCTTCCTAGTGCACCCACTGTTTTGTTATGGTGGGAGACTGAAATACCTGTACTTTTTCTTTACCATCAGTGAAATTCTCATGTCCTTTTTATTTCTCTTTTCTAAATGTCTTTATTGCATCTCCATTAAGCTGGAGTTGGAAGCTGTGAATTCTTGAGGTGAGGGTATGAGCTGAGCTCTGTGCAGTGAAACCATCAGGGAAAACCAGTGACAGCACCTGGCCCTGGGAATGAGAAACCTCTGTAATCAAAGGCAGCTGCAGTAGCAGGCTCAACCTGGTATGCTTCACCACCACCACCACACTTGCCTCTTGGCAGCACTAAAATGAAAGAATGCAGTCAACAAATTTGCAGTGCAGTGTTAAAACTCAGTAGCCTGGGCATTGGGGTTGTGGCATACTGCTTTGTAAAGAGTGTTATTTCAAGATGTATTTAAAGATGTTATTTTAAGATGTATTAAAAAAATTCCATGAGGTTATGCTGTTTGGTTGTTTCTTTGGTTTTTTTGGTCTCCTGCTTGGCTTCAAACTGACAGAGAGCAGGGTTAAATTTGATATTGCGAAGAAATTGTTCCCTGTGAGGGTGGGGAGACCCTAGCACAGGTTGCCCACAGAAGCTGTGGCTGCCCCATCTCTGGAGGTGTTCAAGGATAGGTTTGGATGGGGCTTGGAGCAATGTGGAAGGTGTCCCTGCCCATGGCAGGGGCTAGAACAAGATGGTCTTTAAGATCCCTTCCAACCCAAACCAGTTGTATGAGTTTATGCTCTTGTTAAATGTTTATAAATGAAAGAGCAATATTTGTAGTGTCTGCTTTCAGAAGTCATTGGAATTGTACTGTTCTGATGCCAGAATTGTGGCTTTGATCCCTGTGGATATTCTCTGCCCTTAGGAAGGCTTGCTGGTTAGCAAGTGTGAGTTAGCACCCACAGAAATTTGGAATGTCATTTTTGGGCCTCAAATGTCTGTGCAGCATTTAGGGAGGATTGGCTGTGCACAGACTGAGATAAAAAAAACATGAAAAGCAGGAGAGTAAATCATAAGGGTTCTTTTTCTGTTTTTAACTGGGTATGATGCATTTTGTAAATATTACAGCCAGAAAATGTTCTGGTGGGAAGGAGAATTATGAATTAGTGTTCCCTCTGCCTGGTTATTTTTAGGTTTAAAGGGTTGGGGTTATATATTGGTTCCTCTTCAAGTTACTGGGAAATTACCACAGCTTCAACAGGGCCAGGATTGTATAGTCCCTCTGAAAGAAATGGAAGATTGTGAAATGCCAATGGATATTTGTTTACTGAATTGTATTAACTCAATAACATGTACTTGCAGTATGACTGCCTCTGGGAGCCTGGTTAATCAAAAAAAGTTTAAAAAAAAATTTAACACCTTTTGCAGTTTGTGTTCTTTGTTTCTCCTGCCCTGTTGCAAATTTTCAGCACCATGGGAAGGCAGAGTTTGGTGTAGAGAGTGCTGTGTGACTGGGGATTTCCTGTGTGTTGGGAATACACTTGGTAGATGGATTTTGGGCAGAAGAGATGCTGGAGCCAGTCTGACTGCTCATCTGGGCCACCTGCAGCTACATGCCTTGGGCCATGAGCCACAACTTGAGGCCTGTGGTCCAGCATCATGCTGGAGATGAAGTGCTGTCTCTGCTCTCTGTCTCTGGAGGCTCTCGTTCACAAGAGTAGCTCATATGAATATCAAGTGCCTGTTTCCTACAAACTTCTGGTGGAGCTTTGTTGTATTTGTGGGTGTGCTCACATCCCTGACTAAAGTTAGTTAAATCTCTGCTGCTTCTAGTGGCTATTGAGTGTTTCCCTGGATGCTGTATGGAATGTCTGTTGTGGCTTACTGGGAAAGAATAAAGCCTGCCTGGATACCCTTGTGAAAGCTCGCTGAGCCGTGAGGGGTGAGCAGCAGTGACATCTGGACGTTAGGAACATCTTCCTTGGGCAAAACCCTGGCAGGAGTCCTCTCCTTATTCTGCTGTGTTGGCTGCTCACTTCACTCTGGGTTTGTGACTTTCCCCTGCTGTCAGAGCTTGTGATGAGCATGGAGAAGCTCAGGTGAAATGAGTTCTGGTGTCAGAGCAGGTACAAGGTGCTGCAGAACCAGGAACTGGGTCAAATGCCATCGTTTGATCTCCTCAGCACCAGAATGGGCCATCCTGCAGTGCTTTTATCCAAAATGCTGTTCTGCCCTACAAACACATAGGGCAATATTAATTTTTAATATCATTGTCTCTGTGTCTCTTTCTTTTCCAGGTGCTTAATTGATTTCTAGTTTAATGTTTCTTTGATTACTTTTGGGTTGCAAAAGAGACAGATACGAGGAAAAAGGCTGATATTTGTAGAAGAGTTAATCTTTCAATCAGTTTCCTCTGAATTAAACCACAACAGCAGTAGCAAATGTAGGAATCCAGTTAAAGGTGACCTATGTTACCGGAATCAAATTTGGCTTCTTTTCCTTTTTAATTTACTGTTGAGAAACCTGTAAATTTTTTCCTTAACATGCTTTCATTTTTATTGCTTCTAAATATCTCATTCCTGCTGGGGGGGTTGGTGGCTGCATGTTTCTGGGTGGAGAAATGGGAGCAGGAAAGTGGTGAGAGCTGAGCCACTGCGATGTGATAGGGATTTAGCCCTTGGCTGTAATTAAAAAGGTTCATCAATAAAGCTTTAGCACAGAGTGCTTCCAGTAAAATCCTATGAGGAGATGGAGATTATACCAGGAAAAGACTGTTGGAATAATTTCCATCAGCCTCCAGATGGAGCAAGTGAAACTGCTGCTTCTCAGCTCTGTTGCTCATTGTCAGTGTCTGTTAGGACTTCTTTTCCTTTTTTACTCATTCTGAAATTATATTGTTGTTCTGAAAAAGGTTTCAAAATAAATCCACACATTTACAAAGCAGGTTGTTTTCTAAAGTTCTCAGAATCCATAAAACAGGTTGATGGTTGAGTGACTAAGGGATTTCAATGTTTAATTGACATCTCAAGAAGAAACATACTTAAAAATCTAAACCCTTGAACAATCTTAAAATATAATTAATAAGTAAATGTTTAGCCTCTGAGATGAATTCTTTATAGTGTAAGAAGGGTGTTGGCATTGCTGCTATTTCTAGAAAATTCCGTGCAAAACAACCATAAGTGGGAAAAAACCCAAACCCTTATTACAGTAAATTTGGACAGGAAGAGGAATAAAGTTAAAAGCCCAGTTAGAGGTTAAAGGCACTGCAGAGCACTGAGTGCAGGGAAGCAAGAAGTGGCTAAAGCCTGTTTGATTTTTTTCTATAAATACAGGTATGTAGGAATGCAAACTGAGTCACTGCTCCCAGGAGTTCACTGAACAGTTTTAAAAGTTTACAAGAATCATAAATAATGTGGCTTTCAGTCATCTGCAGAGAGGATCCAATTTATAATGATGACTCCAGTGTCCCTGCTAATAATTCCAGTAAAAGCAGTACGGAATGTGGATGGGGTTTATCTTAAAAGTTCAGCAGTGCAGATTGGTTCACGTGCAGAATTTAACAATTTTATTGAGCATTTAAATGTGTTAGGTTCCCTGGGAGTCTTTGCCAGAAAAGATTCTTACCAGGGTCTGTCCCTTTTGGAGTAAAACAAAGCTTTAATTTGTTAAATTGAAATTCTCATGCCCCTGAACAGTGATGTTTGTGGAGAGAGCACTTCCCCCTTGCAGAGGTCAGAGAGAGAAGGATTTTCCTTCCCGTTATCCCTGCTTTTAGACAGAGGAGGTGTCTCCAGCCAGTGTGCATGTGCTGGTGAATCTGATGGGCCTGGACCTAATGAGGATTTGGCAAACGGACAGAGAGAGAGGAGCAGGGTTAGGAGCAGAGCCTTGTGAGCTCTTCACAGACCCCTGTTACTTCCTATGGGCTCCTCTGGGCCCATAAACATTTTTAAGGGTGGATTAACGCCTGCTTGGCTTAATTTGCTTCTCAGTCTCATCCTCAGCAGCTCCAGATCCAGGGCTACTCCCAACCCTAGCCGTGCTCATGCAGCTCAGCTGTTGGATGGGGTTCTGGTTACTGGACTGGTTGGTGCAAATAATGTTGTTCTTCTGGCTTCCTTGCATGGAACTATTCCGGAGTAATGTAACAAGACTTGAATTTTTGGGTTTGTAAGCTAGGCCAGGATGTGTACTGCAGCTGGTGGGATGGCTTTGCAGTACTGTGCCCTTGTGAGCCTGGTGGTAACATTCAGGCTTGGTTTGCTGGGGAAAGGCATGTGTTCTCTGAGCCTTAGGGACTTTCCCACCAGATTGCGTGAGGGGCGGTACAAGAAGCAGCTGTTTCTGAATTTAGACGTGTGGGTTATGGGTCAGTCATTGCATTAGTGTATTGTGCAGAAAACCTCTGATGACCGTGTATCACCAGGCTGGCCCAGCTGTATGCAGAGATGTGGAGCTGTCTTCACTTCCGAGGGATCCTGCTTAGTTTAAATATTTCATGATACTTTATTATATGATATGATTTAATGGTATTATATGATGCTATATGATATTTCATTATACGGAGCTTCTCTGGCTCTAGTTCCTACCATGAGTTGTGTAATATCTGGCAGTGAAGCTGAACAGAATGTTCCACGTGTTTTACTCTGCTCTTGAGTGCTGGTGTGCGTGGCAGTGAGTGACTAAAACTCTCAGGCAAGAAGTGACAGTTTACAGAAAAAACACCCTGAAATCAGGTATATTCCCTATTGTGTTTTTATTGTGAAATGAGTGTATCTGTAAAACCTTTCCTTTGGTCCTGTATCCTGTGCAGGAGTCACGCTGCTGCTTGCAGCTGCCTCTGTGTTGGTGATAATGGGAATGAGCAGCACCAGAGATGGAGCTTAGTTTTCCAAAAGACTTGCACATTTCTGCAAGACTTGTCCCCCCCACAGGAATTTTGGGTGGAGCTCTCTACATCTGCATCATTAGAAGAGTTAGTCTGAAGGTTTCTGACATAGGTATTTTTAAATACATGATCATGGAAATAAAATTTTCCTTCAGTGACATCAAATTAACAGGAATCAAAAATCAGCCTGGCACAAAGAAGACCAGCATTGCTGAAGATGATAGAGTTGTGCTGGTTTGCAAAACTCATGTTGGACCATAGTTTGTATGTTTATTGTGGATTAAAGATAACAATACATTTCTCATATAAAAGACTCTTCAGTTTGATTAAAATGCTGTTGTGCTACTTAGAGTACTTCAAAAATCTTATTTCTGATTTTTTAAATTATATTCCCTCAGATTTTATTCTTTCAGATTTCTGTTTTTTTTGAGGAGAGGAAAGGCCATGGTAGGGCAAACCCACTTCGCATGTAATCTTCATCTGTGCCTCCTTCTCCACTTCTTCCCTCTGCAGAAGTTCATAGAGTTTGAAGATGCACTGGAGCAGGAGAAGAAAGAACTACAAATCCAAGTGGAACACCTTGAATTTCAGACTCGACAGCTGGAGCTGAAGACCAAAAACTACGCTGACCAGAGTAAGCAAAACCATGCACTAGACACTATTATATGCATACCTTCCACACACATGCAGTGCTACTTTAAAAATAATCTTCGTACTCTTTTTTTTTTTTTTTTTTTTTTTAATAGTCATTTGTGCAAAGCCCAAAATGCCTGGTTGTCCTTTACTTTGATGTAAAATTCTGAGCTTCCCAAGAGGTGGGATGTACCCACACTAATTCAGTAGAGGCTACATTTCTTCTCTTTTGTGGTCAGTGTCTCCAGATGCAAGATGAAAGGTTTGGGCCTTTCGAACCTGGTTTCCAGTTTCTCCTTGTAGAATCTTCCATTCTGATAAAAATCATCACAGTTAGTTAGTTAGTTACTTAGTATCCTTTTTTTTTTTTTTACAAATACGTCCTTAACGTGTCCAGCTGTTGAAGTTCCCCTCAGAATTTGTTAATGTTTTGTCCAGTACTCCTGCTCCTCTATTAGCCAGAAGAGCCAGTACCAGAGGACAGCTTAAATTGTTGCCAAACTAAGATGCTTACAGGGCAACAGGCTACTGCTGAAAAACTGTGGGTTTATTCCATTTGTGGTGCAAAATTGCTAGTATTAGGAACATGCAGGTACCCATGAGCTAAGTTTGTAACAAAGACCAAATCCCACAATTCTGTTTCTGTTTGTTTTATTCAGTAGGTGTAAATTAATTTCTTAAAAAACAGACTTTGTTTCTCAAATAATTTATTTTGAGAGCCAGGTCTATGTTAGCTGATAGCTAGGATCTTCTCTTGGCAGTTTCTCGACTGGAAGAACGTGAATCGGAAATGAAGAAGGAGTATAATGCTCTGCATCAGCGTCACACAGAGGTAGGATATCATCTTTCTAAATAAATAAACTCTTTGTCTGTATCTACATGACTATATCTTGTCAAAGAACTTGGCTTTACAATCCTAGTGATCACTAGAGCTTCTGAACTTGGGGAACATCAGAAATACATGAGTGGAGGTTGTAAAGAGGATGGAGACAGACTGTGTTCAGTGGTGCCCGGTGGAAACAGCTGGGACAAACTAGGACACAGAAAGCTCACTCCGAGCAAGGTAGTAAAAACTACTTTACTGCAAGGACATTGAGCCCTGGGACAGGTTGTTCAGAGGTGTGTTGGAGTCTCCTTCCTTGGAAATATTCGTAAGCCACCTGGATGTGGTCCTGTTGCAGCCTGCTCTGTGTGGCCCTATTTCAGCAGGGAGTGGACTGATGTACCTTAGGGCGTTCCTTCCAATCTCAGCTGTTCTATGATGCTGTGCACAGTGTCCTGCTACCTCATCTCCCATTGCCAGAGAGCCTCCAGGCTTGCATTGTTTTGGGATATGCTCTTTCAAGGCTCCTTGGTTATGACATTCAGCACTATTTGCTGACAAATTTTCTATCAGGTTAGCCCATTCACTTATATTATCTGCTTAGAAGGCAACGGTAAAGACAAGGAAGTCTGCAGAAAACCCCAGGGGATTGGAAATGGATGCCAGAGAAGATTAAACTAAAGCAGAAAGTGAGACTTCCCTTCTCATCTGTTTGCCTCATGGATTTTTCTCTCCTCACAGATGATCCAGACGTACGTGGAACACATTGAGCGATCTAAGATACAGCAAGTTGTGGGAAATAACCAAACTGAGGGCAGTGTACCTGGGAGAAGGTAGGGCCACGACCTCTCCATGTAACACGTGTCACCTGGGAACTTGCACACTGAATGTGTGTTTTTGAGAGAGAAAACAGAGCAGGACCTTTCCCTGGGGACACGGATTGTAGCTGAAGCTCTCTTTTAATGGGTTCTGGGTGAGTTGTGGGTACTTGATGGTGAGGAGCTTTGTATGTTGTTTTGCAAAGGTGAGGCTTTATTGTGCTGCTGTTGATGAGACCTCTGGAAAACATGTTTGTATTCTTAGGCAGAGTGTAAAAATTTATCTGTAGAATGGATGGAGGTGTCAATTAAAGTGTTTATGTGTCTTTGTATGTGGGATAGGCAGCAAAACTGTAGCAATTGAATGCAATAGCTGTTATAGGGGTTTTTTTCACCAGTTCTTTCAGAGGAAGCTTTCTGTCAGTCACCATTCTACTTGGATTTTTCTCCCTTCTGCAGTGTTTGGGTTCTGACAAGATAGATTGTCTAAAATATAGGAATCAATTGAGTAAAACAAAAAAAAAAACTAGATGTCAGCTTTCCTAGGCAGAAGAGACAGGCATGAGGGGTGTAGAAAGCTGGAGAGGACATGGTGTAAGAAGAATCAGTAGTTTGTAGGTGCTCATCTGTTCATAAAATCTCCCTTATCAGATTATTTTTCTTCTTTTTCTTCTGTCCCTCAGTCTGGAAATCCAGAGTGGGCTCCCAGAACATGATCTGATCCTAGTGTTAAAGGTGGAATGGGATAAGTGTGTTAGGCTTGTTTCTCTCCAAACTTACACTTCTGAAAGTAAGAATATATCTGTGGAAGTGCTTACACATTAAAATCTAAAAGTACCGTAGGCAAAAGCAAACTTAGGGCACCCCTCTTTTGAAGGGTGAGTCTTGTGTGCACCTGCCAACTTGGAGTCATAGAATTATAGAATATCCTGAGTTGAAAGGGAGCTACAAGGATCATAGAAGCCCAACTCCTGAGTTGGACTGCGTAATAGAAATGGTTTTTAATTTCTTCCTTTCTTAAGAGCTTTTCCTTCGCTGACTCTCAAATAAGCTTATATTAATTGTGGCTTTACATTAACATTCTTTAAAAGAGCTGCCCAGTGAAAAGTGTTGCTAGTTATATCTACAAGTCTGCCAGTCTCAGTGGTGAAGGGCAGAATTTTCATCAAGAATTGCCTTTTCATGTCAGAGAAGTTAGTCTTTTACCCTCTAAGTGTGGCATATTGCTAATGGAGAGAAACACTGTATGTATTTGAAAAGCCCATAAGGAGGCTGTGATCCAAGTCTGTAAGAGCTACCACTGGGAAATGGGAGTTTTTCCTTAATTTTCGGCTTTGCGCTGTTTGCGTGTGTGTGCGTGTGTAGCTCTCTGTTGTGCACAAGCACCTGGGACAGGTGTGTTTTGATGTCATTGCACAGCTGGAGGGAGAAGCCACCAGTGTTTGTGGATTTTAGTGCACTGGGTGGGGGGACAGGCATAATTTCTCATGACCTGTGAAACAAAATGGGGTGCATTTATTAAAAAAAAAAAAATGGGACTAGGGAGAAGTTTGTGCAGCAACTTTTGTGGGGATAGTGTGTATCAATGGCCATCCAAGAGGTGTAATAGGTTTGTACTCACTTCCACATGGCGTGGGTGGCAGTGCATGTGTACCTTGTGTCTGTGGTAGGTTGCATGTTTGCATGACATTTGCTCTCTAATGGTTGTTCTTTTTGTCTCGCTTTTTGTGGGATTGCTGCTGTTTGGCTGTTATGTTTGTCACTGCAGTCATCGCCAGTCCTGGAGGAAAAGGTAAATCTTGTTGCTGCATCTGAACTTCATTAATCCGAGTGCTGGAGGTTGCTGTGGAGTGGTGACGGTGTGATGCTAGGAATGTATTGTACTGGCATATTTGTTCTCTCTGTCTACTGGCACCTGTGCTGAACTTGCTGTTTCATGGGCACAGAGGGAGCTGTGGAGCTGGAATAAAAACAACAGGGGGAAGCTTGTGCATGCAAATGCAAAAGACACACAAGTTTCGTGCCAAAACAGGATCAGATGTCTAGGATAGCATGTTTACACTGCACATCCCCTGATGTTTTAAAAAGTCCTGGAATCACAGACCCGTAGAATAATAGAATATCCTGAGTTGGAAGGAGTCCATAAGGATTATCAAATCCAGCTCCTGTCCCTGCACAGACACCTGAACAATCCCATCCTGTGCCTGAGAGTGTTGTCCAAACACTCATGGAACTCTGGTAGCCTTGGGGCTGTGGCCATTCATTCAGGAGCCTGGGCAGTGCCCACCACTCTCTGGGGGAAGAACCTTTTCCTGAAATCCAGCCTAAAACTCCCCTGACACAGCTTCATGCAATTCCCTCTGGTTCCAAAAAATTTCTTCTCTCTTATTTTACTCTAGAGAACAAGCCATGCCCGATTTCTGAGTGGAGCAGAACAGGTGTCAGTAGGTTTCCAAAGGCAGTTTTGGCTGATGGTTGGGCAGGGAGTGCTGTGCCCAGAACCTTCAAAGAGTCTAGTTCTCCTCTTGAAATGCTGGCAAACAAACTGTAGTTTCGTTATGTTTTGTAAACTTTAGGATGTTGCTTGTAGAACATCCTGATCCCAGGTTTTGGCTGCTGCAAACTTTCATTGGAGAGCGTGCTGTTCGCCTTGTAACTCAAGGTGCAGCTAACAAGTGTTAATACTCACCCTGGCCGAGCCCTGGAAAGATGTGGGAATATGATGGCAAGTGCAGCACTCAAAATTTAGACCAGCCCTGAGAATTCTTTAAATTTATTTGTATTTCAGTTTGGTCACCAACTCCAGGACTGCAAAACTGGAGTTAGCTCTTCTAGGGTGTTTGCTTTTTTCCCTTTCCTGGGAGGTTTTAGAGAGGCTTGAAGGTGTTTCCAAAGAAACGCAGCAAGGAAATTTCCTAACAGTCTGTGCTAAAATTCTTTCCTGAAGATTCTACAGCTTCTGAGGCTACAGAAACCCTGTACCTCTGTCTTTTTGACAGGGACTGTGAAATTCACTCATTTCCTCTCCATTCAGTGGCTCCTGTATTTCCTTGTGTGTTAGGTGTGTATGTGTTTGCATATCAACAAAAAAGGGAAAGTATAATTTAATGTCTCTCAGCATACTTTTGGGGCAGCTTTTATGTCTTGTGTTGTCAGTGAGTTACGTCACATCATTCCAGCATAGTCACTAAGATACTCTGGCTGCACCACTGATTTGACAAGGACTGTTCTGCAATTATAGAAAACTTTCTCCTGCTCCATACATCTGTGAAAGCAAGATTCTCTTAAAACTGTCATTCGGTCCTGAAAAACTGACAATTAAAGCATCTCAAAAAATAGCCTAATTTTGTTTTCTCCATAAATAGAGGTTTTTTTTTTGAAGTAGACTGTTAGGGACCCATGGATTATTTCTTTAACTGTAAAACTAAGAATTTTCTGATTTTGTGGGAAAAAGTGGCTCTGATTTCTAGTTTTGAATCCCTGCATAATCTCTTACACATAATTAACTCTACTTTCTGTGGTGCTTGTATCAGGGCCAGGGTGAAGATTTCCTAGGAGGGGAAACATTTGCATAGTATGTTATTTAGAAACTTTGTAGGAACTTGAAACCCAGCTGTTAGAAACTTTCAGGGTCTTTGAATGAAAGCAGTGGGATAAAGAGAGGTATCTTCAGTAAATAGGTGGAGGTAACTGTCCTTTGGCATCATGACCTAGTAGGAGCAGGTGTAAGTGGCAGGTTACAGTCATAAATTGTGATTTAGATAAGCAGCAGTGGAATGTTTTCACTAAACCTTCAGCAATTATTTAAGTCACAAGCAACAAGATGCCTTTGGTAGTGGAACGGAAAAGCTACAAGGAAACTGACAATTCCTGTCACATAGGAGTCTGGGTTTGAATCTGTGGAGAATGATAGAATCATTAAGGTTGTAAAAGACCTCCAAGATCATCAAGTTTCACCTTCAACTGGATACACTCAGGCCTATTAAATCATACCGTGAAGTGCCAGATCCACACACCTTTTGAATGCTTCCAAGGACTGTGATTCCACCATTGCTGTGGGCAGTATGTTTCCATGCTTAACCACTCTTTCACTGAAGAAATTTTCTGCAGTATCCAACCTGAACCTACCCTGGTGTAGCTTGAGGACATTTCCTCTTGTCCTGTTGCTTGTCACCTGTGAGAAAGTCATTGATGTTTTATCAGTGATCTGTGTTCCTCCAAAATCCAGTTACATGTGTCCTTTCTAAGAGGGTTTGTGTATGAAGCTTCTATGTACAAATCTAGTATCTTCAGGAGAGGATGTTAATGCAAATTCCTAGGAAAAGTGCATCCCAAGCAGGCTACACTGGAAACTCCTTTCTGCCTCATCTTGCCTATCCAAGACAGGCCACAGAAGTCCTTTTTGCCTGTTCGAGGTAGGCACTGATGCAGCAATGCAGCATGCTGTGGCAGCTGGGCAGTGCTGGCAGTAAGAAGGTTGGGCATTGTGGTTTTTCTCAGGAAACATTGTCTGCTCTGCTGGACTCTCCACCTCCGTCCTTCCTGAAAGAGCTGGCTGGTGTACTATCCCCTGTGTTAGTGTGTTTGCTCTGTCCCAGGGGCCCTGTAGCAGTTGTTTCCCATGGTTACAAGGTGAGACGGCTGCACTTGTTTCCCAGCCTGGGCGTGGCACCCAGTGCTGGTGATCATTACAGAAACGCACATGGAGGTCCGCTGTTACTAACAGCGTGCTGCAAAGGGCAGATTTCATCACACTCCCACAATTAAGCAGAAACCCAGTGCAGGACTAGGAGAAGTATGATTGAGTCTTGAGTGTGGGTGCACATCACACAGAGAATCAATTTAGTTCAGCTCTGCAGGGACTGGAGTCTAATAGAAATACCGTGAACCATTTGCTGGGTTCAGCAGGCTGCTACTGCAGCCTTTCCACCTTCACTGCTTGCTCTAGACTTCCTCCCACTGAAACTTGTTCTCAAAATCTGTGCCAGCTTTTATGTTCAGAATCAAACCTGCAGTTAGCGAGTCACCTGCAGTTGCCAGAAAGGAGAGGATGAAGAGAACACACTTAAGAGACACCTAGCAATATACACAGTGCATTCATTTGTAACTTTGTTTAGTTTCTGAAGGGCAAGTGCGTTGTAATAGGGGGAGGGAGGGAGATCAAAAAATACAAATACTCTCTTTCTTGCTTAAAATTGGATCCACCCCTCTGGTTCCTGTTGTTGAAGCTCACCAGATTTGGGGTGGAATGTCGTAAAGTTTCATGTAGATGGCACTTAAAAACCTCATTCATCACCCTGGGATGACATCTCTAGAAGCTATTATATTTTTTTGCTGTGAGAGTTGTTTGCCGTGGCTTATTTTCCTCCAGTACCTTTGTTTTTCAGAGGAAGCAATGACTTAAATTGTCTCGTGGTTCCCTGCACTTTCTTGTTTCTCCAAATTTCTCATACTGATTGAGCAGTCAGTTGTACCTATTATGGCCACTGACCCCATTCCTCTTAGAGTTTCTCCAGGAGGAGGTATTACTCTAGCAGTAACACCATGGGACTAAGCAGCCAGCACCAAGGAAGCGTGGGAGCTGGGAGTTCAGGCAGCTGCCACATGAGGCTAACAGTTGCAGTCCAGTTTATAGTAACTAGTGTTTCACATACACTAGCATGCTGTTTGTTTTCTGTGAGAACTTTGTACATGGTTAACACACTTTCCTCTCTCTCCTTTGTCTCTTTAGCAGGAAGGAACGTCCCAACTCACTGAATGTCTTCCCCCTCGCTGATGGCATGGTACGTGGGCAGATAGGGGCCAAGATCATCCCAACACTGGACCACTGGCACCTGAGTGACCTCGGCCAGCTGCAGTCCAACTCCAGCTACAAGGTTTTCTAGACCATCACAGAGCAAGGGTTTCCCACTCTCTCGCTGTCGATAACATCTCACATTTTCATTGAGCTAGAGACAATCTGTGTCCCTAACCCTTTGCAGCCTCTCCCTATGTGTTTGCTCCCATAGTAGTTGTGCTGGAGATGGGAGAATATTCTTCTGCAGATCTGGCATATGGTGCAAGAAGGGTTTCACACAGCTCCTCATGGTGCTTGTCTCAGGGATAATCTTCTTTACTTGGCTGACCCCAAGTTGAGCGGGATGTGTGTGAAGGCAGTTAGGGATTGAGTAAAGAGAAATCCTTCACTTCTTAATAGCTCATTTGAGAGAGGACATGGTGGATCCTGTCCCCTCCCCACTTTGAAAAGAGCAATGGTTCTGCAATGCAAGTGGGGCCAGGCGTTGTGTTGCACTTGCCCTTAAGTGTTTGTCATTTTTGGCTGATCTCTTGGCCTTCCTGTTTTCACTAAAAAAGGGCTCCTTATCCTGTCTGGATGCCCAAGTCTTGCACTGTGCTTGAAGGTCTTACATTCCTCCTATGCCTAGTCACTGTTCTAGACTTGCACTGTCTACTTTCAGTATATCTGTCACTGTCACTGCTCTGCCTTTTGCACCAGGTCTTTCAAAATCCTCACAGCATTGCAGCTTCACTGGAGCAGCTCATGTTGCTGGCTGATGCATCTTGTGCTCTGCTCTGCCATTCAGGGGTCTCCACTATTCGGAGATTGGTCTGAACCCCAAGGCCCAAGTGGTGTGCTATGAGCTGATAGCTCACGGTAGCTGTTTACAGATTAGGCTATGCATGATGACCTGCATTTCCCATTAGCTGTACACGTAGGCTTTGCAAAGTCTTTGTGCTCAGGATCCCACCGAATTCTTCTCTTTAGAATGATTTTCCACAAATGCCTGATGACAGGTATGAGAGCCCCTGGTTTCTCTGCTGAGCACAGCTCAGTGTGTCCACTGGTATCTCACAGAGTTTCTGCTCTACTTCAGAAGTATCGGATTAAATTTACCTTCACTCTGCTTGGAATTTGTAGAACATCAGCTGTTTTATGTGTCACATGTAAGGACTGGTCTCCTTTTGAAAAATTGTGAATCACTGATCCTGTAAACTACATTGAGGCAGTAACGGCAAAGAGGAGATTAAAACAAAGAGAAATCCCCAGCTTGTTGTACCCACTCTACATGTCTCTAGATCCTGTGAATGGGCTTTCATATGAGGGAGTCTGCAGCAGTGGCCTTCTTGATGGATAACAAATTCACAGTTTACTCAGAAAAAAAAGCAGAAAGTTATTTTTTTAACACTACGTCTGTAAAGCAGCCAGGCCTAGCACAGCACAAATGTCAGCAGTTTGTCAGCTCTCTGCCATTGTGGAATTTGGAAATCAAAAAAACCTTTGCCTAGGACGGAGAATTGGAATCCAGTCCTTATTGTAGTGTTAGGGGCACAGAATTTTGGGAAATGTAGCGACTTGCAAAATGCCATTCAGATACTACAGTCATTTCTGGAAAGCTCCGGGATTACGGAATAGCAGTGCCACAGTACAATAATGTAATAGTGGATGGTGGAAATGAGAATAGAGCATGAATATGTTTCTTCATACTAGTGCTGTGCCAGCACAACTGAAATATATGGACCCCAAGCCCCGTTATTCCTCAGGCTCTCCAGGCAGTGCTGCGCACCTTGGTGAACAGACCTTCCAGGGATCAGGCTGGGCAGTAGGAGTTAATTTTTAGAGAAGAGATGGGTAGGCATTGTGGTTAGATCCATCTTCCACAGCCTTGCTAAGGTGTAATTCTTTAGTTCGTCCTACTGAGAACTTGCAAAAGAAGTAACCCAACATCTGCATTGCAGGGGAATGCAGCAGCAACCCAGATAAATGGGAAGCTTTGGTGTCCAAGTTCAGGTAATAGACTGCTTTGGGCAGGGAAGACACCCTGTGCAAGGGTTGGAACTAGGTAATGCTTAAGGTCCTTTCCAACCCGAACCATTCTGTGATTACTGACTGGATCTCTTAGTTATTTGGTGGTGGTATCAGGACAAAAAAAATCTGCTTCCAAGAAAGCTTTGTGCAGAGCTAGCAGTGTGCTGCTCCAAATGTAGTGTGCTGGGATTCGTGTTGGTGCTCGTTAGGGAGACTCAGAATAGAATGCTGGGATTAAGGAGGCTTAGATGATACAGTGGACCTGAGGACCTTGTGCTGTGGAAGACTTGGATGAATAGTCTGTTATGGAGAATTTCCTGAGTATGGAGCAAATTAATGAATAATTAAAGGATGTGGTTGACTTACTTGCTGGTTTGGAATGGAGATTTTCCTCCCAGAAGCTTCTTGCACACTCTGTGACTGAAATGCTGTCTCTTCCTCTGCATGACTGACTTCTCGGAGGCATGGCTCATGCCTCCCTTGCCTCTTCTTCAGAGCTCTGATATTTTGCTGACATCACTCACACACGACTCGCCTTCCCAGTATGTACCTGACTATTCTCACTAGTTTTCCTTCTTCATGGGGCCATGCTGGACTTACATTTTAAGTGTCCCTGTTTACTTTTTGTTACTATTTTCTATTTTAGTTGCTATCATTATTTTATTTTTGCATTCAGTTGTGCATTTGTTTTATACAGTGTTTTGGAGATGAAGGTCCTTAACATTTTTGTTTTTATGTACTATGCTTTCAGTGTTATAACCATACAATTGTGGCTTCTCATGGTGACATATGACTGCTATGAATGTTGGGCCTTTACAATGCATTTTGGAGGTCACTACTACACAGTTGATGTTTAGGAGGTTGACAGGTATGGCCGTAGGTAAGTGGTGGCTGTGGAGATTACTCTTTGGGTGAGCTGTGGGGTTTGGAGAATGCCTCCTGTGCTGGCGAGAAGAGCTCTACTTTTAGTGCAATATTTAGCATTAACAGAGCGCTCAGACAGTAGAAGGAAGATACGAGCTTTTGGGCTGTGAAGAGGAGCACATTGGTAGAATATACATTTGGGAGGAATTTCTCTAATGCAGGCTGGAAAGTTGATAAAGTATGTTTTCTAGGTAAATACAAGACTCACATCTATAACCAAGGAGTAGGGAAAGACTGGGGTAATTACTTATTCATGTGTTCAGAGTAAGAGGCAGGTTATGTCAATAAACAAGAAGTTACAGGATATTGCTGATACAAATATCACTCTATAGACACATATGATCACGGGCTTTTGGATGACATCTGGTTCATAAGAACAAGAAATGACAAGTGGAGTGGATGCACTTGCGTGTCTCTTACACGGCTAAGATGCTCCTGAACTTTGGTTATTCTCATAGACTTAGAGTGGGTCCAAGAACATCCCTGAATTCTTTCATCCAACAGCAGTTTTGTTTGAGGAAAGAGGTTTTATGGTTGCACTTCACACTTCATAGTCTGTGTCCCTTTGTACATCTGAATGCACAGAAGACAAACTGCAGTTGAGGTAGTCCAAAGCTTGCTGGAGTCTGTTTGTTATCAAAAAAGCCCACTTGATTCTTTTTTTCCTTTACATATTAGTAAAGTAGCTCCTAAACCAGGAATATGAAGTAGAGGTGGGAAGTGTGGTTTTCACATGCAGCAGCCAAAGTGCAAAGTTCTCATCTCAGTCTTGATGCTAAAACCAGCATATGTGCAGGGAGATGGTTTGGATATTCATGTGGGTGCTGTTTGGACTGACAATGTGGAAAATATACAAAATGTGGATTGCATTTAATGGTAGTGCCATTTAAAAAAAACAATCAGTTTCCAGTATAAATGCGCAGATGCAGTATAAACCCTTTGACTTCCACAGTGCAATGTGCAGCAGGGCATTCTAAGATAAGCATACAGAGGCCAGTCAAATTAAAGGAAGACCTTAATAAAATTCCAGATTAACAAAAATAAGGCTGCAAAGGGTTAAGTCACCATTTTTTTTTCAGTCTTCTCACTCATCCCATATTGGATTTTTTTGTCATGTTGTGAAGCTGTTATTAGAACAAGACTTCCAAATGAGTGAAATGAAACTGTGTCACACCTTCAGGGGGGTTCAGAGCAGCCTCTGAGCAGAATCAAGATTTCTCTAGTATTTTCACAGGAGGTCAGAGGCCAGTGGTGAAGATGAAAGCTGGATCTGGATGTGCAGATGCTGAACGCCACTGCACCCAATTGTAGCTTATTGTCGCATATAACTTCAGCATTAATTATGTCACCTCCCTGCAGGCAGTAATTAGAATGGGCTGCCCTTAAGACTGGGGGGATTTCATTTGGATCTGAGAGAGGTAACAGTGCTGGTCAGGGCATTCCTTGTCTGACTGAAGCAGTGCTGCTTTAATTGACAAACACAGGTCACAGTATAAAACCCTACTTTATACTGTGACAAAGCCTTGAAGCCTCCCTGTTCCTCATGAAGTGATGGTACAAGAAGTCGGGCTGTAATGTCTGTTAGAACTAAGAGCTGTTTTGCGCGCTTCATACTGAGAATCCATCTCCTATGTTCATTTCTCACCTTTCTGAATTCTTGGTTATTGTCATCCTGCCATTTGGAAATGAGATACCACACCTGTTTCTGCTGTGTTCTCAAGCTGGACCCATGCCTGCCTAGCTCTGCCTGAGGTGGTGTGGGGACATAGGTCTGCTGTGTCAGACACGCCAGAGCATCCCAGATCAGTGTCCACTCTGCTTCTGCAGTTCAGTAGCAAAAGCAGTTTGCTGTTTTCTCATCCAGGTGTCTTGATGGCTTACGCTAATGACATCAGCCAAGACTTCTAAGAGGCCACTTCAGATCCTTCTCAAGCGATATCCATGTTGCCTTTCAGCCTTGGGAAACACTGGCCTAGTTTGCTGCAAGTGCCAAAGCCATTCAGCTTACACTGTAGTCAGTGTGGGCTACAGGTGCTTTCCACCTGTGGCAAGGCCACCTGTCTTGAGATCACATACCAATGTGATTTGTGAAGACCAGTGTTCAGTAGTGAAGGAGGAAGGTCACCAGCCCTTTCCACAGGTGGGATTTGCTTGTTGAGTTCGGCACGAGAGCTCACTGCTTCACTGTGGTGGTAGTGCCTGGTGTGACCAGCAAACAATGGGACATGTAACTGAGCAAGAGAGCAAGAACCATGGTCATAATGCTTTAAGGTAGCCATACACCAGCAAATGGGACCTACTGAAATGTATAATTGTGCTTTTCCCTTTCTGTTTTGCTGCCCTGGAATTGCCACAGTGCCCCCAAGACGAAATGTCTGAATCTGGGCAGTCCTCAGCAGCTGCCACACCAAGCACCACGGGAACCAAGTCCAACACTCCCACATCATCCGTGCCCTCTGCTGCTGTCACCCCTCTGAACGAGAGCATCCAGCCCATCAGCGAGTACACCAATGGCACCACAAAGAGCAATAAGAGGGCACGAGAAAAGCGGAACAGCCGGAACATGGAAGTCCAGGTCACACAGGAGATGAGGAATGTCAGCATAGGTATGGCAGCTGGAACTCAGGTACTTGGTCACTAATATAATCGACTTCACAGTGCTTGTGTCTTTTTGTTACAGGGAAAGGCTGGGAGACTGCACTGTAAGTATAGAATTTGAGGAAGCCTGACATGGAAAGGTACATGAATGAGGCAGGGCTAATTGGATGTTAGCAGTTTTCTGCATAGTAAATTTTTGAGAACATCAGTTATATGAGTGATTTCACAAATTCACAGGGTAGGAACAGGTTTCTGAGTTCAGTTACCTGCAGTGACATGTATTCATGTCATGGAACCTCTTTCCTGAGCACTCAAGTCACGTTTTAGGCTGAGCTTTTGGGAAGCTGTTTCTGGACCTCGTTAGTATGGCAGTTAAAAGCTTTTATTTAGTTTTTTCTCTGGATTTATTTGTATTTTATATCCAGTTCTTCAAATGCCAAATTTGTCAGTGCCATTAAATAATTATTTTCTCTCTGTGCTCTTATCCCACTTTGTTTAGAACAATTGTATACAGCAGTTTTTCTCAGCTAAATGAGCTGATTTCTTTTAGCCTTTTTCTCGTATAAGAATAACTCCCAAATCTGTGGAAGTTACAGTTGTCTTCTCTCTGTTTTCATTAAATTCATTAATTTGAATTAATGATTTCTTGTCAGGAAAGCCATCATCTAAGCTTTAACACCAGGCTGTTAAATAAATAAATGATGTAATAACATGATAACAGGCCCTTTAGCTGTGCCTATGTAGTGTCTGAGCAGATCCACTCTGGATTGTGAGAATTGCAGTGGCCATCAGAAATGAGAAATTATCTGTTTTACAGGTCATGAACCTAAAATACAGAAGGACTGTAAGATTTATTAAAGATCATTAGGATAACATGCAGGAGCACAGGGGTAAACAGGTCTCTGAGGTTGGCATCTGAACCAGCTGATCGTATTTTTACCCAAGTTATTCCTTGGGAAGCAGAAGTTATAACTAAGGTATTACTGAAGCAGAAATTCCTCTGCTAACATTCCCAAGCTGGTTCCTAACAAAGTAAGACCATAAACCAACATAGAACATCTTCTGCTGTAGCACTGAATGAGAACTGCCATGACTGAGTCCCAGTCTCTGTTTTCCTGAGGGGGTCCTCAGGGCCACAGATGTCCATTTGTCAGAGATAATGATAGTTGTCCATGGAAGCATACGGGTTCTGCCCAGCCTGCTGTTCGATCGTGGTCTGGCTGTGATCTTGGCCAAGGCAAGACCATGAAACACTTGTGTCAGGAAAGCTAAGCTTGGATGCCAGTAGTTTGAATGCCCTATAAATACCCTGATTTTTTACACTTCGAGCTTTTCTTGGGTCAAAGTCATCTCTTTTTGGTGTGTGTGCAGTTGTGAAGTGGAAGGGTTTTTTGGTGGGGTTTTTTTTGTTGTTGTTGTTGTTTGTTTTTTGTTTTTGTTTTTTTTTTTTTTTTTTTTTTTTTGTGTTTTTTTTTTGTTTTTTTTGATTGGTTTTTTGGGGGGGTTTTTGGGTGTTCCCCCCCCCCCCCTCACTTTCTTGGTGCAATTGCAATATTGTGGAATTTGATCAAAGCAGATAGTTATGGCTTCTTTACGTGCTCTGCATGTTTAGCCTTTCAGGTGTTTCTCACCCCCAACGCAAAATCAATTCTCTATGCTTAGAAGTAATGAACATACTTGAATTTTAATAATGTATTTTATGCATCTGTAAATAAAGTGTCTGTCAGTGATGCATATGCCTTACAGCTAAACTATCAATAATGGTCTTCAGAGGGATTTGCAGAAAAGCTTCCCAGCTTGCTAAAGTAAAGCTGAGAAAGGCTGCGTTTGTGTTAGACTCAATGGGTATGGATACCTGCTTTGGCAACAGATCCACATCACACTTTGTCTTCCAGCCTGGGTTTGCTGCCAGGTGGTGTACAATGCCAGCCTGAAAGAAGTTAACACTTTGGTTGCCATGGGCTTTGTATATTTGGCTACTGAGATCGTCTGCAAAGGTCAAAAATGTCACATCGAAGTTCATTGAGGGACTAATGTAATTCACAAATTAGGTTGTTAATCCTTCAGGAACTCCTTGTGTGAACAGACACGATGTTCATTTTGCTTGTTCACAATAGGTGCAAGTCTGACCTTGTGAGGATTTTGGTATCCAATAAACAGGACTTGACAAGAGAAAGAAGTTCCTTGTTCTTTAAATAATAGCTTTAGGCTGTAGATTACGCACAAAACAGATTTCATTTATTGGTTTTGAAGTCAAGTTTCACTGTAATGGATATCTAAACCAGCACTGTAATGGATATCTAAACCAGTGTAGACTTGAGAATTTGTATTGAAAATCTGTTTCTATTAAAACTAAGTAGTGCCAGTTTCTAACAGTGGTAATTTCTGTGAAGCTCTGCAGAAAAATTACTGTGCTGCCTTTAATCTCAGCTAATGCTATATGGGGATGGAGGAGTTTTTTACTGGCAGATAAAAAAGGAGTTTTGGAATTTACTTCTATGGATATAACATTTCTACTTATCCTGCTTTAGTGAATATTCAGGGCAATGACTTTAGTGATGCTCTGGAATGGGAGTGGGAAGGGGAATGCTTACAGTGTTCATCCTCTGGAATTGAGAGACCATGTTCAGCCACTTTCTGTTCTGATTTGAGACTTTGAATGTGGCACTATGAAATTTTCAAACCTCAGTATTCAAAACTGTAAAAGTCCCTTCAAGAAATACCATTCTCTGAGAGTCCTGATCCTGTATTTGGTATATACTGTCTTATCTAGGGATGGGCAGCAGCGATGAGTGGTCCGATGTCCAGGACATCATTGATTCTACTCCAGAGCTGGATATGTGTCAGGACCCCCGCCTGGAACGCACGGGTAGCAGGTACTGAGTTGTGACTTTTCTCTGTGTGCTGTGTCACTTGGCTTCACGAGGAGTGAGGAATGGATGCTCTGGCTTACTGGTCAGGAGAGATCATGGAGAGGATGGAGCAGCAGCAGGTTAAGACAAGCAAAGAGAACATAGGCTTAAGCTGTAAGGAAGAGGGAGAAGGTGCATTTGTCTAATAAGAGCTCAGTTCTGAATGCCATTTTAAAACCTCAAGTATTTTTCAGTTCTATGTTTTTCAAATATTTGAGGAGTAGAGGCAGGGCTGTCCCCCAAGGGAGGACAAACAGAGGTAACTTTACCAATCCCAATCCCACAGGCTCTGAGCAGGGAGGCTCAGATCACTGGTACTGAGAGCACCAGACAAGGCTTTGGCTGCCCCACCTCTGGCATTGTCCAAGACCAGGTTGGATGGGGCTTGGAGCAACCTGATCTAGTGGGAGGTGTCCAGGGTTGAAACAGGTGGTCTTTAAGGTCCCTTCCAACCCAAGTCATTCCATGATTCTATGATATGGGGAATAACACGTGCTATTTTCTTTACTCACTTTGTTCCCTGATTCAGCCAATGGTGAACAGGTGGAGTGTGCTCTCCAGGTTTTGACTGCAACTGTCTGAGATGCTCAGTATTTCAAAGATAAATTTTTGAGCTTAAATGTTGTCAAGTAACAAGATTCCTTCTGTGTTTTTGTTTGTTTGTTTGTTGTTGTTGGTTTTGGTTTTTGTTTTGTTTTTGTTTTTCTTCCAACAACAGTCCAACACAGGGGATTGTGAACAAAGCATTTGGCATCAACACAGACTCCCTGTACCATGAACTTTCCACAGCAGGGTCTGAGGTCATTGGAGATGTTGATGAAGGAGCAGATCTGCTAGGTAAAACCTTGTTAGAACCATTTTCTCTGGTACAATGACACAATATTAAGCTTCTAGAAACATTTAAATTCTCTTTGTCTTTCAGAACTTGAATGTTTAGCTTTTTAAAGAATGCATGGAAATTGAGATACATGTGATAGAAGCATGTACCTGCAGTACAGTAATGATCTCAGCTGTTAGGTAACTTTTATTTGGGTTGTGTTCAGTGCATAAGTTATTTTTCTACAGGATTTTCCCATACAAATAATTTGAAGACAAAATTTGCTCCTCTGGCTGAAACTTCCGCCCGCCACCCCCCCAGTAATTTTATACTGAAAATAAAAAGTTTCTTTGAAATTTGTAAGAAAGTAACTCATTTGTTTAACCTTTTGATATTTAGATGATGTGGAAATACTATGCTCTGTAATGCAGTATTTACTGTTTTGCAGTCAGCCTAAGAGGTGTAATGATTCACTTTTTAAGCTGGTTTTGAAGGTATTTGTAATACCTGTAGCCAGGCTGTTTTCTGTGTTTTTGACTGGGATTCTGCAGCCATCAGGGAAGCAGCTTATCCTCAGGGGGCACTCTGAGTCTTCTCCATACTCATTCAATTGAATTCCTGAGTATCTAGAGCTTGTTTTTTGACAGAATTTAAGCATGTTCTTAATTCCTGCTGTTTTCCTGCATCAGGAGAGTACAGGTGCTCTTTGAATACTCAGGTGACATGGGCAGCTGATAGAATTTATAACAGTGTACCTCATTTTCCATGTTACTGCTTGCTTTAAGGAGCCTTATGACACAGGAGGACTTCAGAAACAATGTGTTACATGTACTTAGTGGCAAGAGATCTGATCTGAAAGTGCACATTTCCTTTCTAGTGATTTCTGATACAGATCTGATTATGGATAATCTTGTAAGTTTGGTTCTGTGTATGTGTCCAGAACAGAATGAGCTGAAGTGTGTCACACAGACTTGCTGGCAGCAGCTCACCTTTGCCCAAATTAGGAAGGTACTTTTATCAGCTTTGATACTTCTTGTATCAGGACCCTTAAAAAGCATGTTTCTGCAGGGGGGATAGATTTTGCCCTATTAAACAAAAACTTAACCTTGAATATGTGGACTGAAATTTCGAAAGGATACAGTAGTTCTTGTTTGATGAATGACAAATACCTGTGAAATTGTACTCTTATAAGCCAATAGTGTGACTGGAATTAAGAACATGAACCAGACCATCATGAGAATGCTTGCAGTAGTTTTTTGATATGGGTAGGTTTGTGTTGTTTTTTTTTTAAATCATGCTAGCCCTGCAGCATTTATGAGAGCCCTTGTGCCATTGCCTGAAGTGTAAAATCATTTATTGTTTCACCTTCAACTCAAGATTGCCAGAAGAAAAAAAATCTGCAGAAAACTCAGGATGAACACACAGGCTTTCTCTGCCTGCAGTGGGAGCCAATCTGTGCAAGTATTTACAAAAGAAAGAATTCTGAAGGAAAAGCAAGATTTCCAGGTTTGAGAATCACCTGGATGCTGGTAGCCATTTGCAGAAGGGCTGGGGCTCCTGCTTAAAAGGGAAGCCTGACATTAGGAACTACATGTGGTGGTTAAAGCTGTGGAATGAATTTTGGTTAACCAGCTCCATACTTGATCAAGGAGCTCTCTTCCTAGCAGAATTAAAACACTAAAACCATGGATAATCTTGCCATTGGCTATCTGTTTTATCTTGGTCCTCATGTTCACTCCTTCTTATCGTGGAGTGTTGGGTTGATTCTGCAGCTCTGTCTGCTAATCACTGTGCAACTGCTGCTTTCCTTCTCCCCCCAGTATGGCTGGGGTATCGGGTATTATTGGCTTGGAAGAGTTACTGTTCTGGAAAATTACTTGCTTGGTGTATGAATGGCTTTGAACAACATGCTTCCCACTTTGGAAGCCTGCCTTCTGCAAATCCGCTTCTTCTTGGGATTACCCTGTAGTCTGACACAGTAGTAGCAAGAAATGCAGACTGTTGTTTTCAAAGGGCCAAAGCTTTTTGTTGCCCAAATCTTGCATGGTTATTCACTACAGTCTCAGATGAAGTCAAAGGTGCTTCACCTCGTCCTGCTACAAGGCTACCCAAAGACTTCAGTGTGTTGAGATGTCTGTTGTTTGGGAGTTACCACTTGAAATAGAAGTGTACAAAGACTTTGTTGAACAGTGCCCATGTAAGTGTGGGCCCTGAAGATCACAATGTAGTTTCTGAAGACTGCAGCGTGGCTTACGAGGAGGACATTTCTGTGCTGGGACCATTTTCTAACCTGAGCAGAGCAGCCTTTCAGGTGATCCCATGGCGGTACAGCAAAATAGGAAGGCTGGTTCCTTTGCAAACCTGGGAAATGGACTCTTACAAAATCAGGTAGTTCTGTGCCTTTTTTTTTTTTTTGGTGATAAACATTGATCTAATTAATCCTTTTGCTGAGTTCTGGCCACTGACTCTGGCACGTAAGAGTATTTTTACAGTGAACACACACATTGCTGGTTCCTCCCCACAAAGGGAAGAAGCAGAGAAAGATCTCAGGGGTCATGTCTCTAAACGAGAAGTGAGACTGGTACTTCTTTTGGCTTTGCACAGTAGAAAGCACAAAAGAAAGTCTGGTAAAGATAGAAGCAAAGGGCTAGATCTTAGGGCTGACAAAAATCTGTCAACATAATCCAAATTTTTGCCTTTTTTGTTAGTTAGAATGCTCTCTCTTTGTGCTGTACCTTTGAGTTTGAAGAGACACAGAGGAAATGGAGCTTTATGAACATGATGTAAGAAGCAAGATCCACAAGCTGAAGGAGTTCTCTCTAGGTCGTATTTGGGGCTTGCTTCTTTCTTTAAATCAAATTAATGAATGACTCTAAGCTGACTATAGTGAAGACTTACTACTTCCTCCAGTCTCTCAATGCTTGGAAGTCAATCTGTAAAGAATATTATTTTTTGTTTTTTTTGGTCTCAGTTCCTTAAAGAAAGAGAAATCTCATTAAAGAGGACCTTAAAAACAGGACTTGTAGAAATTACCCTTGAGCAGTGTCTGGCAGGCAAGTCTGATTCTGGAATGGAAAATCCCATTCATTCCTGGTACATAATTGGCATTCTTTATGTTTTATTATTTTGAATAAAACCCACAAAACATGTGGGTTTCCTCCCACCTCTAATACTGCTTTACATACATGGATTTGTATAGGAAGTATTCTGGAGAAAACTGTGGAATGAGAACAATTATTTACTAATGGGCATTGAGGATGAAATTCCCTTATTTCTCCTAGAGACTTAGGAGCACTAGTTGGCTGTTTTCCTGCATATCCACATGCTAATCACAAGTGATCCATGGTAGGCTGCTGTTCTCCCATCTCTTCTCAGCTCCCTCTTCTACCAGATCCCACGTCCTGCTCTTCCCTATCTCAAGTGTTTCCAGACACAAAGGATCACAGTAGTTAGGGTGTGCTCAGTGGACAGGTCTTTTCACTGAGAGTAGTGAGAGTGGTGAGCTGATAGCCCAGAGAAGCTCTGGCTGCCCCATCCCTGGGAGAGTCCAAGGCCAGGTTAGAGGGGGCTTGGAGCAACCTGGGATAGTGGAAGATGTCCATGCCCATGGCAGGGGGTGGAACTGGATGATCATTCCAACCCAGACCATTCTGTGATTCAGGTTTAGGATAACCAACTCTATTTGCTTTGGAAATTAAAGAACTGGGGGTCTGTGCTAAAGGCAGAAATGCAGCCTTATTAGCGGTAAGTTTATATACAGTGTTGTGTACAGAAGTCAAAATGAGATTATCAAACTAAGTCCCAGAGCTACACTGTACAAAAAAAAAAAAAGGTTTTAAATGCAAACAATTGTCTTTTGTAAGCTGTGGTGTTACTGGAGAGCAGAGTTATTGTCAGAGGATCTAGCTGTTAAAATCACAAGGGGAGAGGTAGTGGGAATGAGCTGTTCTGCATGTAGTGATTGATGATTAAATAAAGACACAATAAAGGTTTACCCAGCCCAGGAAGATCTGATTGCCTCAGATCCATGTCTGGAAATCTGGGGATAGCTGAGGTGTGTGGTTGCAGTTATGAGTGGTACCACGGGTTACCTTTCCTTGGGTTTTTTTTCCTGTACTATATGTAGAGTCATGCCATCAACAGCTATGGCACGTCCTGTCCTTACTATTTCATGGCTTTTGATATTGAAATGGCTGAATCATTGCTAATTTTTTTTGAACAAAATTTTGATTTTGTTGGTTTCAGTCACTGATGGATCCTTTTTCACTTCCTTTTTCCCTTGTCTCTCTGTGCTTCGCTGGACATGGCGCATAGGGGAGTTCTCAGGTGTGTATCTCCTGCTCAGTTCTCCTTGTTTCTTCTTTTCTGGTTGAGGTTGGATGATGTGGTATACACGTGTGATACTCCCCTGCTCTTGTCCAAACACGGTTGGCTTTGCAGAATTCTTCACCTCACCTTGCTTGGTTGCCTCACACTGGTGGGTCCCTGCAGTGGGAGGTCCCAGCTCTGCTTGTGTTCCTGCTGCCTTTCAACCTACTTTCTCTTGTGTGGCTGTGGGCAGGCTCCACAGTGCACACTAGCCTGTCAGTCAAGGTCTTGGGGCTCACAGGGCTTTTTGTCTGCCAGGAAGGGTACTTGTAGCAGAGCTTGGGTGGGCACAGGCTGAGTGAGGGTCCCATTGTCCTCTCCATGGCCTTTGCTGTGAGGAGTCCTTCCATTGCCAGTGGCTGTGGGGGGTTACCTGGTGCAAACTAACCCCTTTCGGGTATGGTGATAATGGTACTAAATACACTTTTGTGATTGGTTAGAGTGGCAAAGCCTCTGTCTTTGGTGGAAACTTTGCCTTTCTGTCTCAGGAGTTGTGTGATAGCTCTGTCCTTGTTGGGGGAGGCTGCTTGCTGCTCTAGGGCCATGCTCTGCCATTAGGTTTGCACCTGCTTGTAAAACACACTTGGGCCCTGATGCAATTTCAGTTGAAGTCAAGGGAATCTCTCTTGATTACAGTGCAAACTGGGTAAAACTTGCCCTATAGTAAAGATGGTGACCTGGCAGCTGTGATAGTATCATGCACCAACAAGCTCTGCCACGTCCCTGTGTCTGGTAGTGCTCAGTGCGGGCTTTGTAATGATACCAAGAAAGGGATGGCATCATCCCTTCTTTTCATTCAGACTGGTTTTACTGTAAGCCACATTTTTTGTGAACGTTTCTCAGAAAATCTCCCATCAGAAAATCTGATGTTGGGTTGGAGTTTGTTGCAGTGTGGAGGTGCATTTGGGCCTTTTTAGGCCAGATGAAATCTTTGATACTCAGCCCTACTTTTGGTTTTTTCTCCCTGCTACTGTCCTTCCTTCACCCTGTTCATAATGTTTATTGGCCTGCCTTTGTTGTGGGAAACTCAAGGATGTATCATCCAGGGAAGATTATGAAGGTGAAGAAAGCAGGTCTCAAGCTTGTCCTGACATCCGTTGTGATAGGACAAGGGGCGATGGTTTTAAACAGAAGAGGGGAAATTTAGATTAAATATAACAAAAATGTTTTTTTGCAATTAAGGTGGTAAGGCTCTGGCACAGGTTGCCTGGAAAAGCTGTGGCTGCTTCATCCCTGGGTGAGTTCAAGGCCAGGCTTGATGAGGCTTAGACAAACATGGTCTAGTGGGAGGTGTCCCTGCCCATGGCAGGGGACTGGAAATGGATGAGTTTTAAAGGTCTCTTTCAACCCAAACCATTCTGTGACACTCTAAGGTAAAGTCCCTGTTAAGTCAGGCTGAAGCAGAACAAGATCACTTTCTACCAAGCATTACATCTGCTGGCACCACACACTGTACATGTGCTGATGAGCTGCTCTGTTTGCTGTTTACAGACTGGTACTTAATGGCTGCTGTTTTTCTCTTCCTTTCTTCCCCTTCGTCCCCATTTCTTTCTGTTCCCTTTCTCGTATGGGATGGCTCTCATAGTACGGGATGATTTCTTTGGTAAGGCGAAGGCCTTTTTACTTTTTTTTTTCTTTTCTTTTCTGTTTTAATGTGCATTTTTTTCTGCATTCTTTTCATCCACTCTTCATCTGTCCATGTCTTGCATCATCTTGGTTTGGTTTTTTGTGGTGATGGCAGCACCTCCCCAAGAAGCAGGATGCAGCTGCACTGTAGAGGTGGTTTGGGGATTCTTGTTAATTATCTGCTTTGATGCTTCACACTGTTTGGCTGGCTGTGGGAGGAAGATGGTGTAGGTTCTCTGCTGGACAGGGCTCTGCCCAGACCTCACCTCTCGTTGCTCCACACTCCAGAGAGTTGAAGAGATCTCTTTTATAGTCTCTCCACACTGAAAGTTTTCTTCCCATGAGCAGAGGAGTCCCATTATGGCCTGTACAAGGTGATCTCATAGTGGCATTTCATGGCTCTGGGAGGCTTCTTCCTGTTCTTTATTGTCAGAGGAGCCTCTCCGACCTCCAGGTGGTTAAGGCATTGGTCTGTCACTGCATCACACACAAGTAGAAACTGTGGTGAAGGATACTGATGGAATGTGTGTGGCCTTTAGCTCTGGCATGATAGCCCACCCTCTTCCCCAGAATTTCTTTCTCTCCCAAAAGCAGCTGCAGAGAGGGATGTATGACTCCAGAATATGAAGAAAAAAGATTTAATCCAAAAAAGATTGGGGTGAGCTTTTTCCTAGATGTTCTTCAGCATATTTAATGTTCTTTTGCTAATTTAATGCCTTACAGGCTAAATATTTAATTGATCATTTGTAAAATCACTAAAAATGAGCAAGAAAATAATTTAATAAATAGAAGACTTCTGGTTTTTCTGACCTACATGTGGCACGTCACAAAAAAAAAAAAAAGGAGTATAGATCCTTTACCCTACCTACCCAAAATACCCATAGTTTGCATTGCAATTGGCATTGCCCATTTCTATGATGTTGGAATATTCTCTGACACACATTGTCTGAAACATCAAAGTGATTAATTATTCGTCACTAACTTTTCAAAAGTTCTTTGAAAATGCTGCTTCTTACTCATTCTTGCTGGAATTTGTTTTTGTCATCATAAAGTCATCCCATTTAACTGTGGGAAGAGGATCTTTGTGTTGGAGTGTTGTAGTGTGTCCTCACTTCTCATGTGTTGCCATGTTCCTCTAACTTCCATTTAATTTAAGTTTGTGTTGATTTTATTTTCTGCAAATATTAATCAGCAAAATGACATGTCACAAAGACTGTTGATGCCTTTGCTGTGAAGGAAGAGAGAGTTTAGAGGGCAGGACAAATACTGATTGTGGGGAGACTTCATGCTCTGAGACCTGTGGTGAGATACGGGCTGCACCCCTCAGCACTGTCCTCCAACAGGGAGAAGCCTCTGTGCCGTCAGCTCTCAGGTGGCCTCTGTTCCTCACTAAAACAGAGGCTGAGCCTGGAACTCAGCAAGTCCTTGGTAGCGGGAAACAATCCAGATGTGCTTTTGGTCCCTAAATTTCATTGGTTTTATGAAATACTGAATTTGACCTTCACTTGCAGCCCCAGATGCATCAGTGTGCTTGTAAACCAGTCTGCAGATTGCAGCTGTACGTGGATACCCATGTGCAAGTGCAGAGTGTCTGCTGAAGGTGCTGATTGTGAGTCTGAAGTAGTGAAACCAAGACTTCACATTTTAAACATCTGTGAGAATGCTATTAGAGCTAGATGTAGCAAGGGACAATCTGCAGTCCTATTAAAATTGCTCTGGCAGAAGGTCAATAACGGGGAAGCCTTTTGTCTTCATGAAACTCGTCACAGCTATGATCCTAAATAATGCAAACAGAAAATTTGGCTTATACTAAGAAAGGAAGAAAATCACTAGTGTGCAGATCAGGACAGCAATTCAGACAGTTCTGCTTTCCTCTGTGAAAAACCCATAAACTCTACCTTGATTCCATGGGAGGAATGATAAAAAATTTGCAATAGCTCATGGCTGAACCAGGAGTTACTGCCTTGACTTCCCCTGATTGTTATTAGTGAAGCTCTCCCCTCTGTCCCTCTCAAAGAGGTCTGTGAAGGTTGGGGTCAGTAGCTAGGTCTGAATTTGGGTTCTCTACAGGACACATGGGTATCTTTGCTGGCGCTGTTTGGTCATTCAGCTAGAGAGACTCCACTCTCCACACAGGACACAGGAATCTAGGGAAACCTAACAAAAGTGATTTATTTTCCTCAGGCATAAGTTAGGCAGTGCCACAAAAGCTGCATGTTTCTAGGAGAGCAGGTGAAAACTGCCTGGCCTTTCTTTTCAGGAATGGGCAAAGAAGTGGGCAATCTGCTGTTGGAGAACTCTCAGCTGCTGGAGACCAAGTAAGGAATTGTTGCATGCAATGACCTACCTGCCTGGTTATGAGAGGTCACCTTGGAGTTTGTCTTGGCCAAAACTTGTGCCTCATTTATCTAACTGGTTGCTCTGAATACTTGTTCCTTCACTTGTAGAAGAAGAATTGCTCTCCTGAGCTGTTTCCTAACTGTCTCCTTTCTGCAGGCACTTGGATAAAGCTTCTAGGCATGTGCTGGTAGGGCCTGATGTCATCTGAGATCAGTTGCAACCTTTAAATTAACTTCAGTGGGAATCCATGAGTTGGTCTGAGCCTCTGTGAGGATATTGTTGTTAATAAGGTTTTATTTGCAAGGTTTGTTAATTAGGAAAAAAAAAAGATTGTCACTGTTGAGTTCTCAAACAATTTCGTAGTTGAGGGAGGAGAAGCAGACAATTTAATGGAGCTGGTTTTTGAGAAAAGCTGGCAAACGAGCTATTAAAGCTGAGGAGCTGGGAAGAGGAAGGCAGAGTACTTCCAGGGAAGAGCTGGAAAACCTACTGTGATGGGAAGCTACTGATTTTCTAAATTTCAAATGTTTTGGAGCTGATTGGAAATGCGTATTTCTATTGCCATCATCTGCAATTATCCTCAATTGCAAGTGACAGCAGTTCTGAAAGGTGTATTTCAGACTTTCATTCTGTCAAAAATAGATAGGTTACTCTACACGTGTCTTCTGCAGTGTTCTTCCATCTTCTGAAGGAGAGGTTTGTTTGTTAGTCAGGATACAGGAATGAACAAACCTCATATTGAACAATTATGGTGATTTCTCTGTTCTTCTGCAGCTCCATCTTCCAAAAGTTTAATTTCCCTTGAGTCATTGCTGAATTGTTAAACACACTTGTTTCAACTCTCCTTGTAGCGTCTGTGGCTTTAGTTAAAGGTCTTTTATGGACAGCTGCTAGTTTTGGGCATTTTTGCTTATTGTCCGTTTCACACCTTCAAGAAATGCTTTGAACGTTGTGAAGAATGATTTGATTGCCAAGGTGGACCAGCTGTCTGGGGAGCAGGAGGTGCTGAAGGGAGAACTGGAAGCAACAAAGCAGGCCAAAGCCAAAATAGAAGCCAGAGTCAAGGAGCTGGAGGAGGAGCTAAAGAGGTGAGTGATTACCCCCCTGGCGCGAGGAGCTGGGAGTGCAGAGTGGCAAACCTACCTCCTCTGTTTTACTCTGTTTGGCTCATGGGATTAGCATTGGCATTCAGAGGTACTTTAGAGAGCACAACAAGGCAGGGTTAGGATTCTGAAGCAGCAACTCCAAACCCAGTCTCCCTGGAGTGAAGCATTAAGGGTTTAAATTTGCAATTAAAAGCCAACCAACAGCAACAACCAAAACCACCGGAAGAAAGGGAATTTCAAAACTAGTAGTTTTGAAGGAAACTGCCAAGAGCTTGATCCTCCTAGCAGCCAGGATAGCTCTGAGAGAAGTGAATGCCCATTCATTTAGTGAAAGAGCTCATACAGAGTTCCACAAGAAATATTTAAATCCCTACATCAGTAATTGTTTCATTGCTCTTGTTAAGAGTGAGAAGAAGCAGAAGAGATTCTAAAGTCAGATAGAGGAAGATGCCACTTTCTATCTTCCTGTCAAATTAGAGAAGCTAAAGCCCAACTGCCCAGCAAAGCCTGGAATGGTTTCACATCCATACACACAAAGCTGCCTCCTGGAGCTCAGAGCAGAACAGTTCAATTGTGGCTGGCGGTGCATGACTTCAGGTGCTCAGAGCAAAAGACAGGGTTTGTTCTCCAACTGGAATCTAGGTTCTGTAGTCTGAGCTCAAAATCACCAAGAGTAACACAGACTTGTCTCTTTGCTGTTCAGAATGTCTGAAATTAAAGTAGTCTTGCAAGCAGGGAGATTTTTTAAATGCCTTTTATAACGCCTCATAAAGTAGGACTTCAAAGATATTGAAAGTACACACTTAAATACTTCCAGGTTTTTTTCAGGGTTTGGCGTTCTTTACCATTTTCGCAAACTGTTCTTCACGTTAAGGGCTTTTTTCACTGTACTGAATCACAGATAATCAGAGAATCTACTGCAACCAGAAGCAGTCCAGCAGAAGCATTTAAGCCAGTATTTTCCCTGTTGAAAATGGCTCAGTTCTCATCAAATATTTGAATTTCAAGTACTTGAATGTAGATGCTGATTCAGAAATACAAAGTGGCTGAATTCTTCTAGTGGTGCTGGAAGAATACTCACAATAATTGTTTGAAAAAAATGGGGTGAGATCGGTGAAGCTTTCAGAGTAATGTGCTGAAAGAGGGAGGGAAAATGCCAGAGAAGCATTTCAGAATTTGTACACTTGGTACACATGGTTTGAGATTGCTCCCTTGTGATGGATGCAGCCAGACTTCCCATAGCTGGTTCTCTTCCCAAAGCCAGCCGTGGTGTCACTTGGTGTTTTGATCCCTTTTTTCCTGTTTCCTAGAGTGAAATCTGAAGCAATTGTTGCCCGACGAGAGCCCAAAGAGGAGGTGGAGGATGTAAGCAGCTATCTCTGTACAGAATTGGTATATGACATTACTAAAATGCCTGCGGGGAAAGGGGGTTGATTTACTTACCTATATTGCTTCATGTATATGACTCTTGAGATGCAAATTGATGTGCCTTTGTAAGCACTGAGGGCAAGGGCACTGAATGGGTTGTGGCTGATGTGCATGAAATCCCTTCGCACAACTTTCAAACCAGAATCTGGCACAGAGCAGCAGCTGACCCAGTGGCAGTACCACTGTGCAGGATGTAGTTTCTGCACCCGGGTGCTAGAGCACTGCCCTGGTCAGTACCATCCTAATTTAGAATTAAAATCTTGTGTGCAGTGAGGATTCTCTCAGGGTGTTATGACTGTCAGGCTTCTCCAGAAGAGCCTGTCCCCATGTTGGCAGTGAAGATGTAGCTGTGATGACATTATGCAGTGAAATCCAGCTTACACAACCTGCTTTGCAATAGTGACTACCACCACCTCTTAGTGCTGTGTTTTTCTTGTTAATTCTTATCCATAAGCCAGTACTGCTTGTTACAGGGTACAGGCAGAGAAGGCTCGTGGGCTGTTCTTTTAGGAGAGCTCCTGAAACCATTTTGGCTGAGACAGAGGCTTTTCAACAAAGACAAACTGTAGCTGAAAAAAAAAAAAAAAAAAAAAGGCAAATCAAGCAGTAACAATATTTTCCTTGTAAATATCTCTACTAGGACAGGGAATTCAATACATTGCTTATCAGTGTTACTGTTTTTCTTTCTTACACAAGGTATCAGAGCAAGTTCAATTTTAGCCTAAATCACTTGACTTAATTGGAGTGAACTTGGTCTGTTGAGAATTTAAGTGGATGGGAATATTTTCAAGTTGTGCTCATGAGCTGCTGAAGAGAGTTGGATTTGTTTTCAGCTGAACGGACAGGAAGTCTGGTTCTCTTTTTAATTTAAAAAACAATTGATAAATTCCTTTTTGTTTACACAATTCTTGTTTTGACTAGTCATACAGATTTGATTCAAAGTCCAAGGAGGCTAGAGAGTGACTGTTAATTTATGCTGTTCCAGCTCTCAGCAGCACTTACCTGCCAGGCTGAGGTTGGGATTGCCACAGTCTAGCACAATCCTGTGCCACCTCCTAGTAATGAGTTTCCAAACCCTTGCAAGTCTTTCATTTGGGCTGATACTTTCTGTGACTTAGTCATATTGTTCTCATTTTCCACTCTTCAAAAGAGACGAACAGACTTTCAGTCCTGTTGTTCCCAACCCAAACCTGCCTGTGCCTTTGTTGGAATGTCCAGTTGTGTCACCAAAGAGGAAAAGGCATTACCTAAATTTCCTGTATCCTATCTTTATCTATCTGTACTAACAGAATACTTCCTTCCAGTCCTCCTGAGGGGGCAGATGGTATTATGTGGTGCTCTCTGCTGCTTGTGACTGGCTTTGCTACTGAATTAAAACTTTGTTTTCCAAATTTCTGGACCAACAGACCACTGTCAATTCTTATCATTCCTTGCAGACTATCAAAGCTCCTTTCTGGCAATAGTCCCATAATGGGGTGTATGTGAGGGCTATGTGTTCAAGTTGGTGGTGATTCTCATTCTAACTTCCACGGTTTTGCCGAACACCCAGAGGTCCAATGGCCATAGTTTGGAGCTCACTGTCTGAATTAGCTCCTCCTGTGTGGAAATGGGGGTGAAATCAAGCAGGACAGGAGAAGAACTAACTAATATGTGTCTGTCCCCTGACTTGCCCGGTACTAACCTCAATCCCATTCCATCTTTTGTTGGCTGAAGCAGTGCTCCTCCCCTCTGCAGGACAACATTCCCATTGCCCAGCGCCGGCGTTTCACCCGCGTGGAGATGGCCCGCGTCCTGATGGAGCGCAACCAGTATAAGGAGAGGCTGATGGAGCTCCAGGAGGCTGTCAGGTGGACAGAGATGATCAGGTGAAGTGGGGTGTTGGGCAACATCCCTGTTTAGGACAGAAGCTATTTATGTTTTACCTTGTGGTCAGTGCAGCCCCTACCAACATAGGACTGAGAAGTAGTGGGAGTTTTTCAGACTGTAGATGCTTCTCTCCTAATACCAATTCTTCCTCTCTTGTTTCTGAACCTGGGCTGCAAATCTCATGTTGCCACTGTTATTTGGAGACACTGGACATTTGTTTGTCTTGCTTGTTTCTTGTGTGCCTAAGTTGGGAGAAACTCTAGGGAGCAGTATTTCTTCTGATTTATGAGTTCTAAATGCTACGGTTTGAAGTGACTCTGATGCTGGGGGCTGTAGTTCCCACACTGTCTGTGGCAGACAGTGTTACAGAGAGTTGATAAAACTTCTTGTTAAACACACTTACTTGCCTTTCACGTCAGTGTTGATACTTAAAGTAGCTGGGTGTGCTTGCACTGAAGACCAGTGCATGTCCCTTTCCCTGGTGTCCTTTGAAACACGTTAGAATGAATTCTGACTTTTGACACAGCTTCTTTGATGGAAATTACCAGATGCTTGGCAGAGATGCAGAAATTAACTTGGTTCTGCTGTGTTTGTCCATAGAGCTTCCCGTGAGCACCCATCTGTCCAGGAGAAGAAGAAATCCACCATTTGGCAGTTGTAAGTTCTTTGGTGGTTCCTGCAAGATGAAGAAAAGGGGGAGTGTTGCCATTTCTACTTCAGACAGCAACTTAGTAGACTCCTGACATTAATGTCAGATAGAAGTGTTATTGGCTTAACCCTTTTGCCTTCAAGGGCTTCCTTTGTCCTTAGTGAAATTAAATGTGTGTGTGCATTAATTTTGTTGCACAAGTTGTAAAAGTTCGTGAGTATCCTGGAATGAAAACTTTCATACACGCTCAGTCAGTTGTAATAGGTACCTATTTCTGGAAGCTAAAAACACCTTATGCCAATCAAACCAAGGATGTAGGTCTGGGTTTGAAGTAGAGCACTTTTTGTGGCACGCTTACAGCCTTTGATCCCAACCTCTTGCTTCCCATTTTGTGTGTCTATGATGCCTGTCTCCCCAGGCAGCTTTTCTCTTACTTGTTGGCCTTTTTCTGTCCCTAGCTTCAGCCGTCTGTTCAGCTCTTCCTCCAGCCCTCCCCCAGCAAAGAGGACCTACCCCTCTGTGAATATCCACTACAAGTCTCCCACCACGGCGGGGTTCAGCCAGCGGCGCAGCCACACCATGTGCCAGATCTCCTCCGGTAGCCGCACCCTCGAGTTCTTCCCTGACGAGTGAGTTGCAGGGCTGTGTGCCAAGCCAGGCTCCCCTGCAGCTCTCCCGAAGTGCAGGGAAATAAGCTGTTTTCCACTTTGGAAACAGTCTGTGTGATGTTAGTATGTCTCTATGTTCTCTGTGGTTTATCTCCCTGAGCTTTCACTCATCAGTTACTACTGGATGGGTTTGGCAAACCTTGTTTTCCCAAACATACAGTACCAGTGGCTTTCCAGGCCATGATGGATCATCTCAGCAAGGACCACTGGAGCTCAAGTTGGCCCCACTCTAGTTCTGCACCTGTGTTTTCAGACTGAGATGGAATGAAGGAGGGTTTTTGTGATGGAGTGTGATGGCAGCAACAGGACAAAGGGAAGGAATGTCTGCACAACACTTTTGACAAGGCATTGAAGTGAAGATAAAAGTTCTCTCCACAGAATATTTAAGTCGCAGTATGTGGTTTTAATCTTAACCATGGTAAAAGTGAGCCTCTGGGTATCACTACTGCAGTCTTACCCAAATTCTTTGTGTTGCTGACATGAAGGGAGAAAACTCTTCAGTGCTTTACATCACTTCAGAACATGTTCTGCCATTGCAAAGGTTGTGTAGTTTCACATGCGTTTTTATGGAAGGACATTGGAGAATGTGGTGGTGAAGTAGGATAACTTCTACAGTAAAAATGATTTGTTGAAAAGACACTGGATCTTGTAGAAGCGTAAATTTAAACTTTTTACATACTCGCTGCCCTTATTCTATCTTTTTTTCTGATAACATCTCACAGTCCTGCTGTGGTATCTGAGTACTTCTCAGCAGTGCATTACATAATGGGGCTGCCCACAGGATATAATTTTTCTGCTGATGTTGTTAGTATGTCAGAAGGATACTTTAAAAATCTTTCGAGGACTGGAACTGACAAACAGCATTTGTTTCTATTAAAACATGTCTAAAAGCTCACGGATCAATTTTTAGTTTAATCTTTGAGAGGACAAAGCTGGAGTTGTCCTCCAGCCACATGTTGAGTATTGTGTCCAGTTCTGGGCCCCACAGTTTAGGAAGGACATTGAGATGCTTGAACACATCCAGAGGAGGGCAACAAGGCTGGTGAAGGACTTGGAAAACAAGCCATATAAAGAACGACTGAGGGAGCTGGGGTTGTTTAGCCTGGAGAAAAGGAGACTCAGAGGTGACCTTATCACTCTCTATAACTTCCTGAAGGGTGGCTGTAGACAGCTGGGGGTTGGTCTCTTTGTCCAGGCAGCATCTGACAGAACGAGAGGACACAGTCTCAGGCTGCATCAAGGGAAGTGTAGGTTGGATATTAGGAAAAAGTTTTTCACTGAAAGACAGATAAAAAGTACTGGAATAGTCTGCCCGGGGAGGTGGTGGAGTCACCATCCCTGGACGTGTTTAAAAAAAGACTGGATGTTGCCCTCAATGCCATGGTTTAGTTGAGGTGTTAGGGCATGGGTCAGACTCAATGATCTAGAATGTCTCTTCCAACCTACACACATTGTGTGATTCTGTGATTCTGCTGGAACCAGCAGTTAGTGCACATTTTTTTTGTCAACAGAGAAGCTTAAAAATGGACAGAAAAATCCATAGTTGACTATAATGAGGAGGTAAAGAACTGAAAATGCCTTCCCAGTGGAGACGTTGGATTAGTAAATTGCAACAGCTCAGTGAAAATTGGTGTGGTCTCCTAGACAGGTTTTAGAGAAGGATTATTCGGTTTCGGAAGGGCTCTTGAAACATCATAAGAGGTGGCGATAATGACTTGGCTTGCAACATCGCTCAGGTGACAGATCATCAACAGAGTGTTTCTGTCTGATTCCCTACATCTGTTGTCACAGCTGGATTTGGTTTGCTGTGTTTGCCCTCCCCCATGCTGGCCACGCTCCCTTCACCCTGAGCTCCTCTCTTTAACCATCAGCTGGGTGATGCTGTGCTTCTCTCCCCAGCGAGTGCACGTCCTCGGCGCGCCGTGAGCAGAAGCGGGAGCAGTACCGGCAGGTCCGGGAGCACGTGCGGAATGACGACGGGCGGCTGCAGGCCTGTGGCTGGAGCCTCCCGGCCAAGTACAAGCAGGTAGGGACCATACTCTGGACAGGCTGAATGGGAGGTGACTTTAGTCATTAACTAAGGACCTTAGTCTTAAATATTTAAGAGGTACTATGTGCATGTTTTGTTTGTATGATAATTGCAGGCACAGATCAAATTAATCCTCTGTATATCTCCACCAGAGTCAATGGAGGGACATTCCTCTGCAAAAAAGTACTGAAACTGAAAAGTACCCTAAACCGAAAGTGCCCCAAACTGGAGTCCACTTATTTTTAAAAAAAAAATTCCTTTGTTATAATGGGGCTGGAACATGAGTTAGTTCATTTATACTCCAAAAACTTAAACAGTCATTTTGTATGAAAAACAAGTGCAGTTCATGCTAAATTCTTCCCATCAGTAACATAAAATCAAACAACATCAGCCTCATTTGTTGGCTTATGACACATTTAACTGGTCAGAGACCCCCTGAAAGGTAGGAGGCTGGCAGCATGGCTTGGAGGTTTCAGGCCATAGGATCATTAATTCTGGAAAAGACCTTTTAAGATCATCAGGTCCAACCCTCATGATGGAAGGGAATGCTAATGTTCTCACTCTTCGCAGAGAGCATCCTTTCTCTATCAGCAGAGCAATGTGTAGCCTCTTTTGGCTGTCACTGGGGCAGTGATGATTGTGAGATGGTCTCTTGGGTCTGCTGCTCCTCCTCCCTTAAGGACTCTGTTTCACACAAGAAGGAAGCCTCAGCAGCAGCCACCTCTGGTTGGTTCTGCCACACTGATTCCATCTCTCTTGCCATATCCCAGTGTTTGCAGCTTTATACTGTCTTTTTTGTCTTTTCTCCCCCTAGCTGAGTCCCAATGGTGGTCAGGAAGACACTCGCATGAAAAATGTCCCTGTGCCTGTGTATTGTCGCCCACTAGTAGAGAAGGACCCAACTATGAAGGTATGTTGTTTCTGCTTACCATGCAGTCCAGAAAGGGGACGTGAAATAAGCAAAGAATTTGGGTCACTAAACCTGCAGTTTTTACAACAATCTGTATTCTTTTGATGTTATGTATTCCTAATTCTATGTTCTCCTTTATTTTTTTTAATGATGGCCAAAATTCTCAGCTGGTTCTGATTGCTAGGTCCCTTGCTGCTCTCTGACATCCTTTGCTTTTTTGAGATAATACATCAACAACAGCAACACTTTATGCTTATAATGCTTTTGCTAAGACTCCTCAGGGTGTAATGGAAACTGATACAAAAATTCATGAAAATGACCAAGTGAAAGTGAAAACACATTTCATCACTCCTCAGATTCTACTGTTGACCAGAATTCATTGGTAACAGGCCAGTATGATCTGGAGGTGACCTGTGCAGGTGGCAGACTTACCTGCTGTAACTGCTTGTTTTGAAATAGCCAGTTTGTCATTATTTTATTCAGAGATGATTTTTAGAAGTCATCCTGATAGTTAAATAGTAAGAAAATTTTTATGTTGTTTCTGGAAGGTTCTAGGTGTGATCTTTAGATAATGTTCTGTGCAGCATCTTTCCCTTAAGGTTTTGGATAAATCTAGTACTTATTTCTGTAGTCCTGTTCCAAGAATTCTCTTAAAAAGCTCCCTGGAAATAATTCATAGGAGGTTAGCTAGCTGCATTTGATTTCAGAAAACTGCTTATGTGGGAGCTAAACCAGCAGACTGTTTTTCCACACTTTCAGAGATGGGGCAGCTACAGGCTAACCTGTGCAAGGGCCTCACCAGCCTGACACCCTCACAGGGAAGAATCTCTTTCTAATACCTCATTTAACCTGCCTTCTGTCTGTTTGAACACATTAAACATCTGCCATGTCATGGCTTGCTTTGCTGCAGTGACTAAAGAGCAAAGTGATATTGCTGGGTACAGCGATCCTCTGTCTTACCTCCATCAAAGTGGATCTCTTCTAGTAGAAATCATCAAGATCTGGTGTTGCCAACTAAATGTTTTAGATGTTTGACATTTGACAGTTCTCCACAAAGGTACCTAAATTCAAAGAGACCAAGGAGCCTGCAGAATTCTTAGTTCAGATTCCTGCTTCTGTTTCTTAGCTGTGGTGTGCAGCTGGAGTCAATCTCTCAGGATGGAGACCTTTGGAACAGGAGCCTGGGAATGGGCAGAAACTAGATCCTGGGCATGATCCCCTCACCTGTGATAGGGAAGTGGAAGGCGAAAACAACAAAAGTAACCATACATCTCCTGAGAAAAAAAAGGTCAGAAAAAAAAAAAAGGAATTTTTTTCCCTCCTATGTTTTTTCTAATTTCATCCCTACCATTCCCTCTTTCTCAGTGCCTTTGTACATAAAGTGCCATAAAATGCTCTTGTACTTGTGAGGCAGTGCTATGGTGTGCTGGCTCTTCTATAACTTTTGGTGTGATTTGGGACAAATCATCCAGTATTAAGTTTTCCAGCTATTGCTTTTGAAGTGTGTGTGATTTTGAATAAAATCCTAATTAATAATGCCAAGTAAATGCTTGATGAGGTTGCTAGGAAGATTACCTAGCCTTCATCATTTTAAATTAAAAAAATAACGAATACATTCAGGCAAAGCTTTGCTAAAAGAATAGAGTCCATGAGTCCATTTGGGCCTTTTGAGATTTATTCCAGTTCTGGTTTTTGGTAGTCTGAACTGATTTTTTGTTTTCTTCCTATTTAAAAGACCAAGGTGTAATTTGCAGATAATAGTACGATATTTTATGCTGTCGGGTTTGTAGGGTTTTTCTCCACACCTGTCTTACACTGCTGCCTTATACTCTCCTGAGACCAGTTTGCTTAAGCTGATCAATTGGATGCATCCCAGACTCACGGCATTCTGGATTACTGAATATTCAGTGATACATTTGTCAGACATCTCAACAGAAAAATTAGTGGCCAAATTGCTCTTGCCCTAAGGAGTCAGACAGGGTCTTTGGCCAGTACTCTGGATACTAGTGCTGCAACATGAATGGAATTAAATGAATAAAAATTAAAATATAACTGATGAGACAACTACATAAAAGAGAAAAAAATATTCTATAGTTCTACTGTAGATTAGAATATATAATTTAAAATAAATTGCACCATGTGTAAATGTTGCCAAGCACTGTTAGGCTCAGGTTGATCCAAGAGGAGTGCTGATCGTGTCCATGTGTGTCTCTCCTGAAGGCAAAGGAGCTCCATGAGATGGATGCCACATCCAGCCGTGTCTGGATCCTCACTAGCACGCTGTCAACCAGTAAAGTCGTGATCATTGATGCCAACCAGCCTGGCACGGTGGTGGACCAGTTCACTGTCTGCAACGCTCATGTGCTCTGCATCTCCAGCATCCCCGGTGAGTGTGGCCCAGGCTGGGGTCTGCACAGGGTCACTTGCCCCACTGAGGAGTAACAGACATCCTCACTTGGGAACTGACCCCTGGGCTTTGTTGTGTTCTGTAATTGTTCCCCAAAATCATAACCCAGGTCTTGCCTTCCTGTAGGACCTTTCTGTGGAGATCCTTCCATGTTCAATGTTCAGTAAGTCATTCCTTTGGTACACAAAGGGTGTTTTTTGGAAGCAGGAGTGAGCCTTGTCTGGCATGGACGGGCTCCGTACCTGCCTTGGATACTGATGCTAGGGATGAGGAGTTCTGCTGTGGACCAGGTTGCTGATGGATGCTGTGGTGAACCCTAAGGATCAGAATCTCCCATCATTAGAGTGACCTCAGGAGTACAGCTACATTAAATTTGCAGTGACTGCTTGATTTACATGAGAACCTGTTCTTTGCCCTTCAGCGGCCAGTGAGAGTGACTATCCTCCAGGCGAGATCTTCCTGGAGGGGGATGTGAATCCCGAAGAGTCAGCTGGAGCAGATGGTGTCTTGGCAGGGATCACGCTGGTGGGCTGTGCAACCCGCTGCAATGTGCCACGAAGCAACTGTTCCTCGCGTGGGGACACGCCTGTGCTGGATAAGGGACAAAGTAAGTTTTGGGATGTAAAACTTACTGACATTTCAATTACACCTAGTCCTGTATGAGCACAGCCACATCCGCCGGTCCCCAAGTTAAGCACTTCAGAGGCATCCAGAATTTTGTTACTATGATATAGGAGTACCAAATGCCCTTTTGGTACATTTCTTCTAGAGCCCTCCTTTTTTCTGATTCACATGCTGCAGCCTGGTTGCGGGAGTCACACAGCAGAGTATTTTGGGCATGTGAGATGTTTGCCCTGCTACAGGTGCTGCTGTTCTGATTGCTTTGTTCCCTGAGCCTAGGGAAGCCAGTTAAGCTCACACGCAAATCATACTGCTGCCCTTGCTGACTCCATACTGTAGTTACACAGCCTTGGAGCCCTTCCTGTACTGTGCTGTGCTAGTCACAGATTAGGCCTCACTTCAAAGTATTGTCTGTTTCCCATCCAGGCAGAAGATACTGAATGAGCTGCTGTGTCTGTGGCACAGGGTCAGGGCTTGATTGAGTTTGGCAAGGAAAGATAAATTAAAGAACAGCCTGATGTCTGTATAGTTAACTCACCAACTCATTCTTCAGGATGTCTCACACTGTTCATTGTCCTCCAGGTGAGGTGGCTCCTGTCTGCAATGGGAAGATCAACCAGTCTCAGTCTACTGAGGAGGCAACAGAGGCTACAGAGGTACCAGAGAGCAGTGCCAGTGAGGCAGAGCCAATGCAGGCCCGGCCCGGGCCCCTCACTGAGCACGTGTTCACAGACCCTGTCTCAGGCCAGGCACCCAGGCAGAACGGGTAGGTGGGCTGGGGTCAGAGTAATATTCCTGTTCTATTACTGATCAGTTCTGTTTTCATAAGCTTTGTGATAAGAGGAGCAGCCAGATGTTCTGATAAGGTGTCAGACTTCTATCAGTTTCGTGCCCAAGCAGTATTATAGATGGATTAACAGGGAAGGAAAAAAATGGCATGAAAACAGACATGGCTCAGCCTGCAGCTGACTGGGTCATCTGTTAAAATGCAAATATTTGACCGCTCACTATGAATTTAGACCAGTGGTTAAGGCAGATCTCCTAAAGTACATGTACACTTCATATTTATAAGAAGGAGCTTACTGGTATGTGTGTAGAAATTATGATTGATTTGATTGATTTATTCTAGTAGTACCTCTGATATACTGTAAAAGTAACCAAGAAAGCATATCCACCACTCATAAGTTTTTAAGACAAACAAAGATGATGTGATGACATAAAGAACAAGGTGGAAGTCTTGGTTACAGATTGTTCCTGAATGCCCATGTTGTTCTAAGTTGTTTCTGTTGAAGCTGGAAGTGAACAGAGAAAATGATGTTTGTTTAATAGTCTTGCTTGACACTCAGGGTCTGTAGATTTGAAGTAAGTTTGTTTTTTGTAAGGGGAGGAGAGAGGAAATACTGTAAATTGCAGATTTGCAGTTGAAAACTACCAAAGAGAAGGAAGTGGTTTGTGTCTTCAAGGGCCTATGCCTGTCTGTGCGTGCCAGGCTGTGGGCCTAGGTGGGCATTGTGTGCACTGCTGCTGCTAAATCTCTTAACACGTTTCTTTTGCCTCTTTAGGGAGAATGGGCAGCTGAAGATGGAGCCCAGCACAACACTGCCAGATCAGGAGTCAACCAGGGATGCTGGAACCTGCACCAGTGCTGCCCCCACCATGTGGCTGGGAGCTCAGAATGGCTGGTGTGTTCCCCTTGGGCTGGCAGATCTCTGTGTCACCTTCCTGCTCTGGGCTCTATTTTTCATGTTCCCACACCTTTTATTCACTGCTTGTTTCTGGAGAAGGTTTTCATTCTTCATTTCATTGCTCAGCTCACCATAGTCTCAGAGGTTTAACACATCACTTTGTTACCTCCACCTTTCCTACCAGCAGGGAAGACTGAAACCTGGGCAGGCTGAATGTGTGGGGCCCTGCTGCTAACCCTCCCCAATTTGTCCTCTCTCACAGGCTTTACGTGCACTCGGCTGTGTCCAACTGGAAGAAGTGTCTGCACTCAATAAAGCTGAAGGACTCTGTGCTGAGCCTGGTGTAAGTGTGTGTTCCAAGGGATCTGGAGGAGAAGGTTCAGGACCTCAGTGATGTTTTAGAGGGGGTTAGCAGCTTTGTCATAGACTTAGAGAATCACAGAATGGTTTGGCTTGGAACAGACCTTAAAGATCCTCTTGTTTCAACTCCCTGCCATGGGCAAGGATGTCTTCCAAGCCCCATCCACATTCCCAGCCTTGAACACTTCCAAGGATGTTGTAGCCAAAATTTTTTTCTCTGCTTTCCTAAGTGCATTGTTTTGTGAGAGAAGTTTCCCAAAGTTTTTGTAATGGGAAAGCCTCATACCCAACCCATTTTTCTGCTCAGTTGCTGTCCTCATCCGATTCAGTGAATACATGACTAGCAATATCAGGAGGAAGTAAGTGGGGAGGAGAAAGGCAAAATTTCACTGAGGGCTAAGTCAGGGGGAATTTGATGAAAGTGATGGTGTTTGTGTTGTGAAGGAGAAGAATTTCCTCAACAGAAAATTTACAGATGTGATGATCTTACTGCAGTGAAGGTAAGAGGTGTGATGTCTTGCAGGATGTTCTTGCAATGCTAAACTGACTGGGAATTCTGGAAACTATGTAAAGATGTGTATGGATGGCAGGGAAGTTTTTGAATACCTCACTTCTATGGCATTTTTGTGTATTTACTATTCTATTATTTCAGGCATGTGAAAGGGAGGGTCCTGGTTGCTCTGGCAGATGGAACACTAGCCATATTCCACCGGGGAGAAGGTAAGAATCAATGTAATAGATAAAACAAAATTTGGCTGCAAGCGTAGCAGTAGATTAAGCGCTCTTCTGAGGTGAGAAGGTTGCTGGCTGCTGGGGTACAAACAACCAATTTAAAACACATATCTGTTTTACACATAATTGCTATCCTAAGCCATCCCGGGTGTACTCTAACACCACTTTCTGAGCTTTTCTGAACAAAAATGTGTGTGTGTGCTGTGTAGCACATGTGGAGTAAATGTGACACTTTAAGGAATATACAGGCTGTGCAGTTGTTTGAGGTACACTTAATAAATTCAATTTCTGGTCCTCTTCACTGCTGTGGGTTTTGTTTCCCTGTGTCTTGAGCAGTTTCTTAGCTGTGTTCACATCTGACAGCACACGGGAATTTGCTAAGTGTGACTAAGGCTGGCATATAAAGAACTTAGTTATTCATTGAGCAGCAGTTCATTTAACAAGCAGAAATACAGAGATTTCTGGGTTTGTGCAGTTCAAATTTTGATTCAACCTTTGAAGCTTTATCTTACTTCTGATGGAACAGTTTTGATGTGTCAATAGTCAGGCTTGAGCTCATGACAAAGAGGCTTCCTGTCCTGTGAAGGACACAATATCTGCCTGGTTAATTAAAAATAAGAGTGAGAGAAGGGAAATCTGATTCCTTCTCCTGGATTTGATATTTTGGGGGAATTATGTTGTAGGTCTTTGATGTGAGGTAGCCTCACCACAAAGACTGCATGTCCCATTTCCTTTTAGGTTTCTGCATAGTCTTGTTCAGCTGTCTTTCCTCTTCTCCCACTGGTTTTGTTGTACTTGTTAGAGAAACTTGTTCACTTCATTGCAGTAAAGGGTCTTTAAATTGGCCTGATTCGAGAGCTGTCACACCAAACTAAACTTTATTGTTTCATGTTCTGTAAGTGTAAGGCTGTGCCCCAAGCAGGAGTTATGGGACGGTCACAGACATAAGCAAACTGAGCATTTGAGTATCAGCTAAGTATACCCAAATATATGTGGAAAGGTAGAGGATTCTGTTGTATGCTCTCATGTCATGAAGGAGATGCATCTTTCCACACTTGTTTTTCACCTCAGATGGTCAGTGGGATCTCAGTAATTACCACCTGATGGATCTTGGCCACACTCACCACTCCATCCGTTGCATGGCTGTGGTCTATGATAGAGTCTGGTGTGGCTACAAGAACAAAATCCATGTTATACAGCCGAAGACAATGCAGATTGAGGTAAGAGAGCACATATGTGTCTATGCATGCAGACACTTGTGATGTGTTTATTCTTACAGGTATTCTCTGCTGCATTGTGTGAAACTCAGAATGTTTGGGTTGTCATTGCTCACTGAAAGACCAAAACTGACAGTCTGGGTCATGTTATGATCTAATCTGCCAGGGGATATTTGTTCCTTCATCCCTTTGCAGAGCATAATTCTATCAGTAAGTCTAAACTGACAATTTTCTTTGCCTTTACTAGAGAGTCTATGAGGCCATGTACTGTCCAAATGTAGGTGTTTGTTTTACAGCAACTCTTCATGTATAATCTGATGCTTCTCTCTCTGTAGGCAATATAGCACAAAGGAACAGTACATTTAGTAAACCCCACTAAAGAATCCACTAAGTGGATCTAAAGATACACTAAGGGATCCCACTAAAGAAAAGACAATGTTTAGAGCCTTTTGGGTGAAAATCAGAACAGTGGTGTTGGTACAAATCTGAGAATGCTTGAAATAATTTAAATCAAGGAGAGAAGAAGTGATGGATCTGAAGTTCACATTAGTGAGCCAAAGCAGTTTGATCTTTGGAATTTATTCCTTTTCTATCAAGTACATTGAAAGTTCTTGGCATCTAAATGTTCTTGCTCCTGAAGTGGTCTGAAAAAACCATCAACTCTGCAAAGCTGCCATACAGCTGCTCAAGCAAAAGATTTTTTGTGTACAGGAGTGAACTGCTAGGATCAGCTGGCATTAACACAGCTTCTCAAGATCTCTGGAGCCCAAACAAGTGATCTCAGTTGAAAATTGAGTACATGTATGTCTGGAGTATAGATAATGGTAAAAGTTCTGTGAACTCACATTGGTTCACCTGTTTCAGAAATCCTTTGATGCCCATCCTCGTCGGGAGAGCCAGGTGCGACAGCTGGCATGGATTGGAGATGGAGTGTGGGTTTCCATCCGCCTGGACTCCACGCTGAGGCTCTACCATGCCCACAGCCATCAACATCTGCAGGACGTCGACATCGAGCCTTACGTCAGCAAGATGCTGGGTGAGGGTCTGTTGCTTATTGAGCTCAAGACAGAATTTTCCCGAAGCAGACCTTGTGCAAAGTCATCACCGACTCACCAACTCTCATTCATGCTTCCTAGGCACTGGAAAGCTGGGCTTCTCCTTCGTGCGGATCACAGCCCTGCTCATTGCTGGCAACCGCCTTTGGGTGGGCACCGGCAATGGTGTTGTCATCTCCATTCCCCTGACTGAGAGTAAGTGACATTTATTGAAAGTACTTCTGCATCCTCCAAAATAAAAGAAGCCTCTAGGTGTTATTTGTGCAGCGTGACAGGCAGTTCAGGCAGGCTAATGCTTTCCTGACATTTGACCTTTAATCATAGCCATGTTCAGGGAGAAGAGCCCAGTGTGTGAGCAGCCCTGGACCTTCACAGAGCAGAGTGATGTGAACTGATTCTGTAGCTACTGTGAAACAGAAGAGACAAAGCTTTGGGAATTGTAGTAAGTCTCCAAAAGGAGGCCATGGGGTGAGAAGTCACCAGGAAGATTTCCCTGGAAATCCTATTTTGGCCTAGTCATCTAAATGTCTCCATAACAGTATTTTCCAGAAAGTAAGCTTAGAAAAGCTCCATTTACTCAGATTAAGGCTCAGCTTTATCAGTCAAGTAGAAGTAGGCATCCTACACCAAGTCCAGCCTGTGAGGAGACCTAGCAATAAGAGTAAATAGGTGAATCTCTGGAGCTGGAAGTTTAGTTGGAGCTCTTACTAGTCCTGTTCTGTACCTGCCTGTCAGCATCTTATTTTGAAGGTCTTATCCAGATCACCATGGGGAAATAGGATTTGAGGCTGATTGCAATTGCTTTCAACAGAAAGCAACCAAATATATGCTTTCTCACCAATGCTCACAGGAAAGCTGAGAAACAAATACCTCTTGTGTAAAAAGAGCAAACCTCTTGTAATCCTCCTGGAAATCAGGTTTGAGATTGTCTCCTCTGTGGGCAGTGAAGCTGGATGTGCCTGGGGTTAACACCAGGAGGGCAGTGACACAGTCCTGCTCATGCATTGCAACTTCGGTCTTTTTTCTGAGTTCCTTTCTGAAGCCCATTCTCTCTTAAGGTTGCTGTCCTTGTTCTGAGTTAAAACTAAACTTTTTCCCTGCTGTAAACCAATTGTGTTATCTTTATGTGTTCCTGTAATAAATGTGGTAAGCGAGAAAATCTCACTAAAAACGTAGCAGTGGATCCTTGTGACATGGTCCCTCTCCCACCTCAGATACCACATCTGTCCCCGTATGGAAAGAGCAAAGTGAGCATGAACAGTGCTAGTATGAACTCATAGGAACTTCTCTGGTGGTTTCTCTAGGTTTTATACTATTTTTCTTGCCCCCAAATTATCTCCCAGTAATCAACTTTTTCTTCTCTCCCATCCTGCCCGTCACTTCTTCCTGTGCCCCTCTGTGTTCCCACTCCCTGCCTGTGCCTAGCTGTAGTCCTCCACCGTGGCCAACTCCTTGGGCTCCGGGGTAAGTCCACTGCCTCCCCTCCACAGCTGTAATTCCTTTTGCACACATCTCCTTATGTAGTCATTCTCCCACTTTTCCATTCTGTCATTCAACTTGTCTCCATCCTTTTTTCCTCATCACTCTTTTAACTTGCATTAGAGAAAAGCAACCAGAGACAGTCCTGTAAATATCCTCATTTCCCACGGCTATAAGCATTTTTTTTCCATCTCATTGTTGATCTCTCCGGATTTTTGTGTTAAGAATAATTATTCTTCAGCAGTGGTTCCCTTACTGTGGTAGACCAGTTCAAGATGGGGACTGGAAAGGTTCATTCAGTCAGACACAGGAAGCAGGAGTAGAGTGTTCTTCCAGGGTCTCCCTTGGTCATCCTTTGTTTTCCAAGGATGTTTCTTTCATCAGTTGCAGGCCAATGGCTGTGCTGTGGCACCTGCCAGCTGTAAGTCGTCAAACAAGATGTTGAACCCAAGAGAACTTGATAAGTATGAAGAATTGTTTAGGTTTGTGCCAGTTAAGGCAGGATCTGAATTCAAATTCATGCCTTTCCAGGGTCAGAAATTAGAGGGGCTTATTTCTCATTCAAAGACATTCATGGGGCTGTCCAGATGAATTATCAACATGTGTCTCCTCCTTTTAAAGCATCTGATATTAGTTGCAGTAAAAAGCCAGGTGTGGTACACACACTAACTCTCATTCTTCCATCTAAGTATTTGTATTTGTCCTATTGTCCTGCTTTGAGCCTGATAGGGAAAAGTCTCTTTTGTCCAAGTCATGTAACTGAAATTACAACACAGAACTACACATAATTAATGAAGCAATCAACCTCTCTCACAGAAAACTGAAAGCTGCCTGGTTTAATATTGTTCCGGTTGCACTGATGTGGGTGCATGCAGAAGGCAAGCATCTCCCACCCTGAGCTCAGAGCACTGGTCTCTGTTGCTTAGTGAGTGGAAACACATTCTTGGAGCCTGGTCATGAAGGATACAGGCCCCTTGGAAGCTCTGGATGGCGAGCATCTGAAAGTAGCTGGAGTAGCTGACAATCTAATGTCATGGCTGAATCAAGAAATGAGAAGGGATCTCACTCCACTTCTGTGATGGCTCTGAGTGGGCTGAGAAACTTCACCAGACCCAGAGACTGCTTTCAGTAGCATATGTACTCATGAGTGAACATGAGCAAAGGACTTGGAAGTCGAACAATGTCAGTAATGCAGAGCAGTAACTGTCCTCCAGGTGCCTTCTGGGGACACTTTGGGTACCTGGCCAGCTACAAAAGACCAAGGCTGATCCTAGGACGACAGTTTATTTCTGGAGGCTGGACAGGATCATTCCTGGTGACACCAGTCTAGTGTTCCCCAGCCTAAAAGAGAGGGACTGTGTTCTCTGGTACGGTCTTGTCCATCACATCATTCATAAAAGACCTTTAAAGAGATCTGCATCTTTAAAGGTTTTCTTTCACAGCTTACGAGTTTTCTCTTTGATTGAGTCCCTTCTGTAAAGGGGACTCAAAGCTATCACTGATGGTGTTCCTGCTCCCTGTCTTCAGCCAACAAAACTTCACCAACCTCTGGAGAGGGCGGCCGTTCCGGTGGGGTCATCCATGTGTATGGTGATGACAGCAGTGACAAATCGGCCAGCAGCTTCATTCCCTACTGCTCCATGGCTCAGGCACAGCTCTGCTTCCATGGTCACCGTGATGCTGTCAAGTTCTTCGTCTCTGTGCCTGGTAAGGACGTGCACAGCCCTCCCTCAGTAGGGGCTTCTCCCTCCATCCCTTTTGTAACAGGGGCTGGAGCTGGTCTGCAGCAGACTAGGGTCCAGGCCATGGCTGGCACTTCCTGTGGTTCACACATCTGTGTTTAAACTGGAGTGACTGCCAGATTTGACTAGCAGAAAAAAATTGGTCTGCACAATGCGTTTGTGTGCGTGTGAACTGTGTGGGAGCTGAGCAGAAGCACTGACAGGACCTCTGTCCTCTCCTAGGCAATGTCCTTGCGACCCTGAATGGGAGTGTGTTGGACAGCCCTTCAGAGAACCCCAGCACAGCAGCCACTGAGACTGAGGGTCAGAAGCTAAAGAACGTCCTGGTGCTGAGTGGAGGAGAAGGGTACATCGATTTCCGGATTGGTAAGTGCCCTTGGTGGGAGGCATCTGGAAAGGTAGTGGGTGCGTAGCTGTAGTAATGGAGCAAGGCTTCACTGCTGTGGGAAGCCAAAGGAGAAAAGCCCTCAACTGTTTCTCCTGCATCTGGCTGTGAGAGCAAATAAGGATTTTCTTTGCACAGCACAAGGCTGTCAACCTGTGTCTTGTGGCTGCAGTGATGCCTACAAAATCGAGAACAAAACAACACACTTTTGAGATTATATTAATATAGGAAGTAATATAAAAGATGGTCTTTAACTGGAGGCCTCCAGGTGCAATATACACAGGGACTTGTACACTTTCGTAAGTTAAATTAGCGCATTAAACAAATACTGTCCAATTAGAAGAGTTGGTTCAAGAGCTTTGCCCCACATTAATTATGTCTATGATATATGTTAAAAAGTAGTATGTCCTTACTTGACTAAAGAGGCAAGACTAAATATTATTTCAGGAATGTGTTAGAAGGTTAGCTTACTGTTGTAAAATGTAGTGGGAAAGGGTAGGAAAAGTACTGGGAGCTACAGCCACGCATTAGCAATCTACAAAGCTACAAATATATGAAAACTATCATAAGATACATCAGTATGAATGGCTCTGGGAAGAACAAACTCATCTGTGCCACTAGCTCCAAACATTGCTGCCCCACTATCATCACCCATGTTGCTGAGGGTGCTCTGTGTGTAAAATTCTGCTTCCCTGAACAGAAGAGTGGTTTTTGCTGCTGCTTCAGCTAGTTTGTCCCGTCCATGCAGTCTGGTTTCAGAAAAGAATGAGGTTCTTGTAAATGTTCTCCAGGCACAGAGAAAAATCTCAGCTCACAGTGTTTGTTATCAGACTGCTGGGACTCTGAAAAGGGTATTGGCCTCTTTGGAGTATTCCAGAGCAGTGCACTATGGCATTTTCTTTCCTGACATTTTTACTCTGTGTTCTCTCTTCAGGGGATGGGGAAGATGATGAGACAGAAGAGAATGCAGGAGATGCCACCCAGGTGAAGCCAGTACTTTCCAAGGCTGAACGGAGCCACATTATTGTGTGGCAAGTATCATACATCCCTGAGTGAGAATTCCTCTTTTCCCACATTGTAAGTGTCCCTCCTCCCGCCTGAATGCCACGATGTACATACAGAATGCCTGCATTATAACTCCTGCTGGAAACTGACCCTGGACAACTGCAACAGTTCCTGCCTTGGACTGTGACCCCCTTGAACCTCTGAACTCGCAGCTTTCATCTTGGGCCCGTATGCTTTTGGCGTGGTTAGGTTCTTGTTCTGTCCTGGAGCTGGCATCTAAAATGAGAGAAATGACAGTACACCATGAAGTAAGCTTGAAGGCACTGTGGGAAACTTTTGCCCAGTGTCAGGAGGGGCAGCTAGAGCGGGGGGGTGGCTCAGGTTCTTGGGCAGATTGCCTCACTCCCACCTGCATGAGAAAGAAGTGTGTTCCCAGGCATTCCCTGCCAAAGCAATGATGGTGAATCACTTCCACAGCATCCTAGCAGAAATCCTTCTAGTTCACCAGTGGACTCTTCATCTTAGCCCTATTCACCCTTAAGCACAGAATAACATCCTCTGGATTTAGAGCAACCAAGGGTCCAAGGAAACCTCCAAAGAGCATCATGGTTTAAGCAGCACTTCAGCTGTGGGGGTGGAGAAGGCAGTAGCACCCTTACTGTGGGGGACTTTTAAAAGACAGGCAAGAGCAGATGGTGTTGCTGCTGTGAGTTCTGCATTAACACATTGAGACTGCCTCATCTCAAGGCTGTGTCTCCTTTTTAGGATCAGCTGAAATGAGATCTCTTTTCACAAAGAGATGGAAAACAGACTTGGCAGTTGGTTAGGAAAGACTGGACAAGTGCAGCAAGGTTGTGGCTCACCTGATGTCACACAGAAAAAGGAATTGAGGCTAGATTCCTGACATCTTTTACCTAACATCACAAGCACTGACTATACTAGTAAGTAGTTTGAAATGCTGCAAATTCCTGACTCCTGGAAAAAATTGACAGCCCCCAAGAAAAGTGGTAATAGCCCTTTCTGTCTAAGCAATGCTGAGTGATCTCAAATGTACATCCTGCTTACAAAAGAAGCAGCAAAAAATGGGGCCAGGGAGAGTGGTTTTGAGCTTTAGATGCAGAATACGGAAGTTCCAAGTGCTGAGGCAATGGTGTGTTCTCCCTTTCTGACACTGTCCCACAAGGACAAATTCTGTGTCCCTTGAATATTCTTCTCTGGGTGTGCAGGACTAGGGCAAGTTGCATTTGCTAGTGATGAATTCGGAAGCTCCTAGTGGTCATTTTGTTTCTTCCCTGATCTTTACAGCACTCCAGGGTTCACAGAGATGTCCTTGTGACAGTATGGGGACAGTTGGGCAAGCCTCCATCTCCTGAAAAGCTCCCCACTGTGTCCTGTGCTTGCTGCCATGGACCAGGCTTGTAGGTCCTGGTGTGCTGCAGGGATGCCATAATCCCAGGGGAGGCTCTAACATGTGGCGTCTCTCCTGACAGAGCAGAAGATACAAACAGCTTTTGTATCTACACTTCAGGAAGGATTGAGGCATACATTTTCCCTGCAAGAAGGCAAGAGACATCTCTGGTGAACAGAGGCCTTAGTCATCCACAGTGGTGCCCATGGTACATGTGAACAGTGTTGGGGACATGCACCCACCACACCACTCCGCCCCAAGGCAGGAATCCAGACAGAGGGCATCTTCCAGGCATCCTCTGTGACTGGCAAAAGGTTAAGGGATACTTGGAGCCACCACCTGGAGGCTGGGGGACCTTTCACCAGGGACATTTTGCTGGGGCACTGCTGACTGTGCCAGGCTTCTCATTCATTTTCACCATACACTTTCTGCTAGGAAGACTGCTTTGGATCCCAACACAGAGTGCATTGAAGTTAACAATGTAACAGTTAGAGCACAGACTCCACTGTCATGTAATAGTTCATCTGTTAGGGCCAGACAGATTTCAGAATTTGGGCTAGTTGAAGGGAAAAAACAGCCCTGGTAGGGTTCAGTTCCATAGCTCTGTCAACACTTTTGTAAGAAAGTCAGAATTGCAACATTTGTACCACTGACTGTTCTGTATCTGGTTTGAGCAGTTGAAGGGACAGCACTTGGTCTTCTGTCACCCACTGGGCCCTAACTACACGAGGAAATCTCCCAGCAGGTTCTTTTCCAGCTCAATGCCATGTTTTCCTCCAAGAGAAGCACATGGCCCAGAGGGGCAGCTGCAGAAGGAAGACCCAGCCTCTGCTGATAGCTCCTGTGGCCTGAGGTGGCTGCTGGGCATCAAGGTGAGAACTGACTGGCTTCAGTACGCTTCTCTGTCATATTTCCACTGTGATGTATGTAAAGTATCTTGTATGTTACAAAAGGATTTTTAAAAGTGTCTTAAGGCCTGTAAACTCCGCTGTTTGGTCTGAAGATGGCATTCTGTAAAGAGCCTGCTGTATGAATACATTCCCGTGCTTTGTCCCCTATGCTATCAACAACAAACCGTATCTGTTCTGTATGTAATAAACACGTTAACATCAGCTTGGGCAGTTTGTTGTGTTCCTTTGAAGGCACTGGGATTGCTGCTCAGTCTTTAACAGGACACTTGCAAGGGTGGGAATGCAGTTCCAAGTATTCCCTGTTGAGCAGTTCAGTGGCAAAAAATGCAATGTGGATGGCTCACAGGGTTGGAGCAGAAGGGGCTGGTCCAGCAAGCAATAATGCAATCTGCAGCTTGTACCAGTGGCAGAAATAAAAGGAAATATAAGGTGGCACAACTTCAGAAATAGAAGCTGGAGCAGAAAAGCATTCACCTCTGACTTGCTGCAACTTTAGTCAGGGTGGCCCTTTCAGGTGAACTGCCAGGCATAATACGTCAGTCAGTTTTTAACACTGTACAGGGTGGCACTTCACAGTCCCATAGGCATTGGTGATACCTTTAACACTACTGATTCTCCCACAGAACTAGATCTGGCACATGATCTGCTCCTTGTCACAGGACCAGCTTTTAACTCACAAGAAAAGCCTTCATATCGCATAGCATCTTAATCCTTCAGGAGCCTCTGGTGAGGAACCCTATGGACATACAGGTAGCTCATACCAATCTTTGTGCTCCTTGCTTGATGATAGCCATTTCCTGCTGGCTGGGGCCACACGTTCCTAGCCTTATCCATGCCACATACACTGAGTCGAGCAGAGTCCAGTTTGTGCTCTCCCTCACTAAATCCCTTCAGGCTATTTGCGATTTCAGGATGCTGCAGTAAATGGACCACCTCCTGAGTACTTGCAGACACAGGAACTAAACAGTTACTTCTGCAGGGAATTGATCTATAGAGCTGAACAGCTCTGATGCTCCCTCCACTGACACCCAGACCAGACCCTCCAACAGCCTTTGACACAGCAGCAGCATCTGCAGCCACTGCAAGAGAACATGAAACACCAGGAACTGTGCTCAGGAGCTGCATGTTTTAACGTTCACAACATGTTGCCCTGGAACACGGGTCATTTACAATTGGCTTCAAGCAGTTAGAGCCAATCCCACCTCCTTTGAATCACGAGTACTAATTTCTCCTATCTTTTGACAGCCATCTTTGGGAATAAGAGATAGATATCTTTGGATTATCTTAGTATTGGAGTCATATTCCTCACTTCTTGTTCACTGCCTTCACATGCAAGTAATCCAGAACATTCTGCAGTGTTCAGAGAATGAGATGCTGTGCCTGAGCTAATGGCTCTGCATTTGGCCATCATGATGATCTCCAGGAATTGAAAAAAAGAAAAAAAAAAAAAAAAAAAAAAAAAAAGTTTTCTTAGAACTGTGCTGCAGAATTAAGAAAACATTTATTTCCATTTGCAGATATATTTTTTTCAGAGCTCTGTGAAATACTGTGATATTCACAGTAATTTTTCTGTGATTCATGCAAGACCCAAGTTACGTAAAAATTTTATGCTCCAAAGAACTGCAGCTGGCTGACTGGAGCTGTGTATTTAGAGACTATCCCGAGAACCAAGACTCCTCTGCTGACTGAAACCTAAACAGAGTCTGAATATATCTGCATCTTCCTTTTCAGATGAGGTGACTGTATCGGGCTAAGAAGAAAGCTGGAAACATCCTACCACAATGGGCACAGAGGGGCTCTGTAAGACCCCCAGTGCACTGGGCTTCTAACAGGCAGTGAGAGCATGTGGGATGCTCAGGACACAGAACAAGTTTTTATACCAGTGTCCCTGCAGCTTTTTTCTTTGCCTGCTCTTGGGGAGAGGCTAGCACGTTCTCCAGATCAATAATTGGCTCTTCCATGATTGGTTTTCCCTCCTTCTGCCACTGTGCAAGGATCATGGCTCGGAGCAGTGGTGGGTATGGCAGGAACCGAACAGTCTCCTCAGGTACAGGGGTGAATTTCTTGAAGGCCTCCTCCTCGTGTTTGGGCACCATACGCCAGTCATGGTACATGACTTTGTCAATCTCCCTCACTTCCTCTTCGGTTTTGCCTGGGAAAAGATGATGGAGACCAGTGTTTTACACCATCACAGTAAACTGCCTCCACACACATCACATATTGACTCTCTGGAACCCAAAATGCTACAACAGGCAAGAGTAAACAGAGTTTTGAAACGGCTGGACAAATTATTCCCTGCTATACTACTGGATCTCACTTTTGTCCTGGAGAATTGAAATAGAAATAGACTAGAAGGACTATAGGCAAGATGTTCCAGCTGTGTGGGTGACTCCCTCTCTTGAAGTTTTCCTTTGTCTCTCTCAAGTTCCATTTCCATGGCTACGGAATAAGAGTAAGTTCTCCCCACACTGAGAAGCTTCCTGGAAAACTAAGAGTTAGAAGTGCTCAACAACTTAAAAACTTTCAAATGAGTACTACTGCAGTAATTCCAGAAAGGGAAAATTGTGTACTTAATATAAAGCAGCTCTAAAAAGGAAAATTGATTTACGCCACTCCAATCATTAATTTAAAATTCCAGTAACACAACTTATTTCCCATTGCAGTTTTGCATTTTTAGTGACAATTTTAATTGGAATATCCTCATGCTCATACTGTCTTGCTTTGAAAGTCTCAGAATAATCCGTCAGCTCATCTAATACACTTTTAGTGCTGCTGCTCCCCAAGGTCATCCTGCACTGGCTCTCCCACTGCATTCCTTGGAAAAACATTCCTTAGGGGCTAGATCCCAGCTTTTGAAAAGCGGGGAACTTCTCTTCCCATTGGAAGATCTGAGAAAAACAAATTTCGCAGGCAGGGAGCCCGCTGTTTCCCTGCCAACCTCATGCACCCCGTGCTCTCTAGCCCTGCCCCCATGTGTGGGAAAACGAGCCCGTTTTACCTCTGAAGGTCAGGTAGCCCCAGGCTCTTCCATGGTCCATGTTCTGCAAAGAAAAGAGGAACCTATTGAGGGTGGGTCGCGGCGGGACGGTGGGCGGGAGCTCCGCAGGGCGCGGCGGGGCGGCGAGCGTGAGGGGGCAGGTACCTCGGCCATGTAGTCCGCCTTCACCTTGGTGATGACCCAGTAGCAGGGCTCGTCGTGCGTCCACAGCCAGGACTTGCGGGTGACGGTGCGGCCCACGCCGAAGCGCGGCAGGCGGCAGAGCAGCTCGAACAGCCGGTTCTCGTTCCGCACGTCCTCCCAGGCCCGCACGGGCAGCCGTTTCTGCGTCAGCGGCCGGCGCATGGTCTCGCAGTCCACAGCGAAGCGCTGAGAATCCCGCGTCCGATCCTTCAGCGCCCGATACTCGCGGATCTTCTTGGCCATGGCGGCGATGGGCCGGTGCAGTTTCTTGCGGGCCATGGCAGCGGCCGAGAGCGCGCAGCCCAGCAGAAGCGAGCGCCGCACCGGCACACACCGCTCCCGCTTCTCCCGGAAGCCGTGCCGGGCCCCGCGGAAGTCGCCCCGCCCGTCGTCACGGGCAGCCGCCGCGTTCCGCGTGGCGCAGCCGCCCGCGGTAGGTGCTCTCGGGTTGCTGCCCGCAGAGCGAATGGCGTGCCGCGACCCCTCATTGTGGTGCGGACCCGCCGGTGCCAGCAGGCCGCGCGCGGCTTGACGGTTCTGTGTGCTGGGCGGCTCTCGGGGGAGCCGGGCTTGGTTGTTAAGATGCATCTGAACAGTGTCTGGTTTTGAAAAATCTGAGTAGATTCAGCTGTGCCAGGGAACGTTCAAAGCCTGAGTAAACCAGATTTTAGGAAGACTAAAGCAAAAGGTATGGCTCAGGTCTTCATTCAGGCTGGGCCACGAGCAGCAGCCGGGTCATGGAACTCCGTACCGGGATGTGACAAATTGCTCTGAGCTGCTCCAGCCGTGGAATGCCAGCACAGTGAGAATACACTTTTAACGAGTAGGCTTTAAGCAGAAACTGTATAGGTCAGCCCCTGGATTTCGGCTATAGACTGGTAAATTATATCTGACAGAAGAGCTTTATGTTTTTTTCTTTGAAATCCATATCTTAAAGGAAGTGCAGCAATTCCAGCATTGCTGCAAAGTCCTATATTGAAGGCAGTCAGGATCGTGAGTGGGTTTTTCCAGCAGCCAAGATCAGTGTGTGAGGAGAAAGGGGTGTGTTCTGTTCATGTGTGCTACACACAAAAAAGTAAACCACACATTAAAAAGGTTGACAATGGCCTTAAGATAAATATGGTGCATCTCTTGAAAAAAGACGGGTATAGGAGTAAGCAGGAGGCACCTCTCTGAGTTAAGAAACACTAGTTTAGAATAGAATACTTAATCTCAATCCACCCAATTTTGGCGGAAATAGGAGAGCAGTTAAACCACTTATTACAGGGTACAGAGTTGGGAGCTTATACCCAGGATCACAAGGATCACGCTCGTGTACGTTCAAGGCACCTAGACATCAGTTTCTGTGAGTCCACAGAGCAGAAGAGGTGACAAGAATGCTTGAAAAAATGTGAAATTGGCTTTGTTAGAAATGAAAGGTATCACCACATGCTGCAAGTCACCAGGGAAAACGATGGAGCTGCACAACAGCCGATCACATACGGCGTGTCCTCCTGCCCGGGAGAACGAGCGCAAATCCAAAGCCACCCCTTCCTGGTGTGGCCCGCGGGGCTAGCGGGGAATACGTATGCAGTTCTAGGGCAGCGAGCAACAGCAGCAGAGGAGCTCTTCAGTTACTGTTTCTTAAGGGGAATTGATCAACGGAACCGCTGTTAATTCGGGGGTGCTGCAGTGCTATTCGCTGCCCCGGCACAAACACCGGCCCCGCCAGAGGCGGCAGCCACCACCAGAGTGGCTCAGCAGAGTAACACCGCACCACGGGTGGCCACCGGCACGTCCCACGATGCGCTCCACACCGAGCTCCAGCGCAACACCCCCTTCGAGCCCACGTCGGGCGGGTAGGCCCGGGAGTCCGACAGAGGGGCCCGATGAGCCCGGCCCCGGCCCGCGCGCCAATGGGAGCCGCCGCCGTCACGACGAGAGAGAAAGAGGGGGCGGCCGCTGACAGCCCTCCCACCCACGTGACGGCCCGCCTGCCCACGTGACACGGCCACCGCCCCCCCTTCTCCCTGCTCCCGCTCCCGGCAAGCCCCGCGCGGCACGGCCGGTCTGTGTCGGTAAGATGGCGGCCGTGAGTCTGAGGCTCGGAGACCTGGTGTGGTGAGTGGTGGTGCAGGCTGGGCGGCGGCTGCGGAGCATGGCGGGCCGGGCGCCTTTAGCGGAATCAGGCTGCGGCTGCGGAGACGCAGGCGGGGCTGTACCCGGCCCTGGGAGCGACGCAGCAGGAGCTGAGTCGGGCTGGGCCGCGTTGGGCGCTGTCAGCCCGCGGTCGACTCCGGAGGGCGGCTGCGGGCTGGGTGGGGCTTGGCAGGGCAGGGCAGGGCGGGGCAGTGGTGGGACGGCTGCCGGGTTGCAGGTATCGCCGTCGCCGTCCCTCGGGTGGTGTGGGAGGAGCGGCGGTAGGCAGCCCGGAGCCAGAGCACCGGGCCGGCGGGAGGCAGGCTGGGCTGTGAGCCGGGCCGGCGCTGGAGGCTGGCGAGGGCGGTGCATGACGGAAGCTGTGTCAGATGGAGTGGTGAGGGAAGCGGGACGGAAGGACGAGCCCTGCGGGGGTCCCTTGTAAGCACGGGCTCACCTCCTCAGGGATGCGAGAAGTGTTAGAGATAGAAGGTGTTTAGGGGGAGCCACGGCACCATTTCTTGGTAATGCTTTAATGGGGCAACACAGCGTTTCGTTGCAGGTTGGGGTGTTCCTGTGGAAGCCCCCAGAAGCCATTTGCCCTTGTCACTGCAGTCTTACCCTCAGATAGTCAGTGCTGTGAGTTTGTGTTTCCTGGTAGGGAGAAGTGAGAGCATTCCACCACGCCCTGTAAGCACTGATTAAATGCATAGGTTCTGCTGTGCTGGATGGGCTAGGCTGTCCTGCCAGGACTCGAAGTAGCTAATTCCCCATACATAAATGCATGCATTTATACTGATAACCCAGATGAAAAGAAGCATGTGCTTCAGGCTGTGACAACTGCACCTCTCATCTGAAAACTTTATAGTGCTGGGAAATTGTCTAATTTATATAGCAAAATAAGTAAAGATTAGTTGCTTTTAGCATATTTCTTTCAGATGAGAATTTGGGGAGTGTTCTGCTCTCACAGTTGGAATGCAGATTATCCTGCTTTAGTTTTCTACGTGACAGGCAGGTGCTGTCCTTAAAGCTGTCCCCGGGAACTTTAACAATTAGACAGCAACAGTAGAAAGTGTCTGCTGATTTTTTTTTTCTCAGTACAGGAATGGGAGCGTTGAATATGAGACATGGTCATAGTCACAGCTCTTGGCAGTGTTCCTGCCTGCCCTTGGCTTTTGAATCCTCTGTGCGGCATTGCCATCCCAGGGGGCTGCAGTACCACTTGCTGAGAAGTTCTGTATCAGGAGCTGTTGGGCCCCACAGGTTCTTTGCCCATCTCTTCCAAGACAGTTACTAATGGGGTTTTGTGAATACTTGCAGCGCAAGTCAGTGACAAGGGTAAACTAAGGATAAAGCTTACCAGGAAAGCTGGTGAGCTAAGAGCTAAGACTAATGTCTCTTCCTCCTCTGTGATTATTTCTAGTATTGCCTAGTTTTCATAATGGAAACATTTGCAAGTGTAGAAAGTAAACTTTTCTGCCTTTCTTTTATGGCTCTTCATATCTTAGTTAGTGTGGTGGTGAGTACCTGAAGAAAGTGATAGTGGAAGACCTGTTGAGGGGATCCTGCCATTAATGCTTTCCTGTGAGAATCAGAACCTCAGCTTTCTTAGCTGGGAGTTGGTGGCTGCTCTGCTCGCCAACTGCTCTAGACAGGTGGATAGAAGTTCTCAACCTGAACTTTGATCTGATTGCCTGCATCAGTGCTTTTTTCAGTTCCATGTGAAGAAATCTCCACACTTGCACTGCTACTTATACTCTTTACAGTACCTATTACTCTTGTATCTTGCAGGCAGTGTAGCTGCTGCTCTTCCCTTCAGTTCTGAAAGTCCAGCAAGGTCAAAGAGACTGTCCAGAGACCTGAGTTAGGTGCAGATGTCAGACATGTGTCCTGCCTTGCACACAGAAGGTTTTGACTGCAAGTTGTAACTCTCTTAATAGGAAAAATGTGACATAACGTGAAAAAGCAGTCACTGGGATAGTTGGTTTTTTCTCTGATTCTGGTGCTTAATGCTTTCTTTTTTCTCTAGGGGGAAGCTGGGCCGTTACCCTCCATGGCCAGGGAAGGTGAGGTTTGTTTGTATTTATTGTTGTTTTCTTCTTCTATTGTTTTTCATGGTTTTGTTGTTTGAGTGCGGGTGTTTTTTGAGTTTTCCTTCTGTGTAGGTAAAGCTTTTCCTGGAAGCATTTCAGTTGTAGATTAATATTGTTTGTTCATTTGTTTATTTTTTTAAACACATATACCCTACAAATCTAAAGTGTGAACTAGTTTAGGGCTTCATTTGATCTGTTATCTCAGTCTGTCAGTAACAGCTGGTAGTTCATGTGGAATGAAGAGCAGAGACCCAGCTCTGGATCTGATTGTGTTTCCCAAATTTAGTTGTTTAATTGCTGTTGCTTTCTGCAAAATTTGTTTCTTTTCTTCCATAGTAAGTTGGTTAATAGTACTGTGTTAAATAATAGAATTAAGGAGTCTGGCTTCTCAAGATACTGTTTTAGAGCCATGTTTTTTGAGAATTATCTGGGATAGTTTGATCCTGCTTCTGGTTTGGTAGGGTTTTTTCTGATGTAAGATTTAGAAAAATGTATTTTATATGCCATTTCTATTATTTCTACTCTGAAAGACCTTTCTTTTATGTCGAATGAGGCTAAGCTTGCTGAGGTGACAGCATGAGTCAGGGAAAAGAATTGTCAATGTGGTTGACAACTATAAACATTTGGTTATTGGATCAAGTTAACACCAGGCTCCTCTACAGGTCTCACCTGTGTAACTGAATGATAGCTTTTCTTCTTACTAACTTTTTAAACTTGATAAGCATTCTATTCTGGGAGTAAAGACAAAGTTTAAATTTCAAGGGTTACCTAAGTGGAACAAATTTTTAGTAATGCCAGTTATTTTCCTAATCAGAGTTTAAAAAAAATCGACAATAGCTGAACGCTGGATGGTAAAATCAAAATTTGTCACTATGTGATTTTTAATTTTGATTTCTAATCACCTTCAGATTGTTAACCCACCTAAAGACCTGAAGAAGCCTCGAGGAAAAAAGTGCTTCTTTGTGAAGTTTTTTGGAACAGAAGATCAGTACGTAATTACTTGTTTTCATCTGGGGAAAATACTGTACCACATAACGTGGGTCTTTTGTGGAAGAAATATTTACTATTTTTTTTTTTTTTTTTTTTTTATGGAAGAAGTATTTACTAATATTACAGTGCAATGTCGCGTTGTAAAGGATTCCCTTTGAACCACACAATAAAAGAAATTCAACTATTATTGCATGCTGTAGCTGCACACTCGGGTGTATGAAGACTGTAAAAACTTAGCTTACACTTTTAGTGTGTAACCATGAATGAGAAAGGTACTTAGAGTACCTTTAAGAGTGCTCACAGTATTCTTTTTTTTGTTGCCAGAGGAATAAAATGAACTATATCATTGCTGTTTCTGAAAGAATATGTGTGCTACCTGCTGACTGAAAACATTCTTGCTGTGCTTTTGGAAGACTTCACAGAATAAGAGAGCCAAAAGTGGTTTAGACTTCATTATTGCAAGGCAGAGTTTAATGATTTAAAATATGAACGAAATCATAGTTGTCTTAGATTTAAATGATTACAAACTAGGGGGAAAAACCCAACAAAAAAGCCCCTGAGAACTGGGATATTTTGTGAAACTGAAAATGATTTTGATAATTTTTTTGGTTTTCCTCTTTATTTTCTGCTATTTCCTATTAATTCATGGAATAAAGAAGAAAATGGCAAATATCTGTGGAAGTCTAAAAAAGCCTTTACTTTCTGGAAAAAAGGTGACAAGAACTGAGTCCATTTGATGAATGTCTCTTAAGGAAATTATTTTTCTCTGCTAAATTATTTTGGCTTAATACTTAAAAATATTTTTCCATTAAGAAATGAGCTCTGAACTTGATGGAGTAGTAGTGAATGCAGCATACTAATGGGAGTGTTTGGATCTCTAGTAACTTGAGGCAGGTGAAGGGTTGATTTGAGGGCAGAGAACATTTTTTGATGGTATTACTAAATATGGTTATTTGAGCTAATAAATTCTGAGTCAACGTGGATTATTTCTGTCCTGATTATTTGTTTTCAATTCTTGCGTTTCACATTATTGATTCTAATACAGATTTTTTTGGTGTTAAGACAAGCAGTCAAATATCTTGGACACTGTAGCCAAGATTAATAACATGATTGCAAATTAAGAATTCAGTGCTGCAAAATAATTCGGATTTATTACAAGATTCTAGAGCTCTGGCCGGGACAAATTCAGTTATTTGTCACAGAAAGGTAGTGTGGTTTTTGTAGTGTAGCCCCCTCCCTGATCCAGCTTGTGAAATTTAATTATATCATGCTAGATAATAGATGAATTAGAAATTTCCTTGCTTTGAGTGTCATAACTCTACCTGAAAATTGAATAGAAATAAATATTATCACCTTTCTTTCAAATAATGTTGATAGAGAGAAGAGAGGGAAGTTTGTGTGCCTTTTCCATCCTGACCTGGAACTTCAAAAGACTTTGCTGGTTAGAACTGTGCTGTTCTAAGCAGTGCGTTGCTTGATAAAGTTCTCGTGTTTGAGCATAATCAGTGAGGCAAATCAGGAAAAATATAAATGATTTCACTTAAAATGTGAAGAGAAAATACCTTTACTTATTTTTTACGAGTAACTTGTACATTTGCTAATACATTTTTCAGGTGTGTGTATAACTAAGAGAGTGTCACCACCTTACAAACAGCCTGAGGAATAGCAGCGTGCAGAGCTGTCACTGTTCGAGGGGTGATGAGGAGCACACTTACACTGGTGGTGTAGTGCACGTAGCTTCTTGTTTGAACACCTCACTTTTTCTGCCGTGTTTATGCTGTAGGATGGCATTTCTGTACCATGGCTCCATTGCTGCAGTTCTTGTATTACTGCCTTAACCTTTGAGGTTGAATGGGAGAGGATCATTGGCTGTTCACCTCCTGTCCATTGTGTGTAAGGCAAAGATGATACTGGTTGCTGAGTACAATCCCTCCCATGAACTGCTGAGGGTTGTTGCCAGACAGTTTGTGGAGAGGTAGGCAGTCTTGGGCCCTATTTTAGTCTTACTTCCTTCTGAGGATTCCTAGGTGCCTTCTGTGGCCAGAAATGCCCCTGTTCAGGCTGGGTGCAAGTTGTTCCCTCCTGACTCACATCAGGCTTTGGTTTGTCATACTAAAGGTTAAGGAGAAAGGTGTTTAGAGGTAAAAATAGATATGCATCAGCAGAGGGGTAAGGTAAAAACATACTGATGAGTTAGGCAGTGGTTTTGGTATAGTGTGTAAATTCTGGTTATTTGTGAAATTCTGGCTGTCTTAGGGTATAGCACAGAGGAGATGCATTTTACTTTTCCTGCAAATTGATTACCATGTACTGTGCCTGTGCAATGCTGCATTGACTAAGGGAATAGATTAAGTGGAAAACTTTGAGTAGTTTTAGTCCAAGACACACAGGTGAGAACATGAGTGCTTTCAGACTGTTATCTACGTCCTGGCTTTTGATAAATTTTCTACTGAGCTCTGTACTCTGTACGTTAATTATGTTGGTGATGTTAGTTTCTCCTCTTACTTCTGAAGGAATGGGTTTTCTGGGAGATAAGGATTCTCTACTCATGAAAGCAAATTTTGCCTGTGTTTAAACTGTCAAGTACATATCTGCTTTACCAGAGTGAAAGCACCTTGATGTTCATAGTAGTGATGTAATATCCATGTCCTATTCTGAGTGATTGTGTGCATCACAATTAAGACAATCACATAATGTCTCTTTATTACCTTGTTCTCCAGATTGATAAGGAAGTTTTTCTAGTCTGCCTAGTAGTTGTTTTTCTGAGTGTCTCTTCTTAGAGTAAGTCACATTAAAAGGATTCTTTGTCTAAAATCAAGAACAGTTGTTCTTTCCTGCCGATAGACCTGACAAGCATGTAACAACATCCATTACAGGAATCTAAACAACAATTTTAATTTCATTTAGAAGTGGAACTTAGACCTCTTATCTGTGTTTCTAACTGTGCTTCTCAGATAGCATTTAAAATCCCCTTTAATTATTATTTCCATGCTACAGTCTTGTTGTAGAAAATCTGCTGTATGTTTATTGCTTTTAGTAGTTAAAACCTACAGACTGGCTGGCCTGCCAGTGTGCGTCATACGGTTCAAAATACTTTTACATTTTTCAGCCTGCTTGCGAATTCATTATGACATTTGTCAGAACTAAAAATATCATTGCTTTGAAGGTATCTTTCTGCTGTGATTCTGTAGAAATACTAGTGAGAGTCCTGCAGCTATCAGAGGTGTGTGTATAAACATAGTCATTCACCTTCCTTCCCTCGTTGTTCTTCTGTAGCAGCCAAATGGACTTGCAAGTTGTGTATATCAGAGTCTTAACAGGAAACTGGGACAGCCTATTCTTACTTACAACCTTTTGAAGCATTAGTGTGAAACTAAATTGGGTGGGGTCCAGGGACGCTTCCTGACATATTAAGGAAAAAATGGAGGAAGTTTGCAATCTAAGTGTACTAATGCAGCCTGTTTCCATCAGGCACAGTGATTTTAACACAACCCTCATTACCTTTGCATCCTCCATGTTCTATTGGGGTGAAAGCACCTGCCCTTTTGTTCTGCCACTGTTTTCCCTGGTTTTCAAGAAGAGAGTAAATTCAGGGTGTAGTCTTTCTGTAATGTTCTTTAGGTCTTGACATCAGAAAACGCTTTGAATTTGCCGACTGGGAAATACACCTTTGTAGTCTGAGAGGCTGGAGGGATAGGCTGAGCTTATGGTGGGGGTGAGCTTGTGTTCCTGGTACTTCTCGGGAGCAGATTATCCCATGCGGAGCTCCATGTTGCTGTAGCAGAGCCAGCTGGAATGTTGTTCGACATTTTTGCAGGCACAATACCATAGCTGAAAATCACTACAGACAAAACTCTTCTGTCCTGCATTGAGGAGATATTTTTATTGCACAAATTTGAAAAAAACTAATACCTAATTTCCTTCACTCTTGCCCTATTGCTGGGTTTCTTCTAAATATCCCTTCCTTTATTCCAGAATGATGTGGTCATTTTTGTATTTGTTTTTTTCTAGGAGCCTATGTACTAAGTTGCAGAGTTTAGTTATTTGAGCTACTTAATTGATGAGGGTTGAGATGTTCCCTTTTAACAGAAGGAAATCCATCTTGATTTTTGTCATGTGCTCACACACACTGGCCCTGTAAATAGCTAAGCAATTTTATTTTGACATTAAGAAATTAATGTTGGTTGTGTTAGCATTTAGTATGGGCATCTAAAGTGCTACAGTCTAAAGCAATAAAATTTTTCCAAGACTGTGGTAAATAGCAATTTGGAGATACAAACAGTGCCACTGTTTTCCATCCCTAGTGATATGGTTCACAAAAGGCGACGATTGGTGGATATTCTTTCATCTCATTTCTGCAGTTTTGTCGTTAGGAGTTGGTATCTGTAGACAGGAAGACAGTGGCTGGAATGGTGTGGGTTTGAAGATCTCCTTGCCTGTGCCATGCTTGTACCAGAGTTTTGAATCTAGTGTTTCTACATCTCTCTGTGCCACTGTTTCCTTGTGGCTGCAGGTTGTTTTCATACTTGCCTCTACTGATTCTAAGTTTTGCTTATTGTTCATGTTTTTTAATGTGAATTTGACATGAGCAGTGATTTTTTTAAGAGTATTATTTTGGAGATAATAAGGAACAGTGTAGAGAAATGAAAAGAGGAAGCTAAGGTATTTTTATTACATCTTTCCATATTACCCCGTTCTTTACAGATGCCTGATAACTGTGCAGCAGGATGAACACAATTTCATCTTAAATATGACACCTTCAGTGTCATTGCTAATGTTTTTCTCATGCATTGATTCATTGCTGAATCAAGAGAGAAACAGTAGTTCCTTTTATATGTTGTATCCTTGAGCCTGATCCAAATACTGGGCTTCACTGGCCTTGAAGGCATTGCGATCTTGGGTATAAACATGAATGATTTTGTTTGGTGAAAAGTTCTTTTGTTTTCAAGTGCTTGAAACAGTGCATGCAATTGTTTTGTGGACATTGGTGTCAAAAGATGCTCATCTCTTACCGGAGCTTGTCCAGGTAGATAATGCATAAACAAACTGGAAAGGAAAAGACCAATTTTATTTTTTTTCCGTTTTTTTTTTTTTAAAGTTTATTTTTGACTGAAACATTTAGGGTTGTTTATCACTTAATAGTTTGTCTCTGAGATCTCTAGTTCTTTGTCCTGGTGGATCACAAGTACCAAGATTCACCTTTGAAGCCAGGAACCAAAAGATTCTGCTTTGTGCCTCAGGCTTTCTCCATACCAAAGGAAAAGGAATGAGAAAGGAAGGTAATGAATATGTGCAGTGAGGAGGGATAAATAGGATGTGCAGAAACCTAAGAGAATGCTTTGAGAAAAAATACATTATTTTTATTTAGAAATTGTCCTGCAACAACATTTAGCATGCTTTTTTATATTGTGGTCAAAAATTTTGTTTCATTTGTACACGTAGTGAAAGGTTTCTCATGAGCTGATGCTCTGTGGTATCCAGGATTGTTTGTCGCTGTTTGTCATACAGGCAAGCTTTACAGTGTAAGATAATTTTAAGGTGTGTTTGACAGTAGCGTCTGGGAAGCTGGGAGAGATTCCCCGAGTAGCTGCTGGACTCAGACTCTAGTTTGAGTGCCGTGATTTGACTTGTTATATTAAGTCAGTTCTTACAGAAATAATGTAAACTAAGTGAAAGGATTCAGCTTTGCATGCAGGAGCACTGGGTTCTTTTGAAAGGATGCTGGCATTTTCCACAGCCAGTTCTAGAAGGAGGTCTTGTCTCTGCAAATGAGACCCAAAACGTTTCCGTTTACTTTCTTGAAGTTGATTCCTGATAACAAGCAATTTACAAACAATTGCTATTGCCAGTAAGGAGAAAGGTCTAGAAGTTATAGAGCTTATTTTGTGAAGAGGGAACAATCAGATTCAGCAAATTATTACTATTATTTTGTGATGTTTTTAATCTTCTTGTTCAGTTTAAGTATATGACATGGTGCATACAGTGTCTGAAAATGCAGCTATTAAATCACTTTATCTGCTTGCAGGACCTAGACTGCACTGGGGAATATTTAAAACCTGTAATCGTGGATAATCTATGTAACATAGAGCTATCTGGGTACAAGAGAAAGTGTGATTGTCCCATTTTTGCTGTGTACTAAGAAGTGCCATTTGCTATACTAACTGAGGGAAGGGTTTTCACAGCTTACGCAGTTCTGTTTTCAGTAGGGTGGAAGTGGCTTTGTAACAGTGTGGTTGATGAGCCTGAGCTTGAATTTGGGGAGGGAGAAAGGTGGTTTAATCTCTGAGAGCCACAAGGAATTCAGGCATCTAGGGAAGCAAAGGCATTCCTAAAGGCATTAAAGGCATTAAACCTCACTGAAGTGGTAGAAGAGCTTGTTTACATAAAGGAAAGTGAAGTTGTCACCCATACTTGATGACTTTACCATTTGGTAAACATCAAAAAGTCTTACTTAGTCGAAGTGGAAACAGGGAAGTCATTTGATTTTCCTTCAAGGACTGCAGTCTTAATAGGACTGCAGGTTAATGCTCTGCTACTGTACAAGTCAGGTTATCTTGAAATAGCAACAGTGAAGGAAATGGTTATTCTTCCTCAAAAACAAAATTGTTGTTTTCATGCAGAATACCTGGGTACATCAGAAATAAGTGCAGCAATGAGCTGTGGCTTTTGTATTCATTCTGTGTGGCGATCTCTATAGTGAGATACATAATTTCGAGGGGATTTTCCTACAGTTTTTTTAGACACATATGTGCTCCGTATATTTGAACCATGGATTGGTAGCTGAGAATTATTAGGTGAGCTTTTCTTTCTCTTGAGTGGATTTGTGGTATTGACTATCTGGAAGCATGGGACTGTGGGTCTTCCTCATGATTGACACAAGTGCGGTCATTCGGCTGCCATTGTTTTAAATGTGTCCTGTGATCACATCCAAAAGCTTTTTTGCTGATAGAGAATAATGCTTAGAAAAGGACAGTGCTAGAATGAGAGGAGATAAAACTTACAGAAATAACAAAGTAAAAGTGCCAGAAGAAAATTCTCAGTGAATGCCTGTAAGGGTAGCCCTTCAGTTTCTAGATAGGAAGTGAGTTTAAACTTGTTGTCATCAGTAGATCTGGCGGAGAATGGGTAGCTGTGTGTTTCTCGAAGTGGGATGATTGAGAAAGCTGCAGTTTGGAGACTATAACTAGCTTCTTTTTTTGTTTCAAGTGCTTGGATCAAAGTGGAGCAGCTGAAGCCTTATCACCCTCACAAAGAGGAAATGATCAAGATTAACAAGGGTAAGCGCTTCCAGCAAGCTGTGGATGCTGTAGAGGAGTTTCTTAGAAAAAACAAAGGCAAGGACCAGGTGAGTGGGTTCTTTTTCACTGTGTGCATCAAAACAGGCCTTGGCATGAATGATGATTAGATGCCTTGTTATGTGAAAGGAGTTTGTTCCTCTAGCAAGTTGAGGAGGATTTTGTTTTCCTTCCTTTGGTTTTTGGGGTTTATTTCCTGTCCTCTCTTCTTCCCCATTTAATCTTGTTTGGTGGGGAAAAGTGATTATTGGATGATTAAATGATGAGGAAACTGAAGAGGCTAATTGATCTGCTTGTGATGATTTTATAAATCAGTCTTAACAATTTGGTATCTAGTAATCTTGTCTTTAGTACATTGGAAGTGCTGGCAAGTCTTCAGGTGGCCTGTTCTGTTATGTGCTCGCTTGAACTGGTGTGTTTTTGCAGGAGAACTAACCAGGAACTTCACTCACCAACTCCAAAGGGCTAACAGATTCATAGTTTTCAAGTTACTGTGCTGTTGTTTTCCTTGATAGTTATCAGCACAGAGTCCTTCACATCCTTGGTTTTGCATGAAAATCATTCCATCTCTTCTCTTCTTTCCTTACCGTCTTCTATTCTATAATCTCTCAGGCGTCTTCCCATAACTCCACTGAAGAGAAGAATCGGCGTAATTCCAGTGAGGAAAGAGGCAAGCAATCTGCTGGTGAAGAGAAACGCAAAGCCAGTTTGTCTGAAGGAAAGGTGAAGAAGGGCACAGGGGAAGGAAAAAAGAGGGTCTCTTCTGTCTCGTCAGAGAGAGGATCAAAGTCACCCTTGAAAAGAGCCCAGGATCTGAGCCCCCGAAAACGGGGGCGTCCACCCAAGGATGAGAAGGTTTGTGTTGTGCATGTCCGCCAGTGCCCGTGGACTTGGCAGCTGGACTTGAGGGCTGACTGGCACCTTGACTAACAGGCCAACTGGAAGAATCAGTTCAGTATCCCTTTTTTAAGCTTTTCCATGTTGCTGCTTCTAGACCATTTGGCTGCCTGATACCCTTGGCAAGAGTATTGTTGATTCTTCCTGTGAGTTTTACCAGTTAATTACTGTGAGTGGCTCTCTTTATATCTTTGAGAGGGCTTTGGAAGATGTATCAGGGGACTCCATTCTTTTGTCTTGCCATCCCTCGAGTTCAGTTTGTGTGGGAAGGATTAGGAAAGAGATACGTGTCTTCATCTGGCTCCTGACTTCTCGCATCTCATGATTATTTGATCAGGTGATCAGTAGTCGCTCAACTTCAACCTCAGTATTCACAAAGAGTGAGATTTTCTTAAGGGCTAGGGCTTAATGAAGAAATTCATAGCTTGGGGAATCCACTAGAAGAGCTGTCTTCATTTCAGCTTCTGTGCTTTAGGATATTTTCCCATCCTCCGTTATAAAGGAGCCTTAATATTTTATTCTCATTACTTTCCTGATATTTCCCAATGTTGTGGCAGCACTTTGTCTACGTTCATTTAGAGTTCCACCCTTTTTGCTATGGAACTCATGTTGTGGGTCTAGATCTTCCTATTCCAAATGGATATTTATTTTGGTGGATTATTACAAGGCACAGCCTCCATCAGAGACTACACCTGAAGACGACTGGGAGACCTATACTGAAACACCATACGGCAACATGCTTGCACACCGGTGCTTCAAGGGGATCATGTTGTGCTTCGCAGTCTTTTCTTTCTGTCAGGATGCAAGTCAAGATGGTGGTCTTTGCTCTCCAGAACTGTGAATGGATTTGCCTTCGCTGGTTGAACAGCAGACTCTTGATGTAGTAAAATGAAGCTGATCAACTCAGATATTAGCTGTGAAGGCATCATAGAGTAGAGTCATAGAATATCCTGATTTGGAAGGGACCCACAAAGATCATCAAGTCCAACTCCTAAGGGGTTAAAGGAAATACTGTCTCTGTTTTAGCAGCAATGTCTGTGAAATTAGGCTGCAGAACAGATCCCATCAGTTTCTTCTTTCAAGGGAAGTTGGCAGAGGGGAGGAATGGATGCATATTTATGGTTTATAACTAATAAAATTACAGGACGAGTCTTGACTGATGCAGGAAAATGCTTGATTGGCAACATAATTTTCACTTCTCTAAGTGTCTTCATATAAGCATGTTGTGTCTCCACATATTTTTGTTAAAATAAGCCACAAGACATTTTTTTTTACTTGCAAAATGATTCTGTGTCTTTAAGCTAGATTCGTTCCAAAATTGATGAAAACTAATGGCTGAGAGAGTTCTGATTGTGCTGACACATTGCACACATAGGTTTTACTGTGTTAACTACCTCAGTACATCACAGTGCTTTGAATGAGCTAATTGTGGTAGTACATATTATTTCACTGGCACATGACAAGCAGACTGGTTTTAAAGTTGCCACAGCGTGGTGGCCAGCTGTGTGATAACTGCCTGGCCACAAACCAGGAAATTAAGCAGGGTAAGGTAGGAAAGTAAGCCTTATAGTTTCTGGAAAGTGACAAATAAAATAATTGCCATAAAAATATAACAGTACTGCCTTAATACTGTTTTTCAGCTTATGAAATAATTTTAAAATCCTGTCTTCTTGCCTTGTTCTCGTAAGTTCCTCAAATTCTTAGCCCTAGAGTAGAAAACATTTATGTTGTTCTCCTGAATTAATATGATGCTAGGATTTGGGGTTTTTTTCTCCATCTTAGTCCAATCTGGCTTCCAAGTAAAAAGGATGCATAAAAATCGAGAATCCGGTTTTTGCTGAGGTGTGCTCTGTCTAGAAAGGCTCTGTGGCTTTACATGATCTTTCACATACTCTTATTTTTAAGCTTATATGAATATTTTTGAAGGAGCAATGTAACTTCATAGGTATTAAAACAGGTTTTATCCACTCTTTACCAGCTGAAGTACGCAAGACTCTCCCTAGATGCTACAAGGTTGGAGGGTGATGTCTGCATTGTCCTGCTAACACTTGGACAGTTGTATCATTCTGAGTTAGCTCTAGGAGTCTTGCTCTGGCCGTTTTTGCGAATAGTGTTATTCTCTTGTGCTCCTGTGTGGATATTAAGGTATATTGTGCATTTTCAGGAAGTAATTTTGGAGGGGAGATAATGTGACTCCATTTCTGAACCCTCATTTCAGAGGAAGACAGCACATATTATGCAGAAGTCCTGTACATTCTCTTCATGTAGCATAAAAACCTAGATGTCTGTAGCATATGTCTATGACCTACAGCATAAAGACCTATTTTAACCTATATGTCTTGGGGAAATAAAAGATAAAGTTTAATCTGCTCAACAGTAAAAGCCCCAGTATGTTAAGTACTATCATGATATTACGAACCAAGGCCTGTGGAGCAGATGGGGCAGCCCACATACCAGTTTGTCTCATGGATTCTGCGAACTTGAGCACATGCGGTTGTCAACCTCATGCTTTGAAGGTTCTCCTGATAACAGGTAGGCTATTCTGTTATGACAGGGTAGGATTAAAAGAGTTCAGACCTCTGCTTGTAATGATGTTCTTCACTCATTTGTTAAGCTTTTTGCATCTACTCGAGGAAAATACGGGATCAAGCATGTTTGTTTTCTGCTCATTGCATAAGTGCACAAGTGGAGTGATTCCTCATAGGTATGAAGAATGGACTCTCCAGAAGCCATAAATCTGGTTGAATTCCTTTGCTGGCAGTTGATGTTTTCCTCACCTCAGCTGTGTTGTTAATACTGTATTTAAATATGAATGCTCATGGAAAGTACTCTGGAATAGAAGGGCTCCTGGAAAGGCCTGTGGAATGGAAGGCGTTTGTAGTGCTTTCAGAGCTCTCAATGTGTGCTCAAAATTATCGTTGTACTGTGACCTGCCCCTGAGCCGGTTTTAAGCTCTTTCTGATCCTCTTTCTGTCTCCTCAGGACCTCACAATTCCAGAGTCAAGTACAGTGAAGAGAGTGATGACTGGAACAGTGGCTGGATTTAAATGGCCACCGAGTGTGAGCGAGGTGAGAAGCTTTACAACATCTAGGATCTGCGTTTGTGTCAGCAAGTCTAGAACCTTTTGTCTGGCTGTGAAACAGTGAGATCTTATCTTCTTGTGTCAGAACATACTGCAGCATAACCAAGCTGGACAGTATCCTAGACAGTTCAGAAATATGCTGGGAAATGCGATTTCTGTCTCTGTGGAACTGTTTGCAGATTCACACTTAACTTGCTGTACTCATGTTTACACTTCTTGTTTCAAAAGTGTTTCTGGGATGACTTGCCTAAAATGGAGGTGATGAAGATAGTCTTTCCCCGTGTGAATACTGTCACATGGGGTGCTTTTATTTGATTTCCTTCCCAAGCAGCTTTTGAAAACCTTTTGATTTTGTTGAATAAATGAGTGATCAGTAAAGCAGAGTAAGAGCAGTGTGATTCCGGGTTAGTATGTAGGATGCTCACTGGGAAGATGAGGTATCTGGGCCTGCAGTCCATGTTGCTGTTCCGATGGGTTTGCTTGGCAATCTCCAGTCAATTGCCAGAATGCTGTTTTATGGAATTCCTTGGAAGCTGAAAAAGAAGTGTTTTCATTTGCTTGGGAGATGAGGAAGCAGAATATGCATTTTCTTTCTCTCATGTTAATCTTGCTTGTATACTTCTTTGGTTTTCCTACACATGTACAAAAATGAGGAATTTGGTTTGAAATGGCTTTGGTTTTGAGAATAAAACAGAATGTAAAGTACTTAAGTGAAACAGTCTCCTTGTGACAGCAGATACATTTTATATTTTCCCCCTTATGCTATTGTTCTCATGCAGCTTAGGAGAGCAAAGGAATTGTGCTGTGGTCACTCAGTGACTCTCTGGATTTATTTCTGAGGCTATACTTTCTCTCTTTGTAGCCTGTGAAGGACAGTGATCCACACTTTCATCACTTCCTGCTGAGCCAGACAGAGAAGGTAAGGATTTGGCAGGCATGATCATGCTGCTGGGTAGCTTGGAATCCTGCCATTTACTGGAACTGAACACAAGGAGTATGCATAAAGAACTCCAGAGTTCTGTTCTTTATGGGCTGGTAATTAGATTACTTGAAGTACTTCCAAGCCTTAAGATTTAGAGGGATTTAGCATTAAGTACAGTGAATAGTTCTATATGCTTGCTTAAACTGCAATGGTGTAGAATGAATGGGATGGTCAGAAAAGCTTTTTTTGTGTTCAAAAATCCTGTTGTTCAATTGTTTTTGATGATTGTCCTATCAGTTTCTTCATCTGGATAGGCTTGTCAATTCAGTGAATGTTGCAGGAAAACTTCCAGGACCAGAAAAACTCCGTGTAAAATACAGCCAGTTTATCTCCCAAGTGTCAGAAGCCTTGCAGGATTTTCTATTCAGCAGTGAACATCAGGAGGAAAAGGAGAGATCAAATTAAGCATAAAAGGATTTATATCTCGCTGAGGATCTGGGCAGAGCCAGAAGGACTAAGAGCTGCTAACAGTTTTATCTAGACAAGCTCACAGTAAGCAGCATGGGGAGGAACAGCCTTTACCTTAGCATTTGTAGAAAGCCACATGCCGTCTCATTTTAACCAGAAGGTTTTGGTTCCACAGCTGCAGAGACATAGTGAGCATAGATATGAGGTTTCATGGCAGGCTTCAGGGAGCTAAATGTAGGAGTAGGAGTGGCCTGGATTCTAGTACCTCCAGGGGAGCCTTTTGTTGGAGCTACTTCTAGAAGGGAGTTTGCAGTGCCTCTGTTAGAAGACAGGCTGAACTGCTGGGGCAGGGTGGGAAAGAACGATCTTAATGCCTTGCAGTATATTATAGGTTTTATTTTCTCCCCTTGAGGGAAGCCCCAGAGTTGTCCTGCTTTGAAGCAGGTGGGTGGGTGAGCTGCCTCTTTCTGTGGGACAAGGATATGGTCTGTTTGCTTGGCAGAGTAAATTAGCACTGTACTTTCCCCTGAATGATTTGTCTTCATACAGCCAGCTGTCTGCTATCAAGCCATCACAAAGAAGCTGAAGGTTTGTGAAGAGGTAAAGCAAATCTTCATTCTGATAGATTTTTATTGTTATGAGGCCTTGCAGTTTTTCCAGGGCTGTGTATTATATTGTTTCTATTATTATTTTTCCCCTCTCTCTTCTCCACCCTCGCCCCCCCTGCCCTGCTCCCTCAGGAGACAGGATCCACCTCCATCCAGGCAGCAGACAGCACAGCAGTCAATGGCAGCATCACACCTACAGACAAAAAGTAAGATCTCCAATGCTTCAGCCATTTCTTTCCCAGCGCACACATGCCACTCTCCAGCTTGTCACTGAGAAGGAATAAACCTAACGTTTCCCTTTAACTGCACATTCCCTCTGCCCTTGTGTGAAACTGTTTTGGGATGCAAGGTGGGGAGGGAGGCATCTAAAAACAAAGGGAGCTGTACAATACAAAATTCACAGTAAGTTCTGTCCTGGATACATCTGCAATTCAGAGTATTTCTGCAGTTACCCTTTTCAGTAGGTCCCACTTCAGGATGTTAGCAGCAGTATTCCTGGGTGTCCTGTGAGGTAGGAAGATAAAAGGGGATTTGTCTCCAGTAGTGCCTGGCAGTTGACTGGGTTGTTTAATTGCTCTCCTGAGCATGCAGAAGACAAGAGGAAGAGGGAGGCGTGTTCCCCCATCACAGGAGCTTTGCTGTGTAGCACATGAGCTTCCTGGTTTCTCCTAACACCCCCATTCTCCTTTTTAGATTGAGAGAAGCCTAACTTGAGCTTCCTATTTTGCTCTGTAACTTCTGCTCTGTTCAAATCGAGTTCAGGCCACTCTTGCGGTTTGCTGTTGGGGCAGTTCACATGGGATGTCAGGTCTCACCTCTACTGCAGGGGAACAAAAATAATAGTGAAGCTGTTCAGGTAAAGCAGTCTCTCAGGAAAGTCATGTCAGAGGTGGGTTGGGAGGGAAGGAATATCTCTGCTGGTTTAGAGACTTGAAAATAGGTAGACCTTATTTGGGCCATGTAAGGAGCCTGTAGTGATTTGCTCTGCCCTGTCCAAATTAGTTTACTTGGCGAAAAGGCAGTATGGTTAGCTGGGAGAGGACAGGTGGCTTGTGAAAGCCACAGTGCAGCAGTAATGTGGCTTAATTCTGCAGAATTAGCTGCGGATTTGCCAGGTAGATTTTGTTGTGAAGTTACTTTGGATATAACAAAATGCTTCAGAATCTCTCTCTAAACTACGGGGTTTGTGTGGGAAAGCTGCATGATGGATAAAAGGGTTCTTGCAGCAATATCTGCAGAGGAATTCCTGTTGCCAGTGATTGTAGGGACTTGGTGATCTACTGTCTATTTTTTTGAATGGAGGGAGCAAAACTCTTTCCAGTTGTAGGAGGAAGGGAAGACTGTTTTCTGCGACTGATGGGGACCTGTACTGGCCTAATACTTTTTCTTCCTGTGTCTGAAATGGCAGCTGTAGAGCAGGGACTAGGACTTTGGTCTTGGCATGATGCTTAGCCCAGTAGTCTTTGCTAGACTTTATTAAAACTAAGATACTAATGTATCGTTCCATTATACAAGCAAGCATTGTATGTGGGACTTATTTTTAAAGTCAGAAGATTATTTAGAGAAACACCCGCTCTTTTCTAAGTGTTCCCTTTAACTTCAGTAAGGCAATGACTGTCAACAGAAAGCACACAAACAACAATTTTAGTAAACAAAAACCCACACACAAACAAACCACCCCAAACAAACGAAAAGAACCCAGACCATCCAAATCTTTAATATTTAGCCGATCTTCTGGAATAAGCTAAAGACTTTCTTCAGGAAATTGTTTGGGGTGCTTGGTAAGCAAAATAAATTCCAGATTGCTTGTAAGGCTCCCTATTTGCCCATTGTGACCATGGCTGCAGTGGAACATGTTTGTTTGGGTATTTTTTTGTGCTGGTGTCCAGTTTGCTCTTCATCATTTCCAGCACCATGAGAAACTGACACTGATTGTTTTCTTTTGCATTAATCCTCAGGATAGGATTTCTGGGCCTTGGTCTGATGGGAAGTGGCATTGTCTCCAACTTGCTGAAGATGGGTCACACTGTCACCGTCTGGAACCGGACTGCTGAGAAGGTAGGATGTGCTTAAACTTCTCCTAAACATTCAGTTACCCCCTGTATCTCGTGGAATCATCTGTCGGTGATGCCTGGGAGAGGATGCCAAAGAAACACAAGGATACGCTTGTCACTTTGTTCTGTTGTGTTTCCTAGGTGCTTGTTGAAGGGCACATGTGGCTAGGTGCAGTTATGGTCCATTGTAGTGTGGTCACTCTTACGTCAGCGGTCCTGCCCCACTGCCTTTTTGTGTGAGAGAAGAGAGTTGTTAGAAAAATTACACCCTTGTGTGTATATATATATATATACATGTGTGTGTGTGTGTGTGTTGAAGAATGGGGTGTAACATGCCTCTTAAAATACTGCTGATGTGAATAGCCATAGTCAGTGTATTGTGCCAAGAAGGCTAGGTGCAGGGAGTTATCCCTAGTGACTGAGGTATGGTAAGATGCACTGCCTAGCCACAGGTTGGTCTACATCTATTGTGCTAGTCATGTGATAACAAGTGTTCTGTCAAAGACCTGCTGTATCATGAGACCAGGTTGGAGAAGGGCTTTATAGGAGCATTCAAAATTAAAATGGAGCTTATATTGCATTGCACTTACATGTTAGACACTGTTACTCTTCGTAGTGGATAAGGAAAAGTAGGTAGCTGGGGGTCATGTGGTACTTGTAAGATGCTGTGAAATATCAAAGCAGGAAGAGCACTGTGGTTACTTTATTAAAAGGGGATTAAAATATTCATTTGTTCAAGAGCAAAACATGGCTGATATGAGGGGATAGGGTAAAAAGGAGCTAAGAGTTTGAAGCAGCAGCCCTCTGAACCACATCAGTCTCAGCTGTGCATATTCCTGTTACTATCCATTAACACATTTTGCTATGTCTTTTTACCAATCCCTAGATCTCCTTTTTTCCTCTGATAATTTCTTGTCAACATTCTGATCATTTCACCCAAGAATTCTGTTTCTTTTTGTCTTTCTTTCAAAGTTCTTCACCTGTTTTTCAGAAAAGCTGCAAAACAGCCCCGTGCGTGTGTGTGTGTGTGTGTGTGTCTGTGTGTGTGTAGACAAAGCAACAGAAGAAGACAAAGCTGCTGTGTAATTAACATGCCTAACTCCTTTGGAGTTGTGTCCAGCAGTGGAGTTTTTTACAGCAAAATGCAAAGAATCCATTTGCTCTATTTAACTTGCCTTACGTTTGGACTTGTGCCTTTTGCAGTGTGATTTGTTCATCCAGGAGGGTGCACGGCTGGGAAGAACCCCTGCTGAAGTAGTCTCCACCTGTGACATCACGTTTGCCTGTGTATCAGATCCAAAAGCTGCAAAGGATGTAAGGATTAACTCTTATTTTTCCTCCGCTGGTTAGACTGCAAGATGACAGTCACTGAATGCCAGTTCTGATTCCTGCTAACCACAGTAGCCTGAGTCATTGTATGTCCTGAGTAGTGCAGCTGTGTAAAAATGAATGTCCCAACAAAAATTAAGCATTTTAAGTCTTTGAGAGTAGGTTCTGATAACCCTCTGGGGGTCTGCTACTGCAATGCCAGGCTCTGCTGGACTCCTGCAGAACTGGAGTTTCTCTGCAGACACCCTATTGCTTTACCGCTCTTCTGTTCTTCACAGCTGGTGCTTGGTCCAAGTGGAGTGTTGCAGGGGATTCGCCCAGGGAAGTGTTATGTAGACATGTCCACCGTGGATGCAGATACAGTCACAGAGCTGGCGCAGGTAATCACTGAACTGAGCCTCTTAACAACAGCAGCTGTTCATTCAACAGCAGTTCTGCAGTTTGTGTTGCGTCAGGCACTTCATTACCTGTTGGTAATTAAACTTCTAGAGGTCTTCTGGCTTCTTTTGGGAGAGTCTCAAGTTCCAGGCAAACAAGACAAAGTAACATGTCAAATCTTGACCAGCAAAGAGTGTTGGATGAGATGTTCCCTAGTGATACCAGCAAAGCCTGTAAGATTTGGCAGAGCTGTTACCTGGTACCAGGGGAAAACAGATAGCCAAATTTTGATCCCCTGAGAAATATTTGTAGACAGGTTAGTATTCTGTAGCAAACTGGAGGATAAAACCCTGTCTGGATTAATGACTGATAAAATGCATAATCTGCCTAGTTTAAATGATCTGTTTGGGGAAAATGAATGTCTTCACATTTCATTCTATAGAAATACTATTACAGGATTTCTGTAGAAGTGTTCTGATTACTTGTGCTATGGTATCTCTGATTTCTTTTTGGCATCTTGATTGTTCCCCACTGCCCTAAGGCAGTATGTGTGGTTTTACAAGAAAGCGAGGGCTGGTTTTGTTGAAGTTTTAAGTAGACATGTTGGTGATGCACTAGTGTGTAATATCAATTTGGAGAATGCAAATCACCCATATTAGTAAACATCTGGCTGAAGAGATCTGTCAAAGGCCTTTCCTCTCTGAGAAACAGGGGGAAATGTAATGATCAATCTTCTGGAATTCTTATGCCACATATACACCTTCAGCATTGATCACTTGGCCAGTGTAGGGTGCCGTGACTAAAGCGTGTCAGTTCAGCTGCTTAAAACATGCACAGTAGTGATGGGTGCAGGAGAGTCTTGCCTGGAGTGAGGTCAACGTTTGGTCTTAAGCACACTTTGCAGGATACAGTGTGATACATCACATTAGTGCTTTCCTCTTCTGTTGGAGCTCTTTGTTCTGCTGAACATGTTGGAACTATTTTTTTTGCTTTAAAATTCTGTCCTTATGGGCGGGATTTCCCTAAATGATGTTTCTGCTGCAGTTCATGCACAGCTAACCAGAGATGCCCTTCTTCCAGGTGATAGTGTCTCGAGGTGGTCGCTTTCTGGAAGCACCAGTCTCAGGAAACCAGCAGCTCTCTAATGATGGAATGCTTGTGATCCTGGCAGCTGGCGACAGGGGTTTGTATGAGGATTGCAGCAGCTGTTTCCAAGCCATGGGGAAGACCTCTTTTTTCCTAGGTAATTGAAACATGGACAGCCTGATAGCAGCTTCTTAGTGCAAGGACTGGGAATTTCAGCAAGGAGTCTGAGATGCATGTGTCATCTTTTCCTTTTCTCTTTGGGCAGTGTGGGAAATTGGCCTGCTCCTCTGGAACTTGGCTAGTTTCAGAGCCTGCAGGCTAAGGGTTTGTTTTTTTTTAATACTGGCTCATTTTGGAGGAACTGTGATGCTTTTGGTTTTAAATCCTACTTTCTTATGATTTCTCCATTCCTTCGAGTGCTTGGAAAATGGGAATATTTTCTGAAGCCTTTCAGGGCAACGGAGAGTTGCCAAATGCTTGATGCCAGGAGTCTAGCACTGTTACTACTGTGTGGGCTGGGGAAGCAGTACTGCTGTTTCTCTTCTGGAGGAATCCCAATGGTGTGTCTCACTTCCAGGTGAAGTAGGCAATGCTGCCAAGATGATGCTGATTGTGAACATGGTCCAAGGCAGCTTCATGGCAACAATAGCAGAAGGACTGACTTTGGCTCAAGTGACTGGCCAGTCCCAGCAGACCCTTCTGGATATCCTCAATCAGGGACAACTTGCCAGCATCTTCCTGGACCAGAAGTGCCAAAGTAAAGTTCTCTTACACTGTTTTCTTACAGGTCATTTTTTACAATCTGTTCACTTTTGAGATAGTGGCAAAAGGTAGGAAATAACAGTCCCATCTTCATCAGCCTAGAATTGTGGGTTTTCTAAGCATTCTTGAAATGGAAGACCTGAGTTCCCATTCCTTTCCCTTCATAGCTAGGACTTCTGAGACTCTGAGTTAGGACTGCTTAGGGCTTAAGTTAGGATTTCATTGGGGCAGGATAGTAAGTGGAATGGAAGGCAAGCTGCTTAGAAATCTGAGCTTACTTTGTCAGTGGGCAGTAGTGACATCATCTGCTGTGGCCGTATGAAGATAGAGAGTAGAGAAACAGGAGAGCTAAAAGTAGTGATCAGCAATGGAAAGGGAGATTGGTTTTGAATTGCAGCCCCCTGCAGCATGGGCTTGGCTTACTTTTGTCATGCTTACTTTTTGCATGGGTTCCTCTCCACAGATATTTTGCAAGGAAACTTTAAACCTGATTTCTACCTGAAATACATACAGAAGGATCTTAGATTAGCTATTGCACTGGGCGATTCTGTCAACCACCCAACTCCCATGGCAGCTGCTGCCAACGAGGTAAGAGTTGTTCAGTGTTCAGATGTGTTCTTTAGCATTTATTCAACAGAGCTGTTTGTCAACCAGAGACACAGATCTAAGAATATCATCTCTGTGACAAGGGAACAGTGATTGAAATGCATTTTAACTAGAGTGGTATTGGATTTGTTTTGATTGTAGAGACCCTTAGAATGTTACATCAGGAAACAGAAAGACCTGGCATTTTCTCATCTGCACTTAGATTATTTGACATATTGTGCAGTTCTCTGGTTGCAGTGGTCAGCAAAGGAGTTTTTCTGCTGGGAATAGGCTTCACACAAAAGCAGGCTCTGATCCTTTTCTGATTTCTCTTTAGGTCTATAAACGAGCAAAAGCATTGGACCAATCTGACAACGACATGTCTGCAGTGTACAGGGCCTACATCCATTAGGCTGCACCCTTCTTACTGTTCATATGATGATTATTGATTAATATTATTACGATACTGGGTTTTAACTCTGGACCAGTCCATCTCTGTCTTTCCATTTCCTTTTATACACAAACTTTGAGACCTGCTGCAGTGAGCCTTCCACTGTGGCAGGAGGGGGGAGGAGGGGGCTCGGATTGTGCAGTCTAATTAGAAAAATCCATGCCATGCACTGACAGTCATAAGACGGAACAGCGGCAATTGTTGAGAAGCTCTGAGGCAACTGCCAGAAATCTGCTGCTTGGCTGCTTTAATTTTCCTCTTTGTTTGCTAGTCCAGGATGCTGTTTCTAACAATCCCTTTTCTCCTTTACTGTGAAATAATGCAAGTGTTGGACTGTCTGCATCAAGGGGACAGGGTGACATACATCCCATCTACCTGTGAATATCACTCAAGTCCTTGGTCCCAAGTAAGGTGAGGAGCATTCCTGCTAATTAGCCACTGCTAGAGAACAAAGCACCTCCCATGGAGGAGAAGGGCAGTTCGAGGGTGAGGGGAGTTGAGTGCGACACTGTCTTGATTCAGTTCCTTTTTAGACTTCCACTTCCCCAGCACCTTGATGGAGGAATTCCTGTACTGTTAAAGACAACACATTGCATCCATGTCTTCCCCTGTACAGACAACTACAGCTTAGGGAACACAAACTGTACTGAAAATGGGAGAATGCCAATTTCAGTGAGGCTCCTGAAAGGCTTATCATAGCCCATCCAAAACATCATTGGAAAGGAACATGTTTGCATCAAAAACTGCAAGAGAAACAGAGCCTACGAAACTGGGCTAGAGATCTTACTTGTTCCTGGCTTTAGCTTATGTTATGTTACTACTTGTTCGGTTTTTTTAACCCTTCTAGTCAGTAATTACAAAAGTGTCTTGGATTAGAGCAGTGTCACAAGCAGAGTGGTGAGTCTGAAAGGGGAGAGAAGAATGATCCAAGAGATTGAGATTCCTGAGCCTCCCTTCCATGCTCTCTGGCCCTTTGCATGGTTGTCACATCTCTCAGCCTGTTTGCCCATCTATGAAGGTGGGTGATGGTTACCTACCTCACAGGGATGGATACTTTTGTGTACTTCATACATGTCAGATTTTCCATACATACTCCTGGTTTTACTATTTTGGGTAAAAGATAGCACAGCATAAGCCTTCTCCCTGTATCTGTGAACTCTGCTTGTGGCCAGACACCAACTTCTAGAAAGACCAGTAACTGAAACTGGGGAGGCTAAGACCACTGCTGAGCTTTAGTCTAGAAATGGGTGACATGAACTGCATATGCTGAAGCTTGAGATCAGCGGTGTTCTCAGTGCAGGTAGCAGAGTAACCCAGAGTCCGAAGAATTCCTGTCACTAAAAATGCACAGAGTGTGGCTTGGTTTTTTTGCTCGTTTGGGATTTTTTTCCAAATTCTCAGGATTAGCCTTTTGGGAGTGTTCCTGCATTTTAAATTTGAGTGTTAGAAAAATGCCAGTGAGAAACTTTGGCCAAAGTCACTTCTTAGTGGTACAGTCTCCTTCCTCCCTTGGGCTGGGATTCTGAAAGGAAAAAAGACCGATTCAAATTAGGCTGTGTTCCTGACATCTGCCCCTGCCACCTTATTTTTTTTCTAGGAACTTAATGCCTGTGTAAGGCAATTTCCTCTGGGTTAGGATTTCATATCAGTCCTGCTTTGTGCAGCATGTGCGTATGGTTCAAGGGCGCCTTGTTAAGAAAGACAGTGTCACATAATAATTTTGAATCACAATGTCTAATGCCTCATGCTGTAAATGTTACTTTGAGTATTTCACCTGTGATGACTGTTCCTTGTGGGCTAATGCTGTATTCTGCATTACTTATGTAAAGTGATGAACACCTGGCAACTGAACTGTCAGACCTCACTGCCTGTTGGCCACTGTGTGTGGGTGATGGTAGTTCTACACCCATGTTCCTTTGGCAATGCCACTGCCATTCTGCATATAGGTACTCACATTAAATGTACAAAAAATTGCCAGGATAGCTAGCCATAGACCTGCTTTGACACACTGTTCTTCTCCACCCAGAACTCCACAGTTAGCATCTGAAGTCCTTTGTTAAATATGCCACAATAAAAAAATAAAATATCTCATGAATTATGCATTGAAGGCATCTGAGGGAAGTTGTGGGTTTAGGGGCAGGAGATGAGACTAAAGGAAAAAATCTTTTGGGAGGAAGAAGGAGGTACCCCGTCCCATGTGCAGTTGGCTCAGCACAGTTCAGTGGCATCCCCCACCTGTCCCTGCCCTCTTGGGGCCAGAGTGACAGTGAATGGGTGCGAGTAAAGGTAATGGAGGATCTTCATTAGTTTGCGGTGCCTCTGGGTCCAGAGAGAATGCCGAAGGAGATCTCGAGTCCAGTGACAGGTATTTCATAATGAATTCAAAAGACCATTCCCTAGGCAGCTCATTGCTGCAGGGTTTGTTTGTAGAAATACAGTAGTTCCCGGACTGGAGATGGTTATTTCTGTGGGAGTTGCAGATGTGGACTAGTTCAACACTGTAATTTATCCTGGGAGGGTCTGACTGCAGCTTTCAGCCATTGTCTAGAGTGGGTGTAGAGTGCCTGCAGTGCTGCCTGGACAGCTGTACAGTCACAGGTGTGCCCAGGAGCTCAGATGTGGCTGTGCAGAGGAGGGATGGAAATGGGGGAATCCAGACTGTTCCAGATGCCGGTTGAGATTGCTGTCAGTCTCACTCAGATCCTTGTATTTATGTCTGTAGCCTCTGAACATGGACTTGAGTCTGTTCCTAGGCCTGAGATTTGGGGGAGGGAAGTGGGGGTAAGCAGTGGATTGAGAGATGCTCTAATAAAACTGGCTAGTTAATGTTGTCCTAATATTGTTGACAATTCTGTAAAGTTTCTTTTTATGAAGATTTGTTTTAGCAGTTTGCTTTTTTTTTGACTCCCTCCTTTTTAAAGAGAAAATGTGACACTTGTGAAAAGCTTGTAAGAAAAGCAGTTTCCTTTTTCCTCAATGATAGATCCCATAGTTCATTAAGGTTGTGAATTTTTATTTTCCTGCCTTGTTTTTAATTAACATTTGTCATTCAAAATAGGATGTGTGAAAATGTTTAAATGGCAAAGGTTTTTTTTTTGTTTTGTTTTGTTTTTGGTTTTTTTTTTTGTTTTTTTGTTTTTTGTTTTTTGTGCAATTAACGAAGCTACTGGCAAAAAGAATAAAACCTTTCTTGGTAACAGAATGTTCCTGTGGCATTTTCTAAAGCCTGTGAGAGCTGTCTTGGGGCATTAAGGAAGTATGTGTTCCTCAGAACATTAGAAACTCAGAGCTGCTGAAAATCAAATAATCCTAAAACCAAGTAATCCTTAGAGCACTTCAGTCATTGCCGAAGCCTGGAACTGTTCGGTGGGGCATTACAGAGGATGAGTTTGGATAAATTCCATGCTCTGTGCACAGAGGGCTGCTTGCATCTGGTATGAGAAGAGAATGCTTGGTTTTAATGTCCTGATGTTGATGACAACTTGTGTTTACGATTTGGGCTGGGATATCCATCCTTCTGGCATACGCGTTTTGTTGAGTCCAGTGGAAGATTCTTTTCCATTGCAGGAGGGTGGAAAGAAATGAGCATTAAGGATCCTCTCAACCCCAGCCCTCCCATGAGTCTGTGAACACTAACTCAGCAGTCACTTGGGTATTCTAAGGACATGATCCTTAACTGACACGTTAGCAAGCTCTGAATACTGCTTGTGGATAGACAGTTGAACAGCAGCAGTAGCTGTTGCACTGAGGCGCGAGGATGAAATGAAGTGCAGATGAGAGTGAGTTTCAGGTGCCCGAGGAAGCACTCCTTTTGAGCACTGTTATTAGAAGCAATAGATAGGAAGTCGAGAGCTGTGCTTGCAGCAGGAACTGGGGCTGTTGGAAGCTTTCCCTACCCTGGGCATGAAGGATCATTCCTGTTTCCCACCCTCCGGGGGTTGGTGTGGTGAAGGTGCTATGCCCTCACGTCTCGCTCTCAGTACAGCCGTCGTGAAAGCGAACTCACCGACTTCTCTGCAAAGACCTTACTGCCAGGATAAATGTATTTCTTTTAAGAAGTCACGCGACCTGCACTCGTTTCTGAGTACTCTTACACGCAGCTCGGTTTGATCCTCGCCGATGTGCGCTGGGCTGGAGGCAAGCAGCTCGGACTCACCTTGCCGCAGCGGCAGCCTCCTGCGGTGTGCGGGACGATGGCCCCGCCCTGCCTGACGTCACGCGCGGGGCCCCGCCCTTGCGGCCGGCGGAGGGAGGCGGCGCTGCCCACTCACGCTCTGCTGGGCCGTGCGCGCGGGGTGCCGGGGGCGGGGCTGGCGGTATCGGGATGGCGGCGGCAATGGCGAGCCAAGGAGAGCGGGCGGTGCTGGTGAGTCGGGTCGGCGCTCGGCGGGGCCAGAGCGAGCGGCAGCGGCGTGTCCCTGCGTATGACAGCCCTGCTGGGCCCCTGCAGACTCGTTTTTGCTTGGTCAGGCTCGGGCGGGGAGCCCCGGAATGGCGGCAAGGCCGTCCCCTGCGCCTGGGTCCGGGCCGAGCCCTAGAGCAGCTGCTCTGACTGCAGGCGTTGCCCAAGTTCCTGCCGTGCTGTCGGGTCAGGCTTTCGGGCACCCTTGTCGCCGCGTGGCTCTGAGGCCGCGGCCTCCTCCCGCCTCACCCACCAGCGGCGCCTGGGTCTCTGCCACCGGCGCCGCTCCTCCAGACCGGGCGGGGTGGCAAGGCCGGGGCCGCCCTGCTCCCGTCACAGCGTGAATGTGGCCTTTAGCCTTGGTGTCCCTCTGAACCGCCCCGCACAGGGCGAGTGCCCGAGCCGCCCTAGTGACCTGGTAGCAGCGGGGACCGCGCAAAGCAGTCGTCACTGTGGCCTCCTCGGGACAGGAGCTTCGAGGAATGAAATCTCCGGTCTGGAGAAGGGGTACAGAGATCCGTCGGTCTGGGTGGAAAGCCACATAGGAAAACGAGTTTTTCTAATGCCATTGTTAAAAATGGGCCAGGAGACCTGCTCCTTTGAAAGGCCTTTATTAGTCAGCTCTTTCAAGGGGGAACTCGAGGGGTCGCCTGCGCCGTCGCCGCTCCTATCGCCGTTCTCCTCGCCGTTCTCGTCCGGGCCGCCCCTGAGGATGAGGTGTCAGACGAATCTGCTGTTCTCGCTGCAGTGTCGGGAGTTCCGGCCTCGTGGGAATCTTCAGGAACTCAACTGGGCTCGTGTGGTCTAGGGGTGTCACTGTTTTTCAGTCTCTTTGTGGTCATGGCGAGGCGGCAGAAGCAGAATTCAGTCCTTAGGTAGCTGAGGGTCTTCTTGTTGTTGTAGTGTCTCTATTTTATCTGGATTTTGTGCTGGGTCACGGCTTTTGGGTCCGTTTGTCGGCAACTGCACTTCGGTTTGGAGCGGTGTACCATGGAAGTCCTTGGATTTTCCTATTAGGCGGGGCCGGCAGTTTGAGGAGCCGGGGAACGGCGACAGCCTAGCCCGACGGAAGGGGAAGGGACTCCGGGGTTTTAGAGGGGGTATACAACTTGGAATAAGGTTTTGAGGGTACCAGTTTTGGTACAAACAGCATAACTTTCTTAACAGTCAGGGTACAACTGGCATAACTTTCTTAACCAATGACAGACTGTGTCAAAAATGGGAACCTCTTACATTTTATTCATTTCACCATGGTTTAGAAGAGTATGACCAGCATTCTCCAAAAATACAACTGAGCAGTGCACAGATGTGCGCGAACTTGACCTAGTCCATAATTAATGGGCAGGGGAAAGGAGATTTCTTGCTGTGACTAAAGGGAAGAAAAACACCAATATGTTTGAGTAAAAACACCTGCATGGTGCTGCTGGGTGTTTGAGGTACTAAAGGCATCTGCTGCACCCATGGGATCACCCATGAGTTCCTTTGGGAACCTGGAGAGAGGGCAGACATTCCAGAGTGAAAGAGCTGTAGATCCGTCTTCTGTCTGGTGATCAGTGACAGGATATGAGAGAACAGCATGGAGCTCTGTCAGGGGAGGTTTAGGCTGGATATTTGGAAAAGTTTCTTCACCCAGAGGGTCATCAGGCACTGGAATAGGCTCCCCAGGGCAGTGGTCACAGCACCCTGCCTGACAGATTTTGGGGACGGTTTTGACAACACTCTCAAGCACATGGTAGAATTCTTGTGGCTGTCCTATGCAGACCTCACACTTGATCCTTGGTTCTTGATCCTTGTGGGTGCCTTCCAGTGAAGAACATTCTATGATCAGTACAATTCCTAGAAAGCCAAAACAGGAATAAAGGGTTAAAGTCATTGGTCCTGCACCGAAACTGCTTTAAAGGGTAACAAGGAATCCTGCCTGGCTTTGTAGTGTGTGGCTGCCTTGGATAAATGTTTGCTGAAACAAACCTGACTTTGTCCTATTGGTTGTTGGGATAACTCTTGCGTAAGGTGATGACACATCAGTGGGTTGTTGTGTTCCTCATGATGAACAGGAACCATCTAGCAGAGAAACTGCAAGTTTAAAGTTCTGAGTTGACCATAGCTTGCCTGTTTTTCTGTGGCCAACCTGCTCAGAACTTTCCCCATGGAAAATTTTTCTTACAGGATGGCAAGTGGCTGTCTTTTCTTTGTCCCATGCTTGCTTCTGTTCCCCACTTCTTTGATGACCTGGATGGGGACTCACAGTTTAACAGGAATATTCGATGTGCTTTGAGGGTCTGCTTTATACAGGCTTCTCTGTGGCAGCATCTGATAGAGGCTCAGGGGCCAGAGTCATCATATCTGAACTTGTTCCTTGCTGAATTTGCCCCAGTGATGGGAGTGCCCAGCCTGTGTCCCCCTCCACCACCTCCTTTTCAGTTTAACTTGTTTTGGTTTTAGACTGCTATTGCTTGGGGAAATGCTGGAGATGGGACAGGGGATGATCATTTTAGTTTTTATTTTTGTTTCTCACCACCTAATTAGCAACAAATTATCTGCAAGTTGATTCAGTTTTGCCTGTGCCAGGAGTTGGTAATGGATCTCCCTAGCTTTATCTTGGCCCGTGATCTTATTTACTCCCCTGACCCATTGAGGAAGGGGCAGTGAGGGAGGCTGAGTGTGGGTCTGGCAGCCAAGTGAGTCCATCCCAACAGCTTAAAAGAGTACCCCAGTTTTTGAAGCAGTAGTATCTTTGCTTTACTCTGAAAGTTGCATTCAGTTCTAGGTTTTTTTGTGCAGTAATTTGTGTGAACGTTGCTTTCTTAAACAAAGTCAGGGCAAGAATGAGGACAGTTCATTGGACTGGAGTGGAGATGTGCAGACTGAGATATTTCAACAAATCAGGAAGAAATATTTTGTTCTCCTTTATTTAAACAGCATGGAAACAGCAGTACACTGAGAGCTTAAATAATTTTTGCATGTGTCTGAGAGATTTGCGTCCAGTGTTTGATGTCTAATAATTCCACTGCTTTCTTCCTGTGACATAGGAAGAAGAATTTAAATGGCTTTTACAAGAAGAGGTTCATGCTGTTTTGAGACAGCTGCAGGATATTTTGAAGGTGAGGTTTATTTTGTCTGAGTTTTGTGTTGTGGCTTTGTTTGAACTCTGTGTAAGGAATGATGATTGGTTTCCCCTGCAGAAAAGAATTTTTGATAGAGACCACACAGAAAGGTCATCCATGTCTGTCCAGTTCTGTCCCCAGTGCTTGCTTGCCCTCTGCTCTTGAGCATTCCCAGTAGAACAGATTTCCCCAAGATTGCTCTGTTCTTGACCCTCTGCTGAGAGCTGCTTTGAAAAGGCACATGGAGGCAGCCAGACCTATCTGCCAGGCATTTGCCTGAGATATGAATGTTCTCTGGAACAGAGAACCTGGATCTGCCTGTAACTCTGATATGTGCTGGTGGAAGCAGGCAACATGGCCTTTAGCTGACAGCTGCTGCTCGTGCAGTAGTTACTGGCATGCACTCTCCTTGTTCAAAATCATCCTTTCCTCAATATACTCACTCCTGTGCTGGTATCTGCCCATTTCAGAGGCCTGATGTTATCGTTAGTATTCAGGAGGGCTCATGTAACAACAAGTAGAACTCCAGTTCTTCAGAGGACTTATGGAAAAGTTTATTGAAAGTCTTATACAGTATACTTTTTATACAGTGTTTCAGTACAATGAGTAGGATCGGTCATTTCGGGCACCACCTTTCTGTAAACATCTCTTCCAGTAAATAAGTTGGAAAAACACCAGGTGCTAGGAGGAGGATATCTACAAGATTGTTTTGGGTTCCTCCTTACGATTTCCCAGGCCAGACTGAGAGAGTTCTGTACTTGACTTTCCCACAGGCTTCAAGCTTCTGCCTGGAGCGTAAAAGTCCCTGTTCTGACCACTGTCAGTTCCCACATGATGTGTTCAGCTGAACCAGATGGGCAGCACTTTTCTCACCTTCTCCAGTCTGAGCATGTGCTGCCAGGCTGACTGTTTCCAGGCAGCCAGTGAGGAACTGGCCAAAGGGACTTGTGTCAGAATACACTGTGTGTCTGTGTCTGCTGGGTCAGTGTTCAACAGGCCCAACCTCTTCACACTCTCTGGTATTGGGAGGTTATGGAATGATGGAAGAGGAGGGCCAAAAATGTGGAGGTGAGGGGCAAGTACCAGAGCAGATACGAGTGCCATAGTGCTGACTCAGAGCCCCAGGACTGGAGTCAGTAGCAGATGACAATAGACTGCAATACCTGTATATATAGTACCTGTTTTGAAGAATTTATTATAGTTTTGAGGGTGAAGTGTGTAAAGGGCAGTCGCCAACCAGTATAACTAGGCGATGGGCTGGAGAGGGCTGGTTTTCACTCTAGACTTTCTTCATGTGTAAAGACCAGCTGTGATAAGGGGCAGCACCATGGTGCCTGAGGGTGTGCAGAGCCGAGCTGTCGGGTGCTGCTCCTTCTGTGGGCAGCTTGGAGATCCTGCTGGCACTGCCCAGCTCCAGGGTGTGGGATTTCCAGATGCCTTTCACTATGGGTGGCGTGCGCTGAGCCTTCTCGTGGGCTTCACCAGTCGTGCAGTAGGATGAAATCCAAGTGCTCTGCTTGGTGGGCTTCAGGAGGCTGGCAGATGTGACTGCTTCGTATTCAGCCCCTTACTGGTGTCCACATTATCTTTGTTTCTGCCTCATGGTGTGCTGGGCCCAGTCAAAAGCTCCAGCACTTACTGTGTCCTCTCTTGGGCAGGAGGCCTCCTACCGCTTTGCCTTGCCCACCAGTGGCTCTGGAGGAGCTTTTAAGCAGGAGAACTTTGTTCTAAGCACATCAAGGTAAGTGGTGATGGTCAGTGGGTCACTTCCCTCTGCAGCAAAGAGTGCAGATCCTGAAAGATCTGTGGTGAAGGGGTTTGCAGAAGCCCTGATGTAATGGGTTTTTTTAGTAGGAGATTTTGCCTTAAGGAAAACAAACTAACTCTCACAGCAGGTAAAGGTAACAGTCTGTAGCTGTGCTCCAGGGCTGCCTGAGCCAGCCTTGTGCCATTTCCTGATGACACCTGTCATGTAGTCACTGATTCCTGACCGCATGCTTGTGTGTTGCCTCAGCGCGGCAGGCAGTTTGCCGAAGAGCATTTTTCTGATTGTGACAGAGGGAGTTACAGTTACAAGACCTGAATTCTGCTCTTGGCTCAGTTTCTGACCCTGACTTTGGAGAAATCATAACCTTTGTCCTAATCTCCCTAAAATAGCAATAGTAAATCTCCTTCACACAAAGCAAACTGAGGTTTGTGCAAAAGATGCTATAGGTATGCAGTTCTTCTGAAATTGATGTCCGTTTTTTGATCCTCAGTGTGACCCTTAGTCTCAGTAGATGCTCTGGCAGAGTTCACAAGCTTGTCACAAAGCAGTTAACCTTAGTCATTAGGAATGTCACAGCACTGAAAGGAATCATGCAGTAATTCTGTACTAAGTTTGAAGGTTGTCTTCTTCAGATCTTTGTTAACGTAATTTAGTTTTCATTTGTTGTTGTAAGGTGGATCTTGCAGTGTTGATCTAAAGAGTCTCTAATATAGTAAAACGTAAGGTATTGCCCAACCAGGTGCTTCAGTCTTCTCCTCACACTGCTCATTGTAGATGTAAGTCATCCTGCAGGACCTTTCAAAGGGTTTGGGGTGTGGGGTTTTTATTTATTTAAGGTTGTCAGGTTTTACTTATTTAGGATCGTTTTTCTTGGAATGGGGTGTGGTTTATAGTTTTCAACTCCTGTAGGAATCATCTAACACTTCAATGTCAGTAATTAATTTATTGTCTTGTGCTTGTGCCTACTAGAGCTGTTTGTAATAGCAACCAAGTCGTTGATAGGTGATAAATGAAATAAGAATGGGATCAGAAATGAAGGTAATATTTTAGGCAGAGCAGTTAGGCTGAGGTGGCCCATAAAGAATATGGCCAAGAACTGGCGACTTGAAAGTGTGTGTGATGTTCAGCTACCAGGCAGAAGTAGTATTCAGATCCTGGGCACAAGGAGCCCGTGTTGGCTACACAGGACGAGGAGGGGAGGTGTTAGACCGGCAGTTTATAGGTGCCTTATATGACGTGTGTTGCTCAGATGTTTCTTCTCTTTCCAGCACAGACCAGCTGAAAGGTGTGATGACGCTGCAGGGAGATGCGCTGTGTCAAGCTGTGAGTACTTACTACACTTCTTGCTTTGTTCTACAGGGAGGGAGGTCACCCTGGTTACATATTACCAGTGATCAGTGTTCTTTGTCAGTTCTGCCTAATTGGCCTAGATGTTTCAGCAACCGTTGGAATTTGCCAAGATCCAGCATCTGACATGCCCTTCTACCACCACCATGTGGTGGTGAAGTCAACTTCCATGGGGATTCCTTGCCTTTACCACCTTTGTTGTGTTATAGCAATTTCCTTGAGGACTTTCTGGGCTGAGGTTATGTGTCATGCCTGGATCCTGATTCACTCAATGCCTTTCAACCTATTCTTGGTATTAACATCATCCTGTGGAAGCACTGAGGTTCTGGCTTGTGCTAGGACTGCAGTTCGCCAGGATGATCTGGAGGAAGGGGATGCAACTGCCAGCCCCTATCTTCTGCATACAGGCATTTCTTGCTCTCATGTGTTTGTTTCTTTTTTCAAGGATGTTAATCTGAAAATGCCCAGAAACAATCAGCTCCTGCATTTTGCATTCCGGGAAGACAAGCAGTGGAAATTGCAGCAGGTACCTGTTGGCACCCATCCATAGCCTCAGTGCTCTCTGAGCAGTAACTTTAGTCTTTCGAGAGAGACTGTTATGTCCGTTCCACATGAGCTACAGTGGTAAAAGCTAAGAGAGGAAGCAGATGCAATTAAATCAGCTAAATTCAGTTGGGGTGCCTGGGTGGGCTCTTTCCAGACACACCAGTTGATCTGAAGGCTGTCTGCATAGCAGTCATGATCCTTTAAAGGTGCCCATGCAGATCTGTCCCATGTCACCCCAGGCTAGTAGGGCAAAGGGCAGCCTCAGGGGCTGTGAATAGCTTGCTCTCATTCTCTTACAGATGTATATGTTTATACTGAGAACAAATTATTGTGTTCCAGTAGTATGTCTGCGTTCCCTCAGGTTAGGAGTTAAAAGAATGCAGCTATCCAGAGCCAGAATCTTTTTCCCGTAATTTTGCTGGGACATACCTGATTTCAGGACCTGACCTAGTGTCTGAAGGCACGGTTGTCCTCAATTAGCTTGTCACAGCTGAGTAGGTTGGAGGAAAATGGATTCAGTGTATTTCCTTGTGCCACAGCTCAGGTTTTCTAGGTGATGAGTGCATTTGGCATTGACTGCAGTTCCCAAAGTCTGCTGTAGTAGTGAAAGCTCTACCTAATAACTTTGTAGAAATCTAGAAAATTGTGTACTTGGGATGTTAATACGATTGAGTTTGCTTATGCCTTGCAACAAAGCAAGGAAGTTTTGTGAGAGCACTCAGCAGTGCCTCCTCTTTTGTGGCTGTTTTGTACTGCCGTCTGGTTGATAGACTTCTACCAGCTTTTATGGAAAACAGCTTCCTTTATTTACTGGCATTATGTGTTCTAAGGTTGTCAGATATGAAGTGTGAGTGCCTAAAGGATTGACCACAAAAGCGTTTAAAGTTGTTATATGGTGATCTTTGGCATGTCTGAATTAAAAATTAGCATCTCAAGGGAGTGTCTTATCTTAATGAATGATGTCAGTTGGAGTTTTGTTTCTCTGTACAAAGTGAAGTCATGGATAAGAAGTTGTAGTGTAGGCACGAGGAACACAAGTGCAGGTACATAAATTTTGAAGAACTTGATTAGCAAACAAAGTAAAGTCAAGGGGGAGCATGAGTGAAGCAAACCACAGCAGCAGGGTTGGCATCGCTTGGTTGGGTAGTTGTGCCAGGAGGAGTTTGGCTTGCTCAGAAGCCTCTGTGAGATTTAAAGGCTGGACGTGGTGATACTTGGAGATGCCCAAATACCTGTAGTCTCTCTGCAGTCTGACAGTGGACTTAGCATGGTCGCTCTTTTCTCTTTGGCCTCTAATGCAAGGGCTTTCTATGAGCAGGGGTGTTCTCTGTTCCCTGAGCTCTGCATTAGAAGGAACCAGAGCCAGGTCTATCCCAGGGACACTTCTACAAGGATATAGAGCTGGGAGCTGTGACTTCTGGAGGGTATTGTAAATACATGAAACTACAAATACCCCAAGCTGTGTTGCCCATCTCCCAGCAGAAACTTCTCGTACAGGCTTCTCCGCTTCTTGCACCCTCTAATTTACATCCTTGCGCTTGTTTTTCAATTTTCATGTTGCTGCCTGAAACTGAACACAAGTCAGCGTCTCCCAGGGCCGTTGTCTTCCTCTAGTTTGTCCTTGCTCCCATGAAAGCAAGGATACATCTATCAACCTTGCTTTTTATAAGTGTGTTCCTCTTGCTGGAGAGGAACTCCAGCCAGCTGTGTCCTGAGTCTGGTCTAGTCCCACACAATGGCACAGCTTCTTGGTGCTGGAGATAACTCTCCATCCCACAGTTTTACTTTAGAAGGCCTCTGGGATACTGACAGAGACACTTTTTCTAATACAGAAATCAGTGCTCGCTGCTCATTGACGTAGTTTGTTTTAGCTGTGATAGCATGAAATCATTGTTCATGATGCTAGAGCTGACTGCTCTGTATGCCACTAGCAGTGAGAATTCCTACCAAGCGGTTGTGGCCGGAGTGCTCCCAGGATAAGAGTGCCTGACGTCACTTCAGGACAGGAGCAGTATCTGTACTGACAGTCCAGGTTGTAGCTGTCAAACTGTTCTGTATCTCCAGTCCATGAGTGGAGAACCCAGTAATGCTTCTGGGCGGCAGTGGTAGATTTGTGTTAAATAGTGTCTGATATTTCGACATGGCATTACATTTGAGAAGACACCATTCTTAAGGTCAGTGAGATAATGGGGGCAACTTTACTTCCCAGCACATGTTACTACGGACTGTTTCTTTCATAGGGCTGCATTTGTACCTTTGCAGATCCAGGATGCTAGAAACCATGTGAACCAAGCCATTTACCTGCTTATGAACAGAGATGTGAACTACCAGTTCAAAACAGGCTTGGAGGTGCTCAAGGTGAGGAGAAAGCCCCTGCTGCTTGGGTAGGAAAATGCATTTTTCTTCCCTTAATTTGTTGTTTTAAACACAGTTAATGCACATTACTGTGCATTACTGAGTCTCTTAGTGGAAACAGACCTCACAGTTGTATCCATATCAAGAAGTGTCCGTGTGACCTCTTATTTTATATGAATCTGTACTAGTTTCGCATTAGTAACAAAGCTGTACATCCTGGTGAACAGTAATCTGAGCAGTTAGTGCTGTGTTACACACCAGTGATAATCTGGGAGGATATTCCTTGATCTTCTGTGTATGATGTTGTTACATAACTTACTCTCTTCGTTGATCAGTGCTGCTGGCAAGAGCAGCAGCGAGGCAGCTGTCAGTAAACAGAAGGTGACAGTACTCATTGATTTACTGACAGTCTGAAAATGACTTCTCTCTTGCCGGTAGTATTTTCTGGGGTCTAATACAGAGCAGCTGCTGCAAGGCAGCGAAGCCTAACCTTCTGCTTGGAAACGCTCTCTGAAGGCACCAGAATTTCAGCTTGCTCATTAGAATCCATCACAACATCAGTCATGAGTAAACTAAACCTTTTTAGCTTCCATATGGGCAAGGGCTGCTCATAGGAAGAAACTACGTAATAAAACTATTTCCTTTTACTTTCAAGTTGGAAGTAAGGGGAGATGTTAATCATGATACAAAGTGCCTTCATCTTAGCAGTCATGAGCTCTTACAACAGACGTGTTGCTTCTCCCTTTTTTTCTGGAAGATGAAGTCTGCCTGAATAGAGCCTTTGAACTGTGGATTCTGGCAGGATGGCCTCAGAGTGAGCTAGTTCTTTTTTTCTACTGCCTCGCTCATAGCTGGTTATGAACAGAGGGAGCCCATTGTGCTCCCTCATGTGCTGTGCTGCATGTGTACATGCAGCAGTTGTACCTGTGATGTGGGGATAGGGAGACGGAGAATGTAGCTTGTTTCTTCTTTAATGCCTGTTCTTCTGAAGAGCTGATGATGAGTTTGTTGATGCCTGTGTGGCATCAGTAATTGATCTTACGTTGGATTGGTATTCTTGTCATGATTAGCTGTTCTCATCTGTGCTGGTATTGAACATTCCTGACCTGTCTCATAAGTCTCTGATGGTGGTAACAGTGGAACTGCATTTATGTGGGAGCCATCCTTTCCCAATAATTTCCTGAATTCCTGGAAGGATGAGGGATAGTGGCAGTTGTTGTTTTACCACTTGAAGGAGGTTTTGGGATTCTGCAGCACACTGTCCAGAGCTGTCAAGGAATCACACTCACCAGTGGTTCTGTACATTGTCTTGTAGCTTATGGATGCTGTGATGTTACAGCTCTCCAGAGCCCGAAATCGACTAACCACTCCTGCCACTCTGACCCTACCAGAAATTGCCTCCAGTGGTCTCACAGTAAGTATGTGGTGATCTAGATCTTAATACAGATCTGGCAGCATTACAACAGTTTGCATACTGGGTTGCATCCTGGTGTAAGTGGGTTTCTGAACTGTCTCCCGAGGCAGAACTGCAAGTGCAAATCTTGAGTGGTTTTGACTGCTCTTGTATCTTCCTCTGGGAATGCAGATGACTTGGGCATGAGAACTCTGGTTCTCTGAGAGTAAGTTCTGTTCTCTGCCAAGGAGTCTTGTCCAGGGATTATATGCCCTTGTGAACAATGCTCCATCCTCTCTTGTCAGTGTCATGCACATACCATTTGATCAAGGGCAGCGAGAGCAGCAATCGTTGCCTGCAGCTGCTCGGTCTTTGTTCCTCTCCTAATTTTTGGGGGTTTTTTTTTGCCATGGGGTAATTGTAGTGTGGTTTGGGAAAACGGAATGATTTCCCAGCATTAGAAATTATGATCCTTTCACTGACAAAGAAACTAATTTTCTTGACAGAAAATGTTCACCCCTGCACTGCCTCCAGACATCCTTGTGAATTTCTATATTAACCTGAACAAGCTGTGCCTCACTGTGTACCAGCTCCATGTGCTGCAACCCAGCACAACCAAGGTGATGCCTGCTATCTCCTGAGCCTTGTTTAGTTTCCTCTCCTTAAGTCCCACTGTGAGGAGATCATACTGCTTGCTACCTGTGCAGTGTTATGTTAAGAAGATAATGCAGAAATAAATTCACCTGGTGCTATGTGTCTGTGTTTAGATCTGCTGCACACAGAACACTGGCTCTAAATCTGGTTTGGGGCTTGGCTGCTTAGCCTAGAAGAGCATAGCAGTGCTCTGGAGTAAGCCATTTTTTACCAAATACTTTATATGTAGTTTGATAATTTAGTGTAATTTTGAAAGGACATAGTTACATTGATCCAGTTTACATCAGAGTAGCATCTTGGTTTTCCTAATAGAGTTTTGATGGATACTTTTCTGCTTCAAAGGTTGCATGGGTCAACTTGATGTCCTGTAGAAACAGCATCAAACTCTTAAGCTTTATGACATGCAGTCCTTCCATAAGGAAAATTTTCCTAAAACTCTATTTTTTGTTTTTCTTCTGGATTTTCTCATCTTATTTCTGTAGTGATAAAATTTGTAGCTACATTGAACTCAGCCAATGTGTAGAATTTCTTTCATGAAGGAGCAGGAAGGGTTCTAACAAAAGGGATTCCATATTGATGGAGTGTCCAGGCAAATAGAGCGTGGGTGTTTCTTGATGTCAGGCTACTGAAAGTGTAAACCTTAAATGTCTTTCTTTTAAGTGGTTTGTTGACCACATCAAAATCCTAATTACCTTTTCCTTCTCTAGAACTTCAAGCCTGCTGGAGGGTCTGTTTTGCACAACCCTGGGGCCGCATTGTAAGTACAGGCACTACAAGGGTACTGTACCTGGATAGCAGGTGTTGTATGTCTTGAGGGTGAAATCCAAACAGCTGTGTGCAATTTCACTTGTAGCATCTCCAAAGTGGAGAAGCTGGACTGAGTCACTTGCTGTGCCTGTGAATGCTTTGTTGTGTCTCTTTAATGACTTGGTCCTAAAGGCCAGAATATGTGAGTTTCCAGGATTCAGCCCGTCTAGACAGTGCCATGAGTATATCTAAAGATGAGTTTACAACAAAAATGAATGTTATTGGCTTTGCCATCTGCATTCCCTGCCTCTGTGCCTATCTGGAATGAATTCCTACCGTCACCCTTTAGCTTAACTATAAATCTGGTCAGAGGTGGACTTCAGTGTTTGCATTCTGTAACTTTGCCAGGTGCTGATTTAAATGTGATAGAAATCATCATAATCTCTCTATGGAAATGTAGGATGGTTGAGTTTTATGCTGTTATGTGTGAAGCTGTGTTCTTTTCCCCCACCTCCAGTGAGTTTGGCAGCCAGCGATATGAAGTCAGCCATGTCCATAAAGTGGAATGTGTTGTCCCATGGTTAAATGATGCCCTTGTCTTCTTCACAGTTTCACTGCAGCTTTGCCAGCAACTGAAAGACAAGGTAATGGCCTTGAAAAAGGGGCTTTGTTTTTAACTCTGGATTTTGAGAGGACCACAGATCTGATGTGATGTTATTCTGTTCAGCTTGCTGAAAATAAGGGATGAGTCAGTGTTCTGGAGCCAGGGAGCTGGCTGGCACTGCCCAGCAAACAGCCATAGGACAAGTATAGTGGTGTGGCAGATGTCTGCTGAGCTGATGACTAGATGGAAAGGAGCAAGTGGACGCTTCTGCATTCTCAGTCATGAGGTGGATGAGAGGAAACAAGCAACCTAGATTCCAATAGATTGATGCTCAGTTCCAGCTCTGCAACTGCCACCTTGAGGAAGTAACTTTGTGCTCCTTGAGGCACAGCAGCAGCAAACCTGCCTTTCAGTAGTGCGATGCTGAAGTGTGTAGTGCTGTGAAGCTAAGTCCTCCCTCACGCATTATGTTCTCTTTTTGTGGTCCCAGGGGTATAGGAACTTACCTGCTTCTGTTCTTGCTTTCCAGATCTCCGTTTTTCTCCAGTTACTGGAACTACAGGCCATATTAATTCTCTGTGGAATGATCTAATCCATTACAGTACTTCCAGTGTGTCTCTCTGTTCTCTCATGCCAGTTGAGTCCAGGTCAGCCTGAGGAGTGCTGGTGTTCGCTGCTAGATGCCCTGCACAGGGCAGGGTCAGTGTACCCAGAGACACGGCTTAAGTAGCCTTGTCTGGGATTGCTGCATAAGGAGGGCCCCAAGTAACGCTGGGTGGTTGGCAGGAATTTCCAGTGGTCTTTCTTGTGCGTTGTGTGGCTCACACTTCCCAAGCTCCTGATGAGTTACACAGGTCTCTTAAAAGGGATAGATGCTCTGGACCACCCTCACTAACTAGAACTGTGCGTTGTGCTGTAACTAACTCCTTGACTGTGAAGTAGCTAGGAAGGGGGTAAAACAACTAACTTAACACACCTCTTAAAAAGTATGGCATGTTGCTCCATGGAGTGAAATACATTTCTGTCATCTGGTCCAGCTGTGCTTATAACTAACCCTGAGTGACTCCCTCCGCTGCCTGTTACTGATTCCCCTCTTACTTGCTCTTACTTGCTGCTGTTTGAATTCTTTCCCCCATCATCCAGCATCAGTGTGATTATTTTTTCCTAAGCCCTAGTTGGGCCAATTGGTCTTTTCCAGGTTTAGTATCTTGTTTTCACTGCCAGCCTTTGAAGTTGCCTTGGTGTACCTTCTGCAGTCTTTCATCTTGTTAATTAAATGCAAAGTGAGTACCACATTGCTACTATGATTCCCTGCCTGTGGATGCTACAATGTGTAACTCATCTCTTTAGCCTCTGCTAACTGTGAAATAAAGACCCTCATACCTGCAGTGCTCATGTGGGCTGTGAAAAAATGAATATCTGAGATTCTGTGCTCTCTCACAAGTGAGTGGCTGTTCTTGGTTATGCATGCTGGATTGTCTTTTGCGTTACTGGAGAGGAGAGTAGTGGAGGCACTACTAGCTGGGCAGCTCTTCAAAGGCTGAGCCTATTTGCATAGCCTCAGCCCAATGCTGTCTAATACTTGAATATTATCTTGTCTTGGTTTAAAAGACAGGTTCAGGGCCTCCCTTCTGAATGGAGAATTCAAATCCCCTCCCTCCAAATGACTATAATTTAGAAAATTAAAGGAGCTTTCTGACAGAGGTATGAGTGTAGGAATAACAGTTGTTTCCTAGTATGTATAACAAAGCAAACAAAAACAACTACAGCATTAATAACAAAACAGTACCAAGAACGTTGAGGGCTCTGCTTCACAAAACCCAGGGGCGTTTGGTCTTGGTGCAGGACTCTGAGATCACCAGGCTGGAACAGTGGAAAGGCAGGCCAGGGGCGGGTGTCCCGGCAGGGCAGGGCGTTGCAGGGTCACACTGCCGCAAAAAGAGCAGTGCTGAAGAAGCCATGACGACGGGGCAGGGCTGGCCCAGCTCTAGCAGGGCAGGCAAAGGCGCTCAGAATTCCAGGGCACACGAGCAGATGATGGTAGATTTCCCAGGACTGGACTTCCTGGTGACAGTGAACTTCTACCGCAGCAACAAGCCTGACCGTCCTGTCTCCGATGCCAAGAGCAAGAGAGTGAAGCTGCCTCCAGCTCTGTCCTTTACCAGCCCCAAAAACTCGCTTTATCTCCCCCTCTGAGAGAACTCCTCTGAGAGTGCTACAGCTCCTCTCCTTTGTACCCTTGTTCTGCCCGAGTACCTATAAGCACCCAGTAGTTAGTTCCCTAGCAACTTTATGGGGAAAATTCTGTAAGTGGAAAAAAAAGAAATCTAACCCCCAACATACCTGAAGTAGTTTTCCAAACATGCCTTGACAGTCACATTTGGAAGAGGAACTCAGAATGCGGTGGATTGGCTCATAGAGTCATTCAGAACATCTCTGGCAGAGTGGGAAGTACCCAGGTCTCTGTTCAGGATCTTCTCAGGAAGATCCACATGGCTTGCCCACATGGCTGTGTTGCCCTTGGACATCTTTTGCAACCGTCTCATACATCTTTCTGTGAACAGGTGTGTAAATCCTCCTGAGTTTCACTTGGTTCTGAATAGCCTTGAGAACGGTGAAAGGGACAGCTGCTCCGACAGAAGGATGATGGGAGGGCATGGGCAGTTGGTTCCTCTCCCACATCTCCTACTCTAGAGCTAGTAGGGGCAGAGGCAATGTGATGGAAGAAGTGGAAATTCACAGGGGTGAGATCCCAATCAGTGGCAAAGTTTGGGCTCAAGAGACCTGGTTTCGCTAATAAGAGTTCTGTAAGGGATTGGCCAAGAGGGACATAGCTGGTGAGGTTAACCAAAAGCCCCACACAGAGACCTACTAGTGGCAGGCAGCATATCATGCTGCAGCCCAGTACAGCCAAGCTAAGGAAGGTCAAGAAAGGTGGTGGATAGACAGCAGTGCTGGGTGGGGTCAACAGAGGCCGTGTGAATCTGACTGGAGAGGAGCAGTGAGAAGAGGCGGGGGACAGGGAGCAGGCAGTCTGCACTCCCTGCTGCTCCCAGGGCTGGTTCTAGGGCAGACGTGACTGAGGATCCCTCTGCTTCATCCGGTAAAGATATCTCATTTGCTGTGCTAGAACACAGGTCTGGTAGCTATATCCTGCCAGGCAGACCAGTGTTGTCTTCAGCCTGAGCAGATCAAACACTGCTTAGTCTTGCAGCAGGCACAGATGTTGGGGTGTTGGGTGTTCCTGCCTTCCTCACTTCCTACTATCCTGCCTTCCCCGAGGCTCCTCCCACACTGACCAGGCTCCCCAGGGAATGCTTAAGGCCCCAAAGCTGCCACAGCTCCAGGAGCCTTTGCACACCGCTCCCAGGGATACACAGGCTGGGGTGTTCTGGAGGATATATCTGCAGGGCCAGGGCCTGGATTCGATGATTCCGCTATGTCTTCTTCCCATCTCAGCCCCTTCTGCAATTCTCACCCTTCGGCTTGGCTTTTGTGCCCCAGAAGACACTGGCAGAAGCTGGTGAGGGCAGGGCAGCCCAGTGCAGCAGCTCCAGCGTTTCCTTGTCTGTGACACCACCGTGGTGGGAGCCCCAATGTTTCGCTCTCTCTGTGACAGCACAGTGGTGGCAGCCACAGCATTCCCCTCTCTGTGATTCCAGAGTGGTGGCAACCCCAGTGTTCCCTCCCTGCAGCCACTCCAAGGGAAGCATCCAGAGCCACGTCCAGTCAACCAAATTGGCTGGCCACTGAGCACCTCCAGTCTGAGCTGATGTGATTTCCTCTGCAGACAGCTTGGGGAAGGTCCCCCTGTCCACCTCCACAGTGCCACAGACAAGTGTCGAGTTACAGAGCTCTGCCCAGAGCTAACAAGGGGCCTTTGACTAATAGAAAACAAAAAAAAATCCCAAGAGCAGGAGAACTCCCCCACAGTAGACCTGTTCCATCCTTCAGTCATTACACCATCATGCACACAGTACCTGAGACTGCAAAAACTGAGGATTCATTGAGCTCCTTTGCAGGAAAAGCAGGTTTAGGACAGACCCTCAGTAGGCCAGTTCTCAGCTGAGCAGAAACGGCACTTTTGGCTTCTGCAGGGCCCTTGGAAAGTGCAAGGGCCAGAGTCTCAGGCCACAGGAGAGAAAAAGGCTCTGAATTGCCTGCCCCTGGCACATAAACCCTATTCCCGGGTTGCTTACCACACAGGATTCCTCTGGAGGACTCCAGAAAGCTGACAGTCAGCTCTGGTCCAGTTGTGTTTCCTGGCCTAAAGCTGCCTGGGAGAAGAAATATAGGGTAATCTCCTGTGCACAATCCCTTCTGGCCCAGGGCACCGTGCCGGGGAGGTCTTTGCGTGCCGAGGCTTGGCTGCAACCACGGAACCCCTAGCTCAGGACCGGCTTTCCTGCTTAGCCAGACCCACTGTGTATTTTTAAATATGTATTTATTTCTTATTTTGTTTTATTTTATTTTTTCATGTTTTCTTTATTCCTTTTTTTCTCCTTTCTCTTTCTTACCCCGACTATGTGGAAGTTTGGCTGTTGTCAAGAAAGAAGAAAAATGGCCTCCGTGCCTGCTGGACGTCTGGATATAACTGAGAGTGCAGTTAGCAAAACCTCTCTGTTTTCTGCTGAAATAAAAACCTGAACGGAGAAAGCTGTGAACACCCTGGTGCCATTTTTTTCCTTCCAGCCCCCGAACAGGTCGTGTTCTACCCATGCACAGTGTTACCAGCAGTGACTGGATGTCGAGGTGTATTTCAGATGTCGCAATAAAACAAAGTCGACATTTTATTTTGTAACTCTCTGAACCTCATTGTTGATTAGCCAAGAAATCCTAAGCGAAGCAAACAAAAACCCCAAAACCAAAACAAAACCCCTCACAAACACCTCCCCTCCCAAGAAAAAAACAAAGAAAGAGATAGGTCAATATTATTTAAATAAAAATTAAATCTTTACCCCTTAGAAAACCAGGCTCCTTAATTCTAATTAATTGTGGTTCTAATGCTTTAGGTTAATGAATTCATATAGTTTAAAATATAAACAAATAAACACGATTAAAAAATAAATACAAACATACAAAAATAAAAGTAACAAGTAATACTCCCGCTCTCACACTCGGGGTGGCAGCAGCTGCAGGTGCGAGTTGTCGCAGGACGGTGAGGGGACAGGGCGGCCCCAGGTGAGAGCTGTAAATGGGGATGAGCGGGAGGTTCCTGCCGGGGCCGGTTTAAGTGGGAGTAGTCCATTCAGGCAGTGAGCTGCGGGAGGTGCCTGCTGCCCTCCTGGCTGTGGTTTATGGAACGCCGGTGGCAGCCTCTCCGGAGCCTGCAGGAGCACGTGGATGTGGAGCGTTCCTTCCCGAGGTGCTGCGGAATAAACCTCTGTGCCCCGCAGCACCAGGTAAGCCCATGTGGCTTTTTGCGGGGCGGGGGCTTTTTTCCCTTTGCAGCTTCGTCTTGCCGAGTCCTTCTTGGTGCTCCCGGAAAAAAAAAAAAAAAAAAAAAAAAAAAAGAGTTAAGAGGATGAAAGGAGCTCAAATTGAGTGAAGAAACGTCTCTTCCGTTTTTGTCTGTGTTAAAACGGGGGGGGGGAGGCGGAATCTGTCTTCACCTGGGATTTTAGTACATAGTGGTGCTTACCTGTGGTTTTTATTCAATGTTGCATTCTTTGGTGGTTTATAGCGTTTTATTTGGGGTTTTTTGGTATTATTTGTTATGCACAGTTTGGTTTTGAATGGAGTTAACTTTTTGGGTGGATTTCTATTGAGGCAGAACTAATTAAAGGAGCTTTCTTTGATGGATGTCTGACATGTGTTATTCTTTGTTTATTGTATGTATAGATCCAGGTTGAGTACATTCAGTCTAGCTGGTTGAAGTTTGGGTGTTATGTTAGATGTAGCTTTTTATTTTTAAGGCTTTCTGTGTTTAGTGGTTTGTTAATATTTATTGTGTAGCTTTGTTTTGCTAGTAGATGATGTATGATGAAGGATGTGGTGTATTTATTTCACGTTAGGTTTCTTAGTTTATATATTGAGCAGAGTGTTTTTGAACTGAGTTTGTTGTTGAATTGTTTCTTGGTGAGGCCTTATATTTTTCAAGGATATGTTATCTAAAGTTTGCAATGATGTAACCGGCTGTAGTGTGAGGTATATAGTAGGTTTTTATTTTTTTGGTGGCTTTTATCATGGTGAATATGTAGTGTTTGTTTTGGTGTGTTTGAGGTAATGTGACATAGTTAATTTCTTAGGGTTTCCTAATGTTTATAATTGCATTATTGTTTATTGTCTTATTGGCATTTATTTATTTAGCTTGTTTGGCTACAGTGTATGTTCTGTAGTTATGGATAATTTGGGAGCTATTGTTTATAGTCGAATGGATCTTTTGGCTTTTTATGTATTTATCGGTAGTGTTTTGTTTTGATGGTTTTGAGGCATTGTCGGTTTATTAAGTTAGGACTTGATTGTTTTTGGTGTTGTTGATTTCAGTGTATTTGTGCTATTTTTATTTTTGTAGTTTGATTTGTTTGTTGTTGTTGGGGTTTAGGGTAAATATGGGAGGAACCTTTTGAATTGAGCTTTTTTGGAAAGTAAACCCAAAGGATATCTCTCTTTTAAATCGGTTTGAGAAAGAACTTCTTTGGAGAAAAGTGGAAAAAGCGATTTATTAACAAGCCAAGGGCTCACAAGCCTAAAGAATGAATAGCATGAAATAATAAAACTTCTTGTTATTTTAATTGAAATTAGAAAGTCCTTGCTGTGGTTGTAGCTCAGTTCCTTTGGTCTCTTATCAGCTGTTCTGGTGTTGATAAAATGCTGAGGTCCAGGCCCCGTGGGCTGCAGGTCCCAGCTCTCGGTGCTTCTCTGGGTTTTTAGTCTGCAGCAGGTTTAATTCACTCCTAAGGAAAAGGAAAAAAAAACAGTCCAGGGGACTTCTCTGCCCTAGCCAGCTGAAACAAACTAAGACCCAAGGAGCTCTCTGTGCTGCAGTCTGTCTGTGCTTGAGCTGAGTATACTGGAGAGGGAATGCACAGGAGTGACCACTGTTTTCTTAAAACAAGCTGTGCACTTTTTCTTTTTTTTCTTTGCTTTGCCCTCAGAATTAGTCTTAAAGGTTCTGAACAAAACATACAACACAAACAGAAACAGACAAGCGTCATAAAGTCGCTCTAGGACAGTAATTTTAGTGGGTTTTATTAGTTTTATTTTGGGAACATGGCTATTGATATGGTGGATTTTTAGGTAGGTTTTTTGGAGGTAGTGATGTTTATTTTTTGGTAATTTAGATTTTTTAATGTCATTAATTAGTTTGGTTTTTAGCTAATTTTGTAGGGTATTGGTTATTATTTTTGAGTTAGTATAGAGAGAGTTTGGTGGGGTTTTTTTGGTCATGCTTAGGGTTAGTTGTACAGTTTTGAGTTGAGTAAATTGGCTTTTAGTAAGTTTAGGTTTTGTGTTTTGTTGTGTGGGATTCTAAATGAGTGGGTTTTTTTATTTTGTTCCATTTTTATGATGTGGTAAGAATTGCTAGTGCAAGAGCGTAGTGTGGTTTGTTGCCTGGTAGTTGATTTATATGGTGGAATTTTTTAGTTTGTGTTTGGTTTTGCTTATTTTGTTACTGAGATTCAGTTTTTATTTGGTTTATTTGTAATTATTTTAAAGATTAAAGGGAGATTTAGATTTGATAGCGTGCAGTGTATGAAGGAAGTAATTTATTTGCTTATGTGATATTGGTGCATGGTGGGTAGAGGGCATTTTTCAAGTAGTTATTTTAAATGTTTGAGGTTTTTTTGGCACTTGAAATATTTATTTTGGAGGAAGTTTGCTTGGAATGTTTGGGGTTAGTTATAATGGGATTATCTTGTTTTAATTAGGTGTTTTTAGGTTTTATTGCAGTTAAAAGTTCTGAATTTTTGTTATGTTAGTAATAGAAAATAGGTTTTGATTTTGTATGTAGTGATGGGGTTAGGGTATATGGCGTACTAGTGTTGAGTATGAATTTAAAAATTTGTGGTTTGCTTTGTTAGGATAACAAATTTATGTACTTCAAAAGACATGAGTTCTCTGCTTCTTATTTGGTTAGAGACAGGGCTTTAACTTGGGGTTCTGGGTATATATTTTGGAGATTTTTTTGGGAGGATTTGACATGAGGGTTATTTTTATTATATTTGATAGTTGGACTGTGGGTAATAAGAGTTGGCTTCTTTTTGTGGACATTTTTTTTGAGTTTTCTTTCTGAAATTCCTATATTTGTGTGGTTGGGGTAGTGGTGTTTCTGGTGCAACTCTAAGCATCTACTATTTTTTGTGTATTTTAGGTGGTCTGCTCCTAGTACACAGGGACTCCTCAGTGACCAGCCCAACAGATCTGCTGAGATCATGCATTGGTGTTTGGTTTTCTTTATGGTACCTGACTAAGAGACAGCAGGAAGTTCCCTGAGGGCGAGGAGGCCTTCTTTGGCACCCAACGTGGAATCTCATCCCCTGACATCTGAGAGATAAGTGGAGGGCTACAGCTCACAGAGGGGATCAAAGTGGGGTGCTGGGTCAGGGAGTCACCAGGAAGGATTTTTGGGTCAGGTTTGGAGGTGGGGATGCCCAAGCTGTGACCCCTTAGGCTACAGGAAGGGAAAATCTCATTTTTGATCCCTGTGCTGAGGTGTGCAGGGCAGAGCAGTCCTGGCACGTGTCATGTCACTTGTCTGTTGTGCACTCTGTGTGTTTGGGCGTTTTGTCTTTCATGTCTTATCCCTTTGCCCTTCGAGGGGCTTATCAAAACCCTGGCATCGCTCTCAGCATCTCAGATCTCTGCATTCCTCGGCCAGGTGCCTTTGACACGAGTGCTCAGACATGCACCAGAATCCTTCTCTCTTCACAAGCATCCAGTGTGGTGCCTTTTCAGGTCTTGTTCTGAGCTGTGTCCGCAGCTGTGCACTGCCACGATCCATTCTTGAGGATTAGGTCTTGTAGGAATGCAAAGATAGGTAGAGGATTCTGACCGTAGGACTCTCGGGTATCCATCTTTTTGGTTCTTGGGATAATCATCCCACTGGCATTATCTCCTGCAGGGTTCTCTGAGCCTGGTCAGCTCACCCTCAGTCTTACCTCGGTCATCTTATCCTGAGTCCTCTTGGTCGTTCTTGTTGCCAAGAGATTTCTGTCCCTGTTGTGTCCCCTTGTTTGTCCTGTCCTGCGTCACGGGTGTCTGTGTGTGTTTGGCCCGGAGCTGCTCTGCCTTGCTGCTTAGTCTGGGGATAGGGGTAATAGGTAAGGCCTGGGGCCTTGAAATTTGTGATGTAGGGTGTTGCTGGCCTGTGGAGGGTATTCCCAGATTGCCACAAGGTGTCTGGAGCTGTCAAGTTACCCTGCACCACTTTGACCTGTGTCCTCACTTTCTTTCATACAGTAAGATAAAATCCCTGGCAGAGCACCCCCTCCTGGGTGCAGGGGCTCTGCCGAGAAGGTCAGTCACCGTTTGTGTTTGCAGGGGAGGTGTAAATGGTGGTTATGTTACAGCACTGTTCTTTGTCTTTCTTTTTTAGGAGGTGAAGCCGGATCTCAGCACTCAAGAGGCAGTGGGCACGGTGAGCAGTGATGGGTGGACAGAAGCAGTTGCTGTTGCTCCTGCTTCACTCGCTGGTGGAACTCTAAGCCTCCGTTATTGTGTGTTTTAGGCTGTGCAGTCACCTGATTACAGACCCGGTTCACCTGGCTCGTGAGCCCTCCGGGAGCATTTCAGGACTCTGTGAGGAAGCCTTGATCTTCTCCATTTGAAGGCACCATCCAGCCAGCTTGTATAATGGCTGAGCAGTGGGGGTTAGGATTCGGGGAGGTTGGGGACAAGGAACAAGGGTCCCCTGGAGTTTCAGCAATGCCACGTCACCCTGTCTGCTCTTAACCCAGGCACAGCCCGTGACATCGGCGTTGGCCTCTGGACGCAGTCTTAAGCACGGGGCCCGAGGACCTGGGCATTGTTAGGAGATGGTGAGTAGCAGAATTGCTGCTTTTTGGCCAATGTGCTGCTAAGATCATGCATTCATGTAGGGGTCATCTTTGTTGTAGCTGACTGAGACAGCAGCCGGTTGACACCAGGAATTTCTCTGAGGGTGAGGCGGCCTTCTTTGGCACCCGTCGTGGATTTGCTCCCCAGACATCCGAGAGATAAGTGGAGGGCTACAGCTCACAGAGGGGATGGATATCAGGGTGCCAGGGCAGGGGTCACCGGGAAGGGTTTTTTGGGTCAGGTTGGAGGTGGGGATGTCCAAGCTGTGACCCATTAGGCTAAAGGAAGGGAAAATCTCATTTTTGATCCCTGTGCTGAGGTGAGCAGGGCAGAGCAGTCCTGGCGTGTGTCGTGTCACTTGTCTGTTGTGCACTCTGTGTGTTTTGGCGTTTTGTCTTTCATGTCTTATCCCTCTTGCCCTTCGAGGGGCTTATCAAAACCCTGGCATTGCTCTCAGCATCTCAGATCTCTGCATTCCTCGGCCAGGTGCCTTTGACACGAGTGCTCAGACATGCACCAGAATCCTTCTCTCTTCACAAGCATCCAGTGTGGTGCCTTTTCAGGTCTTGTTTTGAGCTGTGTCCGCAGCTGTGCACTGCCACGATCCATTCTTGAGGATTAGGTCTTGTAGGAATGCAAAGATAGGTAGAGGATTCTGACCGTAGGACTCTCGGGCATCCATCTTTTTGGTTCTTGGGATAATCATCCCACTGGCATTATCTTCCTGCAGGGTTCTCTGAGCCTGGTCAGCTCACCCTCAGTCTTACCTCGGTCATCTTATCCTGAGTCCTCTTGGTCGTTCTTGTTGCCAAGAGATTTCTGTCCCTGTTGTGTCCCCTTGTTTGTCCTGTCCTGCGTCACGGGTGTCTGTGTGTGTTTGGCCCGGAGCTGCTCTGCCTTGCTGCTTAGTCTGGGGATAGGGGTAATAGGTAAGGCCTGGGGCCTTGAAATTTGTGATGTAGGGTGTTGCTGGCCTGTGGAGGGTATTCCCAGATTGCCACAAGGTGTCTGGAGCTGTCAAGTTACCCTGCACCACTTTGACCTGTGTCCTCACTTTCTTTCATATACAGTAAGATAAAATCCCTGGCAGAGCACCCCCTCCTGGGTGCAGGGGCTCTGCCGAGAAGGTCAGTCACCGTTTGTGTTTGCAGGGGAGGTGTAAATGGTGGTTATGTTACAGCACTGTTCTTTGTCTTTCTTTTTAGGAGGTGAAGCCGGATCTCAGCACTCAAGAGGCAGTGGGCACGGTGAGCGGTGATGGGTGGACAGAAGCAGTTGCTGTTGCTCCTGCTTCACTCGCTGGTGGAACTCTAAGCCTCCGTTATTGTGTGTTTTAGGCTGTGCAGTCACCTGATTACAGACCCGGTTCACCTGGCTCGTGAGCCCTCCGGGAGCATTTCAGGACTCTGTGAGGAAGCCTTGATCTTCTCCATTTGAAGGCACCATCCAGCCAGGCTTGTATAATGGCTGAGCAGTGGGGGTTAGGATTCGGGGAGGTT